>NC_136806.1:929882-1394882 GCF_951216825.1 Electrona antarctica
CTTTTTTCAATGAACGATATGATCACTTGAACTGAACGACCGGCTGGTCCACAGACTAAAGACATGTTGTTGCAACGACTATTTTTGTTTTTTTTACGACCAATAATCCAGGATTCTGCACTTTATAGCCTACAGAACAGGAGTTCGATCTGCAACGAGTTCTCTCTGACTCACTTTGGAAGAAGATAAAAGATATTCGGCCGAGTTTTTCTGACAACTTTATTTAGTTCAATTGATTGATTGATTGATTCATTGATTGACTGATTGACTGATTGATTGCACATTCGTATTAAACAGAATGGGCAGTCCAGCTGTCCTGTAAGGAAGGCACAGGTCAAAGAAACTGCTAAGAATAAGAGGATATAAAACCACTAAAGACTTATAAAAGGTGTTTTCTGTGACTTGTCTTGGAGGAAAGGAAGGCTTTACGGAGGATTTAATTAAATACGTTCATGAATATTCATTCCTGAATACATTAAGGAGGATTTAATTACATGAATATTCATATAATCTTGTAGTCCTACAACAGTCAACAAGTGTGTTTTTGTGGGGAAACGGAGGTCATGTTGAACAGCAGCGGAGGCTACTCGCCCCAGCAGCTCATCACCGTGATGATGGACCTGGGCTTGGCCGGGGGAGGGCTCCCTCCGTGCGGCGGCGGGGCGGCGGAGCAGGACGGCGGCGCGGCCGGGGAGCAGGCTGCGGACGGCGGGGAGGCGGCGCTCAACATGTCGCTGAACTGCTGGCTTCAGCTGCTGTCCAGGGAGAGCTCCGTGGAGATGCACGGAGACAGCGCCAACCTGGCGGTACGTAGGGATTGTTTTTGATTGATTGGTTGATTGATTGATTTTTGACAGTTTGCGGAATTATACATTTCAAGTACAACTCAATAGAATAAAACTGTTAACTGTGAGTGGACGACACCATCAAGCATTACAATTGTTTACAAGAGGGTCCACCTGGTTCAGCCAGCCAGCCAGCCAGCCAGCCAGCCAGCCAGCCAGCCAGCCAGCCAGCCAGCCAGCCAGCCAGCCAGCCAGCCAGCCAGCCAGCCAGTCAGTCAGTCAGTCAGTCAGTCAGTCAGTCAGTCAGTCAGCCAGCCAGCCAGCCAGCCAGTCAGTCAGTCAGTCAGTGAGTCAGTCAGTGAGTCAGTCAGTCAGTCAGTCAGCCAGCCAGCCTTGCATGCGTCACACTTAACAGAACAAATTGTGATTTCAAACAAAAATATGCTTTCATACCAAATAATTGTGAATATGCGTGCGTGCGTGCGTGCGTGCGTGCGTGCGTGCGTGCGTGCGTGCTTGCATGCGTGTTTGCGTGCGTGCGTGCGTGCGTGCGTGCGTGCGTGCATGAGTGAGTGCGTGCGTGCGTGCGTGCGTGCTGGCATGAGTGTGCGTGCCATGCCTGCTGTTAGTAAAGGTCTCAGATTAATTAATTGATGCTGTTAATGAATTAATTAGCTACTGTCTGTTGTGACGTCAACTGACTTGCATGAGTATAAAGCCCAATTTATAGTTTGTGGTACGGAGGTGTCACGCGCCAAAAGATAACAGATATACTGTATAAGATGTGAGATTAACCGCCTCGTCTTACCTATGCAGTGTTGCCATGTCTGCTTATTACAAGTAACTTTGGGCTTATTTTTCTGTAAAGTTGCTTTTAAATATTGGTAGTTGATTTTTTGGAGGCTTTTTTCTAAAGTTTAGTTGCTTATTTGGGCTTGTTTCTAAAGTTTAGTTGCTTATTTGGGCTTGTTTCTAAAGTTTAGTTGCTTATTTGGGCTTGTTTCTAAAGTTTAGTTGCTTATTTGGGCTTGATTCAGAAGAGTTGTTGCATATTTGGCTTGTTTCTAAAGTGTAGCTAATATCGAGCACCAAAGTCCTGATGTCACTCGCTGAGTCGCTCATCCCCTGGTTCTAAAGTCCTGATGTCACTCGCTCATCCCCTGGTTCTAAAGTCCTGACGTCACTCGCTCATCCCCTGGTTCTAAAGTCCTGATGTCACTCGCTCATCCCCTGGTTCTAAAGTCCTGATGTCACTCGCTCATCCCCTGGTTCTAAAGTCCTGATGTCACTCGCTCATCCCCTGGTTCTAAAGTCATGACGACACTCGCTCATCCCCTGGTTCTAAAAGTCCTGACGTCACTCGCTCATCCCCTGGTTCTAAAGTCCTGACGTCACTCGCTCATCCCCTGGTTCTAAAGTCATGACGTCACTCGCTCATCCCCTGGTTCTAAAGTCCTTACGTCACTCGCTCATCCCCTGGTTTCTAAAGTCCTGATGTCACTTGCTCATCCCCTGGTTCTAAAGTCCTGACGTCACTCGCTCATCCCCTGGTTCTAAAGTCCTGATGTCACTCGCTCATCCCCTGGTTCTAAAGTCCTGATGTCACTCGCTCATCCCCTGGTTCTAAAGTCCTGATGTCACTCGCTCATCCCCTGGTTCCAAGGGGTTCGCAGAAGTAATTTATCAATGAAGAATAAACATGGGCTCATCTTAAAATCGTCTCATATAAGAATTGTGGTCCAAAAATCAGCCAACTGTCTCTACGATACTGTTGCGGAGGTGTCTCTGTATCGTTTGCGACAGTCAGTCACTTATATTTGATACAGTCTGTTTCTAGTGAAAATGTAACTATAATTCGGCAGCAGTAACATCAGCGTTTTCTCTCAGTCAGTGGATTCTTCATATCCATATGACGACCGGGATCATTTGGTTTCATTTTCAAACAGTTCTTATATGAAGCGATCTAAGATCCCTCTATGAAAGCGGTTCCCAAACTGTTTTGGTCGTGCACCCCCAATTTCCCCCTGACCTAGCTGACGCATAACCTGACTCCGCCAGATGGGGCAGCAGAGAGTACACTGGGTTCCGGGGAACCCAGTGTACTCTCTGCTGCCCAGTTTCATTTCAGGGAGAGTGACACACACACACACACGCACGCACGCACGCGCACGCACGCACGCGCGCACGCACGCACGCACGCACGCACGCACGCACGCACGCACGCACGCACGCACGCACGCACGCACGCACGCACGCACACACACACACACACACACACACAATCAAACAAAGACTGAAGCATTTCCAGCTGGTGTTGTCAGACACAGTGTTCCTGGTTAACAGCCTTCTGACACGTGGGGATTACGGGATGTTAGTTTGGTTAACTAAAGATACAACAGGATGTTAGTTTGGTTAACTAAAGATACAACAGGATGTTAGTTTGGTTAACTAAAGATACAACAGGATGTTAGTTTGGTTAACTAAAGATACAACAGGATGTTAGTTTGGTTAACTAAAGATACAACAGGATGTTAGTTTGGTTAACTAAAGATACAACAGGATGTTAGTTTGGTTAACTAAAGATACAACAGGATGTTAGTTTGGTTAAGTAAAGATACAACAGGATGTTAGTTTGGTTAACTAAAGATACAACAGCAAAGCATGGACACAGTGAGTGGTCTCTTGTCTCACACTCTGTGCATGTGTGAGGGGGGGGGGCAGCGGGGGGCTGGAATGGGGCTGGAACAACGCCTCGCCTCGTTGTGAGCTTGTAGATCTGCTATACATTTACCTGTGGAGTCGAGTTAAACCAAATTCCAAGTTATTTTCAGGGTGTGGTTATTACAAAATGATTATTTTGCGAAAGAAGAAAAAAAGTTTGGGAACCTGCACTGCCCTGGGGGTCCCGAACCAAACCCCCTCTGTTTGAAGACCCCTGGTCTCCATTCTGACTAATGGGAACCTGCACTGCCCTGGGGGTCCCAAAACGAACCCCCTCTGTTTGAAGACCCCTGGTCTCCATTCTGACTAATGGGAACCGGCACTGCCCTGGGGGTCCCAAAACGAACGCCCTCTGTTTGAAGACCCCTGGTCCATTCTGACTAATGGGAACCTGCGCTGCCCTGGGGGTCCCAAAACTAACCCCCTCTGTTTGAAGACCCCTGGTCTCCATTCTGACTAATGGGAACCGGCACTGCCCTGGGGGTCCCAAAACGAACCCCCTCTGTTTGAAGACCCCTGGTCTCCATTCTGACTAATGGGAACCGGCACTGCCCTGGGGGTCCCAAAACGAACGCCCTCTGTTTGAAGACCCCTGGTCTCCATTCTGACTAATGGGAACCGGCACTGCCCTGGGGGTCCCAAAACGAACGCCCTCTGTTTGAAGACCCCTGGTCTCCATTCTGACTAATGGGAACCGGCACTGCCCTGGGGGTCCCAAAACGAACGCCCTCTGTTTGAAGACCCCTGGTTGATTCGGTCAGTGGCGTGCACAGACATTTAGAGGGGCAGGTGGTGCTCAAGTGAAAAAAGGGCACCTTGTGCAGCGCGTGGAACCGGCCGGTTGCCTTAATAGTGTCAGATTTATAGATTTTGGGGCATACATAATATATTATGCTTTTTGTTATGAAGAATAGATCAATGTCACCATGTGGTCCACATACTGTACACTGTACAAAAAATACATAATTTTCCCCCCTTTTTTTCAAAAGGGCACATTGCTGTCCAGAGGGCAAGGGCAGGTGGTGCTCTAGCGCCCCCTAGTGTCTATCTGTGCACACCACTGCATTCGGTGACGTAAGCGCCCCCCTAGAGCTACTTCCGGGTCCCACTGTTTGTGTCGCCTTTGTGTCCCCATAGAGTTATACTGGGTCCCCATAGAGTTATACTGTGTCCCCATAGAGTTATACTGTGTCCCCATAGAGTCATACTGTGTCCCCATAGAGTTATACTGTGTCCCCATAGAGTCATACTGTGTCCCCATAGAGTTATACTGTGTCCCCATAGAGTTATACTGTGTCCCCATAGAGTTATACTGTGTCCCCATAGAGTTATACTGTGACGCTCCGTCAGACTAAATCTGAGACCGAAACAACCAAGTCTAATTTTTCCTTTCCTTGCAACAACAAAGCTGCTGCTCTCCAAAATCTGTCTGTGACAGGCCGTCTGCCCCACACTGGATACTATCTGTCTGTGACAGGCCGTCTGCCCCACACTGGATACTATCTGTCTGACAGGCCGTCTGCCCCACACTGGATACTATCTGTCTGACAGGCCGTCTGCCCCACACTGGATACTATCTGTCTGTGACAGGCCGTCTGCCCCACACTGGATACTATCTGTCTGACAGGCCGTCTGCCCCACACTGGATACTATCTGTCTGACAGGCCGTCTGCCCCACACTGGATACTATCTGTCTGTGACAGGCCGTCTGCCCCACACTGGATACTATCTGTCTGACAGGCCGTCTGCCCCACACTGGATACTATCTGTCTGACAGGCCGTCTGCCCCACACTGGATACTATCTGTCTGTGACAGGCCGTCTGCCCCACACTGGATACTATCTGTCTGTGACAGGCCGTCTGCCCCACACTGGATACTATCTGTCTGTGACAGGCCGTCTGCCCCACACTGGATACTATCTGTCTGTGACAGGCCGTCTGCCCCACACTGGATACTATCTGTCTGTGACAGGCCGTCTGCCCCACACTGGATACTATCTGTCTGTGACAGGCCGTCTGCCCCACACTGGATACTCGCCATTTTATTTCATTGTGTCAACTAAATCCTCCATTAGAGATTGTATTAATGCAAACTAGATTCAACGTACTCAACCCGGCACACATTCTAAATATGCCCCCGAAATATTGTACTGAGCAAATGGACTGTTACCACCTTTAATAATAATGATACAAATAGTCTTTGTTGTTTCTTTGTCATGGACACTTGTACAGAACATTTATAATTCTACTCGAGTTGGAAGCATTAAGACTCATTTTAACCCTCAATGGCTTCTTTTCTGAAAAAAACCCTGTTTATATTGTAAAAAGTTACACACGTTTAGATATTGCTATTTACAATGAGAAGCGGACGGGAGTTGGTGCCACTTGGACCCGGACGTAACGTAGGACTACAAAATGACCCGGACGTAATATATAGGACTACAAAATGACGTCGGACTTAAATGCAGAATTGTCTTGTTTTTTTTTAAATGTATTATTATTGTGTTTTTATTCTTGGTGGTCCAGATGCGTGTCCTCATCGCGCTGGTCTACCTGGTGGTGTGCGTCCTGGGCCTGGTGGGAAACCTGCTGGCGCTCTTCCTGCTGCACTCCCGCCACCACCACAGCCACCAGCGGGGCGGCGCCAGCGCTCACTCCTCCTCCATCGACTGCTTCGTGATGAGCCTGGCGCTCACCGACCTGCAGTTCGTGCTTACGCTGCCCTTCTGGGCCGTGGACACCGCGCTCGACTTCCGCTGGCCCTTCGGCCGCGTCATGTGCAAGGTGGGTGTAGGGGGTCCATTTGGACACGCAACATTTCTTTAAAGATGGAGTGCAGTGATTTATTTCCACCCTAAAACATGAAAAAACAAATATTCTTCCTTAAATAATAATACCTGATGTATAATTATTATATAAGGAGGAAGATTTTATTTTTTATTTTTTCAAAAAAGTGTACAGTATTTGTTAAAATGTCGTTTTGATGTGAACACACCAACCAATTCATTAAGTATGCCTGGTTTGCCTGGTGGGTGGTGATGGGTGGTGATCCACCTGAACTGAAGCCGCACCCACAGCTGTAGTTGTATGATAAAGGGGGAGGGGTTAGGGGGGGGGGGGGGGCTGATAGTGTGATGTCACTATATTACTGTTTTTCTTTTTTTCATTGGCACGTTTGACTGCATGTAAAGGTTTCAGTCTGAAATGTTTTAGTGTTAGTCTAGTTTTAGTCGACTGGATATTGTACGATTTTAGTCGACTAAATCTACAGTTGATTTAGTAGACTGAAATGTATTTTGGCGGACCTTAAGATGACGTCCTAATGGCTGTAGTGTTAGACTTGGTTGCATGCTGAAAATATACAAGCTCCCAATGCGCACCTCATTGTGAGCTTGTAGATCTGCTATTTTCAGCATTCAACCAAGCATATAATTGACTTGCATAATTGAAAATGTATAAGTATTGTGTAATTTAGCATTTAGCAACTTATCATTAAAAAAAAGTGAACACCAAAGGGCATTTTGTCTATATTTTCAGTTAGTTTTAGTTATTTTTCTAAACACACAATACAGTTTCAGTTAGTAAACGTTTATTTTTATTGTAGTTTTTATTTAGTTCAGTTAACACTTTGATTGCTGGAAGATCTCAACAGGCCTATTTGGATGTTGCTGCCATTTAACATTGCACAAAGGCCTTGTTCGGGGGCCCACAGTAAAATGTTCTCTTATAGCGAGAATCACACGCCTACATCAAAAGAAAGCTGAACTTGTCCACTTCAATTAAAAAAATACATTTTGATTTTACCATGTTCCATTCTGGAGATATTGACCTTTTTGCAACACCTGCATTTGCCTGGAAGTGGTTATCTTGAACAGCGAGCAGAGTTATGGATGGTTTAAAGTCAGAGACATTGACAGGCAGATATAAAATTGAACCCAATAAATATCCTATACATCCTATACACCGAATGAAAGCCCTGAATGTGTACTTTTACGAGGAAAAGAGTAAACATTGATCCCATGTACAGTTAGACAGTAATTGGTTATTGAATGCAGCTTGTGCCCACCAGATAACTTCAGAGAAGACATGGACGTGAACTCCTCAATATTCACAAAATAAGGCCTATAGCGACATATAAATACTATATACCGTATGAAACAGAAGACTCTCTGCTTTCATAAGAAAAAAACTTCTACTGTAGTAATAATAAAAATCACACCCATGTGAAGTGAGTGGTGCAACTCTGTCAGAGTTGCACCACTCACTTCACATGGGTGTGATTTTTATTATTGAGTTCGGGTCCATGTCTTCTCTGCAGTTATATCTGGTGGGCGCAATGTGCATCCACCCAGTATCCAATTTATGACAAACTGTACATGGGATCAATGTTTACTCTTTTCCTCGTAAAAGTACACATTCAGGGCTTTCATTCGATGTATAGGATGTATAGCATATTTATTGTGTTTATTGTTATATCTGCCTGTCAATGTCTGACTATAAACCTTCATAACTATGCTTTCTTTTTGATGATGATTGCCGCCTCGCCTAATCTATCTCACTGCTTTCATTGTTTTGATCGCAGTAACATTGGGGGGGGGGGGGGGGTCATGGGCACATTGGGCAGCAAAAGTCTTGATCCGTACGGCTATAAAAAGTCCCATTCCACCGTTCGGTTCAGAACTATAGTATAACGGCGAGACGCGTTGTCATCAGCTGATTTTGTTTTTCAAGCTAGTCTTGGGGAACATGCCTGGGCATGCTAGCCTGGCACGGCCAGACTCATAGCGAGGGTTCACTGATGTTTCCTCCGGGGAAGAATCTTCAGTGAATCCCCGCTATGAGGCTGGCCAAGCCAGGCTATGGGCATGCAGCTTGGGGGCGATGGAGGGGGAAAAAAGCGTCACCCGGCTGTGATGTCGACGAGAAGGAAAAAATGACTTCCACAGATGACAACACCACGGTTTAGGTCGCGGAAAAGTTCGTTATACATTACACCCGGGTCGATTACGTCCCCGACGCGTTCATTGCGGTCTTATCACTACAATTATAATGAATAAAAAAGCGTTACAATCACACGTCTGAGCGATCTCCGATTATGACGGCTCTGCATGGCGATACGTGATCCACCAACGGAACACTGTCTTGTCGTAGCGGGCCCCTCGATACTGTGGTTAGTTCGTAGTATTGTAGGCTCGGGGATCGTTTGGTCGCTACAGTATGAAGAAGGAAACATGCATCTGTCCATGTGTGTTGCAAATGTCCGAGCCGAGGTGGAAAGCCTGGTGAGGCGAGGTTTTCACACATCGGCATGGGCGCTTACACTGGCTTCTACACGTAAAGCGTGTTTTTTTTTTTCTGATCACGTGAGCGGGAATAAGCAGCAATGATAGGGCGATGGTTCTTCATTGTCCGGGTGGGTAAAAAGATGAATGAAAGTATGCTATAAAAAAGTGATTGAAACGTATTGATACGTGATCCGCACCCGACGTTTGATTAATTGATAACGTATTGATACGCGATCCGCGTTGGGAGTGTTAACGGTGTTAACCCATTTAGACCTGCTTTTTCTCAATAGCTAAAGTATAACATAATGCTTAAAACACCAACAGGGGTTCCCGCCCAGAATTGGAAAAACAAATTAAATGCTATATTCTTGTGTTGTTATTTCCCCGTGCGTGGGCGTGGCCACAGATCGTCAGCTCCGTGACGGCGCTCAACATGTACGCCAGCGTGTTCTTCCTGACGGCCATGAGCGTGGCGCGCTACCGCACGCTGGCGTCCTCGCTGCGCATGGCGGGCGCCGGCCCGGCGGCCGCGGCCAGCCGCGCCCGCTGGGCCAGCCTGGCCATCTGGAGCGTGTCGCTGGTCGCCACGCTGCCGCACGCCATCTACTCTACCACCGTACAGGTCAGTACACATAGTCTACTCCAGGGGGGTCCGGGGACCCCCAGAGGTCCTTGAGGGAGGTCCAAGGGGTCCCTAGCTAAATGATAGTTTGGAACCAAATGGACCCTTATGGGTCTGTACAAATCTGTACACTCTCAGAGTTAAATTAACATTGATTTGGGAGATACTAAAGTAAAGTAGATACTCAAGTAAAGATAGATACTCAAGTAAAGATAGATACTCAAGTAAAGATGCCTCAAAATCGTACTTATAAGTACAGCACTTGGGTAAATGTACTTAGTATAGGCTACTTTACACCACTGGCCACAAGTAGCCTAATGAAAGTACACACACGCAAACGCACGCACGCACGCACGCACGCACGCACGCACGCACGCACGCACGCACGCACGCACGCACGCACGCGTACACACACACACACACACACACACACACACACACACACACACACACACACACACACACACACACACACACACACACACACACACACCGAGGAATGGATTAAACCCCTGCGTGGGCCCCTGGGCGATGATGATCTTTTGGCGAATATTTTAGCTCTCCTGACCCTCCACCCCCCCCCCCCCGTTTTAAGGTTTTAAGGCATGTGAGCATCAAGGAAAGCAGCAGATATTTAACCTTACAGGATTTAAAGTAGGCTACAGTATACGTGCAACGCGTTGTGAGCTTGTAGATCTGCTATCTTTGGCGAACGTTTTCCAATTAAGTGGTGAAGGTAAACAGAAGTGGCACTTTAAGTTTCAACCCATTAAGACCTGAGGCAGATTTTAAAGAGCGCCTTCTAAAACCTATCGTAAGGTTTCCAAAAACATTCAAATTCTTATAAAAAAAAAATATATATTTATATGGTGGTGTTTATATATTTATAACACCATCATATTGTTTGTCACATTAAAGGAGCATTCAGTGATTTGGGTGATTTGGGTTATTTGACTTGTTACCGGTGCACATGCACCTGCTCTACAGTGGGGGGAGGATTATCCAAAAAGTAAAATAAATAAATAAATAAAAGTGATTTGAATTAAGTGAAATCACTGAAGATACCTTTAAATCGTGACACGTGGTGTTGTTCCTCACGGTGTCCACCAGGTGTCAGCGGACGACGAGCTGTGTCTGGTGCGTTTCCCGGCCTCGGGCGGCTGGGACCCGCAGGTTCTGCTGGGGCTGTACCAGAGCCAGAAGGTCCTGCTGGGCTTCCTGCTCCCCCTAGTGGTCATCAGCGTGTGTTACCTCCTGCTGCTGCGCTTCATCCTGAGCCGCCGCGCCGTGTGCAGCGTGGTGTCCGCTAGCGCCACGGCCACGCCCCCTCAGCCCAAGTCCGAGTGCGAGATGGGACGGCACCGCCGGCGCTCCAAGGTACCGTGTTACAGCGGGGTGTTCCATATGTGCTCCCCAGCTCGTATTTTTATTGATTGATTGATTGATTGATCGATTGAATAAAACAAATCTAACTCTTATCTGTCCCCCCCCCCTCCCTCCCCCCTCCCTCCCGTGCAGGTGACGCGCTCGGTCACGGTGGTGGTGCTCTCCTTCTTCCTGTGCTGGCTGCCCAATCAGGCGCTGACGCTGTGGGGTGTGCTCATCAAGCTGGACGTGGCGCCGTTCACCGCGGCCTTCTACAACGCGCAGGCGTACGCCTTCCCGCTGAGCGTGTGTCTGGCGCACACCAACAGCGTCCTGAACCCCGTGCTCTACTGCCTCATCCGCCAGGAGTACCGCCGCGGCCTCAAGGAGCTGCTGCTGCGCGTGTCGCGCTCCGCGCGCCGCCTCATGCTAGCTGGCGGGAAGACCACCACCGCCGGGGGGCGTGGCCGCCGGGGGGCCGAGGTGGTGCCCGTGGCGACCTCCACCGGGGGGCAGTGTTGAGGTTGTGCCCGTGGCGACCTCCACCGGGGGGCAGTGTTGAGGTGGTGCCCGTGGCGACCTCCACCGGGGGGCAGTGTTGAGGTGGTGCCCGTGGCGACCTCCACCGGGGGGCAGTGTTGAGGTGGTGCCCGTGGCGACCTCCACCGGGGGGCAGTGTTGAGGTGGTGCCCGTGGCGACCTCCACCGGGGGGCAGTGTTGAGGTGGTGCCCGTGGCGACCTCCACCGGGGGGCAGTGTTGAGGTGGTGCCCGTGGCGACCTCCACCGGGGGGCAGTGTTGAGTTGAGTTGAGTTTGTGACTGTCCGACTAGAACAATGGTTCCCAAACCTTTCTTGTAGGCGGTCCTCCTAGCATGAGGCGGCGCGCTCCGCGCGCCGCCTCATGCTAGCTGGCGGGAGGACGACCGCCGCCAGGGGGGGGGGGGGGGGGGGGGTGTTTGGGGGGCCGAGGTGGATGGAGTTACAGACCCCACTATCATTCAGCTGGGGACCCCCTGGAACTCCCTCAAGGACCCCTGGGGACCCCCTGGAACTCCCTCAAGGACCCCTGGGGACCTCCTGGAACTCCCTCAAGGACCCCTGGGGACCCCCTGGAACTCCCTCAAGGACCCCCGGGGACCTCCTGGAACTCCCTCAAGGACCCCTGGGGACCCCCTGGAACTCCCTCAAGGACCCCTGGGGACCCCCTGGAACTCCCTCAAGGACCCCTGGGGACCCCCTGGAACTCCCTCAAGGACCCCTGGGGACCTCCTGGAACTCCCTCAAGGACCCCTGGGGACCCCCTGGAACTCCCTCAAGGACCCCTGGGGGTCCCCTGGAACTCCCTCAAGGACCCCTGGGGACCTCCTGGAACTCCCTCAAGGACCCCTGGGGGTCCCCTGGAACTCCCTCAAGGACCCCTGGGGACCCCCTGGAACTCCCTCAAGGACCCCTGGGGACCTCCTGGAACTCCCTCAAGGACCCCTGGGGACCCCCTGGAACTCCCTCATGGACCCCTGGGGACCCCCTGGAACTCCCTCAAGGACCCCTGGGGACCTCCTGGAACTCCCTCAAGGACCCCTGGGGACCTCCTGGAACTCCCTCAAGGACCCCTGGGGACCCCCTGGAACTCCCTCAAGGACCCCTGGGGACCCCCTGGAACTCCCTCAAGGACCCCTGGGGACCACCTGGAACTCCCTCAAGGACCCCTGGGGACCCCCTGGAACTCCCTCAAGGACCCCTGGGGACCTCCTGGAACTCCCTCAAGGACCCCTGGGGACCCCCTGGAACTCCCTCAAGGACCCCTGGGGACCCCCTGGAACTCCCTCAAGGACACCTGGGGACCCCCTGGAACTCCCTCAAGGACCCCTGGGGACCCCCTGGAACTCCCTCAAGGACCCCTGGGGACCCCCTGGAACTCCCTCAAGGACCCCTGGGGACCTCCTGGAACTCCCTCAAGGACCCCTGGGGACCTCCTGGAACTCCCTCAAGGACCCCTGGGGACCCCCTGGAACTCCCTCAAGGACCCCTGGGGACCCCCTGGAACTCCCTCAAGGACCCCTGGGGACCCCCTGGAACTCCCTCAAGGACCCCTGGGGACCCCCTGGAACTCCCTCAAGGACCCCTGGGGACCTCCTGGAACTCCCTCAAGGACCCCTGGGGACCCCCTGGAACTCCCTCAAGGACCCCTGGGGACCCCCTGGAACTCCCTCATGGACCCCTGGGGACCCCCTGGAACTCCCTCAAGGACCCCTGGGGACCTCCTGGAACTCCCTCAAGGACCCCTGGGGACCCCCTGGAACTCCCTCAAGGACCCCTGGGGACCCCCTGGAACTCCCTCAAGGACCCCTGGGGACCTCCTGGAACTCCCTCAAGGACCCCTGGGGACCCCCTGGAACTCCCTCAAGGACCCCTGGGGACCTCCTGGAACTCCCTCAAGGACCCCTGGGGACCTCCTGGAACTCCCTCAAGGACCCCTGGGGACCCCCTGGAACTCCCTCATGGACCCACCCCTGGGGACCCCCTGGAACTCCCTCATGGACCCACCCCTGGGGACCCCCTGGAACCCCTGGGGACCCCCTGGAACTCCCTCAAGGACCCCACTTTGGGAACCACTGGACTAGAAATCTATACGACGAAGAATGTCTGCCGTCGACTACCTTTTTTCAACAGGACTGAAACGATGAAAACTAAGCTACGGTGACTAAAACTATGGTGACTAAAACTATGGTGACTAAAACTATGGTGACTAAAACTATGGTGACTAAAACTGAGACTGAATGTATTGACGATGTTGTTGTTGTTGACAAATATAAACTAGACTGTAGTGTTACGGGACGACGAGTATAGAGAAGAGATCCAGTAGAACTAAATGACAAGTCATTTTATGTTTGGTTGCACTCGGGTGTTCAGCTCGGAAAACAGCAGATCTACAAGCTCACAATGCGTCGTGCTGCGACGTGTTGTGAGCTTGTAGATCTGCTATTTTCATCATGCGACCCAGGTGTAAAACCAGCCATCACGGCCCCCGCCAAAATACTTTTTTTTGGTCGACAAAATCAACTGTAGATCGACTGAAACCTTATATTTGGTAGAATATAAGACTAGACTGAACTGACTCAAATACGCACGCACGCACGCACGCACGCACGCACGCACGCACGCACGCACGCACGCACGCACGCACGCACGCACGCACGCACGCACGCACGCACGCACGCACGCACGCACACACACACACACCGATGGTGGGGGAAACCATGCAAGGCACCAACCTGCACATCGGGAGCAATTAGCAATTAGTCTCGCTCAAGGACACTAACTCTGGGGGAGCCCCCGGGGATCGAACCGGGAACCTGCCTGGGAACCATCGGCCACGTCTACCGCTGAACCACATCCCGATTGTCTTTACAATAATGGCTGCTGTGCATCACGAGAGCACCATGTGTTTATTAGGGATGGGGCGACATTTACACGGTACGATTATCCTGGCAAAAATAATCAGCCATGTCGCAATAATCAAGATATGCTTAACCTATTTTGACCTGGGAACGATTCTACGAAATGTCTTCTAAATCATGACAGTTTTCTGAAAAACTCTATATGTTTCCATTCTCAAACATTTTCATGTCAAGGACCCCCAAGATTATATGTAATTGGCCGCCGACCCCCATCGGAAAATATGTTGTTCCAGGGACCCCCCCCCCCCCCCCCCCCCAGAAGCAAAGATTTGAGTTAAAAACTTTAGCAGACCTACAAGCTCGCTATGAGCTTGTAGATCTGCTATTTTTCAACAGCTACAGCATAACATAATGCTTAAAACACCAAAAGGGGTTCCCGCCCATTATGGTAACCACCATGGCATCTCTATTCTGGGGGGAATGTTCGGCAAACAACAGCCGATCTCCAATGAAGACAGAAGTACTGTATACTGTATGAGCTCTCCATGGTCAGAACCATGGAGAGCTCCCCAGTGGCGTGCACAGACATTTAGAGGGGCAGGTGCTCAAGTGGAAAAAAAAGGGCACCTTGTGCAGCGTGTGGAACCGGCCGGTAGATTTTGAGGCCTAAATAATATATTAGAAGCTTTTTTAATCAAGAATTGATCAATGTCACCATGGTCCACATACTGTACAAAAAAACAAAAAAAACATTAACCCATTTTGGTTGGCGGTGGCGCGCTATGAGCTTGTAGATGTGCTATTTTTGAAAAATCGTAAAAATGTGGCGCACATCTTTGAATATATATTCTTTCAAAGTGAATGTTTTTAACTCAGGTCTAAATGGGTTAAGAGGGAAAAGCGCAGGGGGTGCTCTAGCACCCCCTAGTGTCTATCTGTGCACGCCACTGGAGCCCCTAGATGAGGAGAGACGAGCCATTCTCTCTGAGTCGTAAACATGCGCGGACAGCGAGGAGTATGGTGCAGAAGGAGAACCCCCCCCCGCCCCCCAAAAAAAACACAAATCCGAATTTTTATTTTTTTGTTTGATATCGATGAAAAAAGCGCTATATGACGTGTGTACACGTCCACTGAATCCATCGGTTGTATTTCACGTGACGTTCCCAGACGGTCTGAATGTGTTAAATGAATCACGATAAACTATTATAATGATCGTCCCATCCCTAGAGTGTGTTATCTGGGTGCAGAATATGTGAAACTAAATATTCATTGTTTTGCATGGAAGAACAGAAACCGATGTTTTGTATACATACATGCGGCCTTATAGGGGCTGGCCAAGAAACTAAATAAAATGTTGTTTTCTACAAAATACCTCAGTATAGGCTATGGATTTGTGGGGATGATTGATGACTGATTGGCGTTTTCACAAAATAACATTTTCACAAAATGCATGTCATGCAGTGCTGCACAATTAATCGAAAATATGATTGAAATCTAGATTCAGACACCTATGAGATCTCCTTTCGAAATTTGAGCAAGAATGGTGCAGCACTATAATTGCCTGTCCAATTCATATACTCTTTATGTTTTTGCTATAGAGAGCAGGGACGTGCAGAGAGTGCTAGAGGGGCAGGGGCTGACATCCCGTAAGAGGGCACTTTTGGGCAAAGATAGCGAAAATAGCAGATCTGCAAGCTCACAACACGTCGCGCTTTGAGTGCTTGTAGATTCATGTAGGCATGCATTTACGCGACATAGGAACGTGACATGATGATGTGCAAGGTTGACCTCACGACGTACAGGGCTATAGCCTTACTGTCGGCATGCCAGGCGGACCTTATGGGTGGACCGTATGGGTGGACCTTATGGGTGCCACCTAACAGGATGCCTCACATATCAAGACAGTACAATGCCGACAGAAACATCTCGCTATCAAGCACAATGCAAGCTGCACTGTAACTTATGAAGTACTCAAGGCTCAAGAGGTAGAGCAGGTCGTCCAATGTTCCACGGGTCGGCGGTTCGAATCTGTACATTTGCCATGAAAATGCTTCAATCTGGTGCACTTTGAGATCAAAATTAAGACGCTAGATCAGGCCGCCAGTTGAAATTAACCTGCGGGCCGCATTAGGTGAAGGTGGGGGCCACATGTGGCCCTCAGGCCGCCAGTTGATATTAACCTGCGGGCCGCATTAGGTGAAGGTGGGGGCCACATGTGGCCCTCAGGCCGCCAGTTGATATTAACCTGCGGGCTGCATTAAGTGAAGGTGGGGGCCACATGTGGCCCTCAGGCCGCCTGCAGTAGCCCATGCCCTGTGATGTGGCCCCCTCAGTGGTTGTGGCCCTAAGCGACCGCTTATATCGCTTATGCCTATAGAACCGGCCCTGTGTATATGGCATGAATCATGAAAAGGAAGGGATGTCCACACACACTGTTTCACTGCTCCCAGGAAAAATCTTTATCGGTTCCATATTTCGACCCGTGTGGGTCTTGGTCAGGTATGACTGCAGGGAGCAGTGAAACAGTGGGTCTTGGTCAGGTATGACTGCAGGGAGCAGTGAATCAGGTATGACTGCAGGGAGCAGTGAATCAGTGGGTCTTGGTCAGGTATGACTGCAGGGAGCAGTGAAACAGGTATGACTGCAGGGAGCAGTGAATCAGGTATGACTGCAGGGAGCAGTGAATCAGGTATGACTGCAGGGAGCAGTGAATCAGGTATGACTGCAGGGAGCAGTGAATCAGGTATGACTGCAGGGAGCAGTGAATCAGTGGGTCTTGGTCAGGTATGAATGCAGGGAGCAGTGAATCAGTGGGTCTTGGTCAGGTATGAATGCAGGGAGCAGTGAATCAGTGGGTCTTGGTCAGGTATGAATGCAGGGAGCAGTGAATCAGTGTGTGGACATCCCTTCTTTTTCATTGTACGTATATATTTTTGACCTGTAGCATTTCTGGAGATGTGCTTCCTGTTGGATCCTATCTCTCTATGGCATGAATCAGTAATGATGTTCAGACACTATACAGACTAAAGACATAATGAGAATTGTGTGAGAATAGTGCATGATCTCAATTCTTGTAGAGCAAAGACAAATCGAGATTCACATTTTGAGCGAGCAGGAATCGTGCAGCACGACTGACAAAACCCCGAAGTCAAAAACATCTGCGCTTCTCCACCTGAATCATGTTGTTGACGTCGAGGAGGAGAACCCCCCCCCCCCCCCCACTGCGCATCAATATGATTCCCGTGCTTTCCACTTTGTGAAGCAAACAGTGGAATAAAAACGCACACACACACACGCACGCACACACACACACACACACACACACACACACACACACACACACACACACACACACACACACACACACACACACACACACACACACACACACACACACACACACACAGCTGAGAGTGAAGGGAGGGAACCATGGCATCCACTCTGCGTTCAGCTGAGGACAGCTGCTCCAAGGAGAGGGGGGGGGGGGGGGAGAGAGAGAGAGAGAGAGAGAGAGACATAGACATACAGGTGTGTATGAGGACAGCTGCTCCAGGGGGGGGAGAGAGAGAGAGAGAGACATAGACATACAGGTGTGTATGAGGACAGCTGCTCCAGGGGGGGGAGAGAGAGAGAGAGAGACATAGACATACAGGTGTGTATGACGCATGCTGCCTGCCTGCACCGGATGGCCTTGGATCACCTATACTCTATATTCTCGTGGTCAGTTGGACTACATTATTCACCCAGAGGTATTCAGCCTCTGGTCAGTTAGGACTACTACATCTCCCAGAGGTATTCAGCCTCTGGTCAGTTATAGGACTACATCTCCCAGAGGTATTCAGCCTCTGGTCAGTTAGGACTACATCTCCCAGAGGTATTCAGCCTCTGGTCAGTTAGGACTACATCTCCCAGAGGTATTCAGCCTCTGGTCAGTATAGGACTACATCTCCCAGAGGTATTCAGCCTCTGGTCAGTTATAGGACTACATCTCCCAGAGGTATTCAGCCTCCGGGCTGCTGAGCAGCCAGGCTAATGACCGCATGCAGCCCTGAGGCTTCGTGTTCCACCGTGGGGCTGAAGAATATTGAGATATATATATATATATATATATATATATATATATATATATATATATATATATTAGTGATGCACCGACTATTCGGCCGCAGAAAATATTCGGCAGAAAGTGGCTAAAAATGCATTTTCGGCCTATTCGGTTTCGGCCCGAATAGGCAGAAAATATATCACCGAATAGTGTATGCAATTACTGCATTCAAAAGAGCTGAATAAATGTGTTATGGACCCATAATTGTGATTATTATTTAAGTTAAGTTATATTAAGTTAATATTTAATATTGCGATATATATATATTTTTTGGTGGGTGGAGGTTGTTTCAAAATGTGTGAGTCACTGACTATAATGATCAGCATCTTATTGAAACCTCGAAGACCTCGAAGGACTTGAATTTGTCCAGTTGTGACGATGTCGTCGTTATAAGATCGCTGTTCACGTGTCCACAAGCCTTTCAGAGTAATGTGCTCCAAGTCAACAGAACTGACTTCATTTAGATGAAGATTGTTAAAGGAGCATTCAGTGATTTGGGTGATTTGGAAACACCCCCGGTCCGCCCCGGTAACAAGATTTGCACATGCACACGCACTACAGTTTGGGGGGGGGGGGGGGCACGCGACAGGGCAACAGCACGCACACCAAGGCCCGGCCCCGCCTCGATCATGATTGGCGGAAGGCCCCTCTCTATCCTGATTGGATGAAGGCTGGGCCACCTAGCCAAAAACGAAACCTACGTTTTTTTACCCCAGGGGTTAACTGGGGACAGGGAGGAACTCCTTATATGGTCAGCACACTCTATAGTATGGCTCCAGTCCAGTCCACCTTAACTCTGGCTCCCCCAGAGTTAAGGTGGACTGGACACACTGGACTGTTTTTTTCCCCCGGAAAACCGTCGGAAAAACGCTGCTAAAAGAACGCGTCCAGTGTGCAACGACCTTTGGTGTCCAAGTGTCCTTGAGCAAGACTCTGAACCCCTAATTGCTCCTGATGTGCAGGTTGGTGCCTTGCATGGTTTCCCCCGCCATCGGTGTATGAATGTATGTGTGAATGGGTGAATGTAATGCACAACCTATAAAGCACCTTGTGTAAAGGTGCAATATAAATACACCACTGCTCCTCCTTGTGGATATAGGGGGAGGGCTGTCTTAGGTCACATTCTCACCTAATACTTCGGTAGACTCGATGCGAATGGGAGGAGAATTGGGACTTCTTGCATATTTAATTTAATGCGGTTTGCCTTCACACTGTCATCCGCAGCTATTGGAAACGCAGCAGGGGGGACCTTTATCAATGTGTTCCATTCATCTATGGTGATCAAAATGTCAAATTATACTCATAACGTGCATGTGTCGTGCCGTCTGGGACTGGACCCAACCGACCCACCCCTCTCTCTCTCTCTTTCTCTCTCTCTCTCTCTCTTTCTCTCTCTCTCTCTCTCTCTCTCTCTCTCTCTCTCTCTCTCTCTCTCTCTATACGCACGCAGCCACGCACTGTTCTTTTGGGCATGGAAGGAACAGAGCTGAGCGCACTCGAGATGAAAGTCCCTACTCCCCAGTCCCCACACAGTGACAGCACTCCATGTTTATGGCACGCACAGACAGACAGACAGAATATTCTGTAGTGTAGGCTATAATACACTGCAGTGTTTTTGTGTTTCCTTAAGCAATTGATTAATGTACTCGTCCTCATTTCAATCAGGGCTTCAGTCTCCTCATTCGACCACGTCTATCCACGGTAACGGGACATCTTTGCGCTGCGTAAAATATGCCTTCTCCGTCTCCAACTGTGTTCAGCTCCTCACCCGCCACATTGTTTGCTTCATTTCCTTTATTTGCTGCGGATTGCATTCCCACCTGCACCGTTTCGAAATCAAGTGCGATTGGAAGCGAAGCGAAACCCCCGTTTTTGGTCGAAGTAGAATGCGGTTCTTTGCTGCGCATTATTAATATCGCAGTAAAGCTTTCTGGTGTGAATGTCACCTTACTGAGACAACATGTAGTCCAAGAAGTAAGCCCGGTGTCCATGACATCATGGACACTTTGAAATACTAAAACATTAATTATATTACCCACATAAAAACCCTCAGGAAAGTGTTTCTTAAACATCATTCAAATAAGATCTGGTTGCAAAAAGGGGGTGAAGTGGCCCTTTAAGCTAAATGGTTCAATTTGCGAAACAATTGGTTAGTCAATTAATGTCGCCACCATGACAACGAGCGGTACACGTGGCGCCACAGAGAGGTGGCGCCACATCAGAGCTCAGCTCAGCGGGGAGATGGATCTCTGCTCCCCGTTCTGTAACCTTTATGAAGACTGGAAGCATCAGGGGATAACCATCACCCCCCACCGCCTGATAACCATCACCCCCCCCCGCCTGATAACCATCATCACAGGGGCTGCCTGCCCGCCTGCCTGAGCCATTATGCAGATGACACGCAACGCACGCACGCACGCACGCACGCACGCACGCACGCACGCACGCACGCACGCACACACGCACGCACGCACGCACGCACGCACGCACGCACGCACGCACGCACGCACGCACGCACGCACGCACGCACACACACACACACACACACACACACACACACACACACACACAGCCTATTGTATGTGCACCACCAATGTAATCATCCTAGCTATTCATACTCCCTAGAAAAACCCCTTGAGGTGAAAACATTGTATTGTCTGAAATTGTTTAGATTTTTTTTCTCCCGGGAAATGATAATATATCAAAAAGGCAAACATTAAACATCTAGGTCAGTGGTTCTCAACCAGTGGTCCAGGGACCCCCAGGGGTCCTTGAGGGGGTTCCAGGCGGTCCTCAGCTAAATGAGGGAGAGTTGGTAACCAAATGGACCCTTATGAGAGCATAAAACGAGGGGGAAACCATCCCTGTTTAATTCACCTTTAGCTCACCCACTTCCAACATGTGCATTACTTAATTTACA
Organism: Electrona antarctica; assembly: GCF_951216825.1. Lineage (NCBI taxonomy): Eukaryota > Metazoa > Chordata > Actinopteri > Myctophiformes > Myctophidae > Electrona > Electrona antarctica. The sequence goes on from NC_136806.1 coordinate 951,086, forward strand.
AGAAGTCTACACAATTAGAGAATGTGGAAGATTGTTGTTATTTTGATCGACATTTTGCCTTGTTATCTCTCTTATAGAAGCAATACAATTAATACAATTATATCCGATGACAACATATTCTTTAGTTTTGGTTCTGAGAGGCTAAATGTCATCAAATGGTGGTCCCTGCAGGCTCACATGCAGAATAGATAATGCAGGGGTTCCCAAACTTTGTCATGTCAAGGACCCCCAAATTGACACTAATTAGCCATAATTAGTGTCAATTTGGGGATATTTTGGGGATATTTGAAGATATATGCCCAGGGACCCCCATAAGAGTTTTACGGCTCTATAGCAGTGATTCTCAACCAGTTTTATTTCAAGGACTTCCAGTTTGACATGCATTAGTCTACGGACCCCCATTTAATGGCATTTCTATCTCCGAGACTGAATTTATATTGTAAAATCAATGTTAATTTAACTCTGAGAGTGTACAAAATGGAACCAAATGGAACCAAATTGGTTCCATTCGTACACTCTCAGAGTTACAGACCCTTAAGGGTCCATTTGGTTCCAAACTATCACTTAGCTCCTGGGGACCCTCTGGAACTCTATCAAGGACCCCTGGGGGTCCCCGGACCCCACTTTGGGAGCCAGTGAAATAATGGCCGTCGACATGAAAAGGGTTGAAAACAGCAGATCTAGGTCAACGTTCTCTCCAGAGTGTAATGATTATTGTGACACTGAAGAATGCACCAAAGCTCAGACGCGTCACGCGTTGGAGTATTCTAACGTCTCTCTAGCCCAGTGGTGTCCATTTGGTTCCATTTGTACACTCTCAGAGTTAAATTAACATTGATTTTTACAATATAAATTAAGGGGTCCCAGAGATAGAAATGCCCTTAAATGGGCGACCGATCACTGCTAGAGATGTACAAATCTTCTCTTATGGGGGTCCCTGGCATATCTTATGGGGGGGGGGGGGGGGGGGGGACTGCAGGCTAATATGTGTCATTTTGGGGGTCCTTGACATGAAAAGGTTTGGGAACCACTGCATTAATCAACAGGTCAGTTTTCACATCCATCCATCTTCAACCGCTTATCCGTAGTCGGGTCGCGGGGGCAACAGCTCCACCAGAGCGCTCCAGACGTCCCTCTCCAGAGCAACATTAGTGACTTCCTCCTGGGGGATTCCGAGACGTTCCAAGGCCAGTGAGTCGATTTGTTTCCTTCAAGTGAGAGACGCCCGAGAGGCATCCTAACCAGATGCCCGAACCACCTAAGCTGGCTCCTTTCCAGGCGAAGGTTCTCGTGTGACTGAACTTCTCACCCTATCTCTAAGGGAGATGCCAGCCACCGGTCGAAGAAAACTCATTTCGGCCGCTTGTATTCGCAACCTTATTCTTACGATCATGACCCCACACTTCATGACCACAGGTGAGAGTAGGAACGAAGATTGCTCGGTATAGACAGAGAGCTTTGCCTTCTGGCTCAACCCTCTTGTCGTCACAACATGTAGCCTACATGTACAGTAAAATATGGGCCAGAGTTATTTAGCCAGAAGGTCAATTTCATCTGTAGTCCCCGAGCACGCTGTTATTTAGTGATCCGTACAAAAAAACATATACAATACATGCCAGGAAAACGTCATAAAGTCATATAAGTCATTGGTTAGTTATTGGTTGTCAGCAGGAGGCTTCAGGAGGGAAGAATGGAAAACGCTTTCAAAGTGATTCGACAGATAATCTATGTTTTTACAACATGCATCCATCCATCCAGGCTGACCTGGTTTGCACATGTTTGTAATGTGTTGTTGTCTCCACCAGGCCGAAGGCATACATGGGGAGAGTTGTTTTGCACTCCGTCTGTGTGTGTCCGTCCGTGTGTCCGTCCGTCCGTCCGTGCAAGTTACGTGAAATCTTGCACATACTTTCCTACTATAGGCTGAGGAATATATCCCACCCTTTTCACATTGGCCTGTTATAGCGCCACCAACAGGTCGATTTTTGCAACACACATTTTTGGCACAAAATGCCTCAAATCATCCAATTGCCATCCAAGGCGTAAGAAGAAATGGCACCCTTTTCACATTGGCCTATTATAGCGCCACCAGGAGGCCACAACCTGACCTGACCTACCCTAGAGACCTGTGCCCCGAGTGGCACTTTTTCTAGTTAATTTAAATGTCCTGCCCAATACACGATGGGTCTTTCCACAGAACATATATAATAATTATAATGTGTTTTTTATATTGACCACATGGACTCTATTCCATCCCTGTCACTGTACAGATAGTCTAATGTTAGGTATGTCCATATGATGACCACGGACCACGGATATGCTCTAAAAGTATTCCCATATGATGACCACGGATATGCTCTAAAAGTATTCCCATATGATGACCACGGATATGCTCTAAAAGTATTCCCATATGATGACCACGGATATGCTCTAAAAGTATTCCCATATGATGACCACGGATATGCTCTAAAAGTGTGAAAAATATTATAAAAAAATCATTTCACTAAACCTTTAAGATTATTGAACTCTCACGCAGGAGACCCGAGTTCGAATCCCGGGCGTTACACCTCCTGCACATGCATAAACGGATGAGTGGCCACAGGCCGTGGTACCCGTATATAGTATACGCTACAACCAATACAACACTTACTTTTATTGGTGACTGTTGCATAAAACACCACTGGAAGGCCTGTAACCAGAAGACCTGGAAGAAAAGTTTCAGGTTTTCTCACATCAGTCTAGTCGGGGTCGTCTCAGGCCAGCAGGGCAGCGTTGGGGGGGGCTGTGTCTCCCTCTCCTCTCCTCTGGCACTTCAATTACAGCTGGACTTAAGAGGACACGGTGTCTGCAAGCAGCAGCTCTCCTGTCTGACTGACTGTACCTTCTTTAAGAGGACACGGTGTCTGCAAGCAGCAGCTCTCCTGTCTGACTGACTGTGTACCTTCTTTGCAATCTTTTATTTAACCCAGTTAGACCTGAGAACTGGCAATTATAAACCTTATTTAGGCCAAATTACTTCTGCAGTAAGTGACTTAGGCAAAATGTTTTTATTCCAATTATTTTTAATAGACCATGGTTTAGGGTCAGCCACAGAGTGTTTAAAATAATATCAGAGCACAAAGACATTTGATACTGAAGGGGAGTGAATGGGAGTGAATGGGACTGAACTACACCTGAGAACTCATTCTACAAAATGTCTTCTAACAGTTCAGAAAAACCTCTGTTTCTATATGTCAGTGGTGCTCAACCGTACATGCAGACCCTCTGAAAACATGATGTATAACTTCCAGGGACCCCCCTGATGTATAACTTCCAGGGACCCCCCTGATGTATAACTTCCAGGGACCCCCCTGATGTATAACTTCCAGGGACCCCCCTGATGTATAACTTCCAGGGACCCCCCTGATGTATAACTTCCAGGGACCCCCCTGATGTATAACTTCCAGGGACCCCCCTGATGTATAACTTCCAGGGACCCCCAGAAGCAAAGATATGAGTTAAAAACGTTCACTGTGAAAGAATATATATATATTCAAAGATTTGAGTCACATTTTCACGATTTTTCTGAAAATAGCAGATCGCTAAAGTATAACAGAATGCTTAACCCATTTAGGCCTGACGTCGAAATAAAGGATTTGTGCCGCATATTCACGATTTTTCAAAAATAGCAGACCTACAAGCTCATAGCGCGCCACTCGGTGGTGCTTAGTTAAAACACCAAAAGGGGTTCCCGTCCAGAATGATTTAAACAAGAGCCAGCAGTGCAGACCTGACGGTACTCGCCCGGGTTCTAGAGTTATGAACTGATGCTCATTTAGATTATAACGGAGGAGCAGAAGGCTGGGTCGCGCTGCCCCCGGTGGTGATAAAGGGCCTCGACAGCCATCTTCCTTTCAAGAAAAGAAATGGGTGAAAGCGAGGCTCTTTAGAAAATGTAGCAGAATAGAACACGCACGCACGCACGCACGCACGCACGCACGCACGCACGCACGCACGCACGCACGCACGCACGCACGCACGCACGCACGCACGCACGCACGCACGCACGCACGCACGCACGCACGCACGCACGCACGCACGCACACACACACACACACACACACACACACACACACACACACACCATCCTCTCTCTTCTCCTCGTCTCTCCTCTTCTCTCTGGTTGTGCTAATTAAATAGTATTAATTAATTTAATTTAAATTAATCTATCGATTAGAAAACGTAGTAGAATTCTTATTTTGCCTGTTGTCTCTCCTAATGGTATACCGACATCAATACAGCATGGAATTGCAGACACTCGTGGAATCCATTTTTCAACCGCGGTCGAGATCATGGATTCCACAATTAATGCTACGCCAGACTTCCCGGTCCTTCATTTCCACCCCCAGTTCCTACTACATAAGGGAACGACCTCTGGTCCGCCCTGAGGCAGGACCCCAGAGAAGAAGGGAAGATATAACCTCTTTGTCAGCTCTGTAGCAGTGGCCGGCAAACTGTGTTCTTCTGGATCGGACCAGTGAAGAAACACGGGGAAGGTTGCCGTATATTAGATTAGTCGATGGGTGGCTCTTCTCTTCCAAGACAGATGTTGTGCTCTCACTAGAAGGAGGGTGTAAGTGCCATCCTCTCACTAGAAGGCGGGTGTAAGTGCCATCCTCTCACTAGAAGGCGGGTGTAAGTGCCATCCTCTCACTAGAAGGCGGGTGTAAGTGCCATCCTCTCATTAGAAGGAGGGTGTAAGTGCCATCCTCTCATTAGAAGGAGGGTGTAAGTGCCATCCTCTCATTAGAAGGAGGGTGTAAGTGCCATCCTCTCATTAGAAGGCGGGTGTAAGTGCCATCCTCTCATTAGAAGGAGGGTGTAAGTGCCATCCTCTCATTAGAAGGAGGGTGTAAGTGCCATCCTCTCATTAGAAGGAGGGTGTAAGTACCATCCTCTCATTAGAAGGAGGGTGTAAGTGCCATCCTCTCATTAGAAGGAGGGTGTAAGTGCCATCCTCTCATTAGAAGGAGGGTGTAAGTGCCATCCTCTCATTAGAAGGAGGGTGTAAGTGCCATCCTCTCATTAGAAGGAGGGTGTAAGTGCCATCCTCTCACTAGAAGGCAGGTGTAAGTGCCATCCTCTCACTATAGAGTAGAATCGGCTCAACGGTCGTCCTAAATAATTTTTTCTAAAACGGTTAGTCCCAATACTTGATTCTGATTGGCTGGTTACCGTCACGTGACCGGTGTAAATTTCACCGATAACCCACACCTTCAATCACTTTATATCATTCGCACCTGATTCCGCATCTCTGTAGCTGTACTGGGGAAGGGGAGCGCTTGATTACCTTACAAACCCATGCCGTGCGGGCGTCTAAGCACCGCCCGGCTCATATGACTGTGAATGTGTGGCTCCAGGCAGCCCCGTAAAGACACCAAGCGCTATTCTCCCGTCACATAGCCTACTTGCCGAGCAAAACAACAAGGAAGTGATGTGGCTCGCTCTGGTGGCGCAAAGCGTAGCTACTTTTGTGAATTTAATAGTTGTATTAGGTTAATATTGCTATACGTTTGTAACCGTTTTAGAAAAGCAATAAGCCACTCGAGGCCCCAGCTTACCGGGTATTTTACAATGGCTGGGGGGGGTAGAAGACCCTCCGCTCCGCGTCGGGTCTGCCTACGCCCCCAGCCATTGTAAAATACCCGGTAACCTGAGACCTCTCGTGGCTTATTGCTTAAACTTTTAACATCTTACTAAGCTGGAACAGAAGTGAACCTTTCAGGCCTGTTTTCTCAACTCGCTGTTTTTGATTGATTGATTGATTGATTGATTGAAGTATTTATTAACAGTTTGCAGAATTACAGTACATTTCAAGCACAACTCAATACAAAGACTGTTAACTGTGAGTGGACGACCCAATAAAGTGTTAACTGTGAGTGGACGACACCATAAAGTGTTAACTGTGAGTGGACGACCCAATAAAGTGTTAACTGTGAGTGGACGACCCAATAAAGTGTTAACTGTGAGTGGACGACACCATAAAGTGTTAATTGTGAGTGGACGACCCAATAAAGTGTTAACTGTGAGTGGACGACCCCATAAAGTGTTAACTGTGAGTGGACGACCCAATAAAGTGTTAACTGTGAGTGGACGACCCCATAAAGTGTTAACTGTGAGTGGACGACCCAAAGGGTTAACTGTGAGTGGACGACACCATAAAGTGTTAACTGTGAGTGGACGACACCATAAAGTGTTAACTGTGAGTGGACGACACCATAAAGTGTTAACTGTGAGTGGACGCGACCCAATAAAAAGCACTACACATGTTTACAAGAGGGTCCACCTGTTTCTTGTTTCTGCAAGACGTTACTCTATAAGCCATGTCTCCAAAACTGGTGCTGAAACTGAACAACCAATATGTCAATTTGAAGCTATGATTCCCTGCTTTCATATGACATGAAAAAACAAACAAAAATTCAATGACTCGGTCCGAAGCGGTCACAAATGAAGGACCTTGATATTTTTTTTGAGTGGTGCAACCACTCCAAGGAACAGCAATGTCCGTGTTAACCTATGTGTTGTTCACCTATGTGGCTATGAGTAGCAGTAGGGGCAAAAGTGGCGCTGTTGTGCCAGAAACAGAGAGAGAGAGATAGTGTTGATGACGCGGAGGAGGGAACACGCCCCCCAGTGCCCACAGCGTCCCCAGCAAGAATCGAACCCAGGACCTTCTATAGCTGTGAGGCGACAGCACTTATAAATGAAAAGGGTTGAAAACCACTGCCATCTGGTTTACATCCAACAGTGATTAATTGTTTGTTCAGTAACATCTCTCCAGGATTTTAATAAGCAGAACATACATTTCCAGATTGATTCATTCGACCGGGTATAGTCCATTTATCAGCTAGCTCTCCTTGTTGTTCCAACTGTGCACATTTGGTGCTCGTACACACACACACACACACACACACACACACACACACACACACACACACACACACACACACACACACACACACACACACACACACACACACACACACACACACACACACACACACACACACACTTACACACACACACCTAATGTAATCCTGGGGACTACACTCCCTCTGCCAACCAGGGGAGAGCAACGGACCGACCTCAAAACAAGTCCAAAAGAAGCGACTATAGCCACAATTTTGAAAATAGCCATTCTACAAGCTCACACCCGATGTGGTGCCTTGTGAGCTTGAAGATCTGCCATTTAGAAAATAATAAAAATGAAAGAAATGTGACACATGGAATATTTATTTTTTTTACTTTTAACACAATATGTTTAGATGTTAGGGTGCTTGGACCCCCGCATTTGTCCAAGGACAAATGCGGGGGTCCTTGACATGGACATGTGTGATAATCACCAGGGTTTAAACAACACAAGCAACTACACTTTAGAAACCAGACCAAATAAACAAGTACACTTTAGAAACCAGACCAAATAAACAACTACACTTTAGAAACCAGACCAAATAAACAACTACACTTTAGAAACCAGACCAAATAAACAACTACACTTTAGAAACCAGACCAAATAAACAACTACACTTTAGAAACCAGACCAAATAAACAACTACACTTTAGAAACAAGCCCAAATAAACAAGTACACTTTAGAAACAAGACCAAATAAACAAGTACACTTTAGAAACAAGCCCAAATAAACAAGTACACTTTAGAAACCAGACCAAATAAACAACTACACTTTATAAACCAGACCAAATAAACAACTACACTTTAGAAACCAGACCAAATAAACAACTACACTTTAGAAACCAGACCAAATAAACAACTACACTTTAGAAACCAGACCAAATAAACAACTACACTTTAGAAACCAGACCAAATAAACAACTACACTTTAGAAACAAGCCCAAATAAACAAGTACACTTTAGAAACAAGACCAAATAAACAAGTACACTTTAGAAACAAGCCCAAATAAACAAGTACACTTTAGAAACAAGCCCAAATAAACAACTACACTTTAGAAACAAGCCCAAATAAACAAGTACACTTTAGAAACAAGCCCAAATAAACAAGTACACTTTAGAAACAAGCCCAAATAAACAAGTACACTTTAGAAACAAGACCAAATAAACAACTACACTTTAGAAACCAGACCAAATAAACAAGTACACTTTAGAAACAAGACCAAATAAACAACTTCACTTTAGAAACAATTAAGGCCAAATTAAATAAATAAATAAACAACTACACTTAGAAACAAGGCCAAATAAGCAAATACACTTTGGAAACAAAATGCAAACCAGCAGCTTTGAAGAAACAACAAGCCCGAAGTCGCTTATAACAAGCGGACATGGCAACACTGGTTAATGGCCATATATCTCCTGTCTCACAGCAGCTGAGAATGATAACAATACACATTGTCTTTTAACAATCAGAGCAGGAAGAGCTACTGCAGTGTGATGCTCATAAATTATTATTATTTTTTTGTACGGCTGAAAATGAGGTTATTCTTCTTTGCCGAGAGGCTGTTTTGTTTTTGTTTTTTCAAATAAGAAGACATCATGAACTGAGATTAGTAGCCATTCTTCTAAATAATAATGTGTAATTTGTAAAGTAATATAAATGGTAAATGCTGCATCTATATACTGCCTTTTATCCAAGGCGCTTTACATAGATTGTGTATCACATTCACCCATTCACACACATGTCACATTCACACACCAATGGCGGCGGAAACCATGCAAGGCACCAACCTGCACATTTGGGAGCAATTAGGGGTTCAGAGTCTTGCTCGAGGACACTAACTCTGGGGGAGCCCACAGGGATGGAACCGGGAACCTCACGGTTCCCAAAGTGGCCAATCGGATCCAAACCCTGAGCTGAGCCACTGCAGCCAGGGACAGGCACACATAGACATCAAAGGGGGCTTCAGCCCCTGCCCCTTTTACCCGTCTGTAAAACAACTGCCCTCTCCAGACCACGAATGCAGCATTTACTACGGGCGTGTTCGGAATTAGTGCACCGAGCGCACTGTGCAATGCAAACTAATAGGCGAGTGTGCTCCCGGTGCGCATTTCCGAACGCACCCGTATACATGGTGAAGGAAATGCAAATGCCCTCCTCTCCTTTCCATGCCATGCCGGAAGGGCAGCATTCAGGAGAATAGCTTTTTTTTCCTTCGAAGTCTCCTGAACTTGAACACAGTATTTTGCGTTGAAAATTTGTTTATAAATCCATGTCGTTACACCTGCATCTCCACTAGCAAAAGAGTGCTGGGTTGTGCCCCGAAAATAGCAGATCTACAAGCTCTCAACGCGTCGCACCGCGACGCGTTGAGAGCTTGCCCCCCCTATACTGTAGTCATGGCCCTGACTGCCCCCCCTATACTGTAGTCATGGCCCTGACTGCCCCCCCTATACTGTAGTCATGGCCCTGACTGCCCCCCTATACTGTAGTCATGGCCCTGACTGCCCCCCCTATACTGTAGTCATGGCCCTGACTGCCCCCCTATACTGTAGTCATGGCCCTGACTGCCCCCCCTATACTGTAGTCATGGCCCTGACTGCCCCCCTATACTGTAGTCATGGCCCTGACTGCCCCCCCTATACTGTAGTCATGGCCCTGACTGCCCCCCCTATACTGTAGTCATGGCCCTGACTGCCCCCCCTATACTGTAGTCATGGCCCTGACTGCCCCCCTATACTGTAGTCATGGCCCTGACTGCCCCCCCTATACTGTAGTCATGGCCCTGACTGCCCCCCCTATACTGTAGTCATGGCCCTGACTGCCCCCCTATACTGTAGTCATGGCCCTGACTGCCCCCCCTATACTGTAGTCATGGCCCTGACTGCCCCCCTATACTGTAGTCATGGCCCTGACTGCCCCCCCTATACTGTAGTCATGGCCCTGACTGCCCCCCCTATACTGTAGTCATGGCCCTGACTGCCCCACCTATACTGTAGTCATGGCCCTGACTGCCCCCCCCTATACTGTAGTCATGGCCCTGACTGCCCCCCCTATACTGTAGTCATGGCCCTGACTGCCCCCCCTATACTGTAGTCATGGCCTTGACTGCCCCCCCTATACTGTAGTCATGGCCCTGACTGCCCCCCCTATACTGTAGTCATGGCCCTGACTGCCCCCCCCTATACTGTAGTCATGGCCCTGACTGCCCCCCCTATACTGTAGTCATGGCCCTGACTGCCCCCCTATACTGTAGTCATGGCCCTGACTGCCCCTATACTGTAGTCATGGCAACGACTGAGACACAAGGAAGGTGGGAAGACAAAAGACACACATGGCAAGCTGTGTAAAGTGGACGCGAGGGAGCGCGTGTCAAGTCACCTTTAAAGTGGACGCGAGGGAGCGCGTGTCAAGTCACCTTTAAAGTGGACGCGAGGGAGCGCGTGTCAAGTCACCTTTAAAGTGGACGCGAGGGAGCGCGTGTCAAGTCACCTTTAAAGTGGACGCGAGGGAGCGCGTGTCAAGTCACCTTTAAAGTGGACGCGAGGGAGCGCGTGTCAAGTCACCTTTAAAGTGGACGCGAGGGAGCGTGTGTCAAGTCACCTTTAAAGTGGACGCGAGGGAGCGCGTGTCAAGTCACCTTTAAAGTGGACGCGAGGGAGCGCGTGTCAAGTCACCTTTAAAGTGGACGCGAGGGAGCGCGTGTCAAGTCACCTTTAAAGTGGACGCGAGGGAGCGCGTGTCAAGTCACCTTTAAAGTGGACGCGAGGGAGCGCGTGTCAAGTCACCTTTAAAGTGGACGCGAGGGAGCGCGTGTCAAGTCACCTTTAAAGTGGACGCGAGGGAGCGCGTGTCAAGTCACCTTTAAAGTGGACGCGAGGGAGCGCGTGTCAAGTCACCTTTAAAGTGGACGCGAGGGAGCGCGTGTCAAGTCACCTTTAAAGTGGACGCGAGGGAGCGCGTGTCAAGTCACCTTTAAAGTGGACGCGAGGGAGCGCGTGTCAAGTCACCTTTAAAGTGGACGCGAGGGAGCGCGTGTCAAGTCACCTTTAAAGTGGACGCGAGGGAGCGCGTGTCAAGTCACCTTTAAAGTGGACGCGAGGGAGCGCGTGTCAAGTCACCTTTAAAGTGGACGCGAGGGAGCGTGTGTCAAGTCACCTTTAAAGTGGACGCGAGGGAGCGCGTGTCAAGTCACCTTTAAAGTGGACGCGAGGGAGCGCGTGTCAAGTCACCTTTAAAGTGGACGCGAGGGAGCGTGTGTCAAGTCACCTTTAAAGTGGACGCGAGGGAGCGCGTGTCAAGTCACCTTTAAAGTGGACGCGAGGGAGCGCGTGTCAAGTCACCTTTAAAGTGGACGCGAGGGAGCGCGTGTCAAGTCACCTTTAAAGTGGACGCGAGGGAGCGCGTGTCAAGTCACCTTTAAAGTGGACGCGAGGGAGCGCGTGTCAAGTCACCTTTAAAGTGGACGCGAGGGAGCGTGTGTCAAGTCACCTTTAAAGTGGACGCGAGGGAGCGCGTGTCAAGTCACCTTTAAAGTGGACGCGAGGGAGCGCGTGTCAAGTCACCTTTAAAGTGGACGCGAGGGAGCGCGTGTCAATTCACCTTTAAAGTGGACGCGAGGGAGCGCGTGTCAAGTCACCTTTAAAGTGGACGCGAGGGAGCGCGTGTCAAGTCACCTTTAAAGTGGACGCGAGGGAGCGCGTGTCAAGTCACCTTTAAAGTGGACGCGAGGGAGCGCGTGTCAAGTCACCTTTAAAGTGGACGCGAGGGAGCGCGTGTCAAGTCACCTTTAAAGTGGACGCGAGGGAGCGCGTGTCAAGTCACCTTTAAAGTGGACGCGAGGGAGCGCGTGTCAAGTCACCTTTAAAGTGGACGCGAGGGAGCGCCTGTCAAGTCACCTTTAAAGTGGACGCGAGGGAGCGCGTGTCAAGTCACCTTTAAAGTGGACGCGAGGGAGCGCGTGTCAAGTCACCTTTAAAGTGGACGCGAGGGAGCGCGTGTCAAGTCACCTTTAAAGTGGACGCGAGGGAGCGCGTGTCAAGTCACCTTTAAAGTGGACGCGAGGGAGCGCGTGTCAAGTCACCTTTAAAGTGGACGCGAGGGAGCGCGTGTCAAGTCACCTTTAAAGTGGACGCGAGGGAGCGCGTGTCAAGTCACCTTTAAAGTGGACACGAGGGAGCGCGTGTCAAGTCACCTTTAAAGTGGACGCGAGGGAGCGCGTGTCAAGTCACCTTTAAAGTGGACGCGAGGGAGCGCGTGTCAAGTCACCTTTAAAGTGGACGCGAGGGAGCGCGTGTCAAGTCACCTTTAAAGTGGACGCGAGGGAGCGCGTGTCAAGTCACCTTTAAAGTGGACGCGAGGGAGCGCGTGTCAAGTCACCTTTAAAGTGGACGCGAGGGAGCGCGTGTCAAGTCACCTTTAAAGTGGACGCGAGGGAGCGCGCGTCAAGTCACCTTTAAAGTGGACGCGAGGGAGCGCGTGTCAAGTCACCTTTAAAGTGGACGCGAGGGAGCGCGTGTCAAGTCACCTTTAAAGTGGACGCGAGGGAGCGCGTGTCAAGTCACCTTTAAAGTGGACGCGAGGGAGCGCGTGTCAAGTCACCTTTAAAGTGGACGCGAGGGAGCGCGTGTCAAGTCACCTTTAAAGTGGACGCGAGGGAGCGCGTGTCAAGTCACCTTTAAAGTGGACGCGAGGGAGCGCCTGTCAAGTCACCTTTAAAGTGGACGCGAGGGAGCGCGTGTCAAGTCACCTTTAAAGTGGACGCGAGGGAGCGCGTGTCAAGTCACCTTTAAAGTGGACGCGAGGGAGCGCGTGTCAAGTCACCTTTAAAGTGGACGCGAGGGAGCGCGTGTCAAGTCACCTTTAAAGTGGACGCGAGGGAGCGCGTGTCAAGTCACCTTTAAAGTGGACGCGAGGGAGCGCGTGTCAAGTCACCTTTAAAGTGGACGCGAGGGAGCGCGTGTCAAGTCACCTTTAAAGTGGACACGAGGGAGCGCGTGTCAAGTCACCTTTAAAGTGGACGCGAGGGAGCGCGTGTCAAGTCACCTTTAAAGTGGACGCGAGGGAGCGCGTGTCAAGTCACCTTTAAAGTGGACGCGAGGGAGCGCGTGTCAAGTCACCTTTAAAGTGGACGCGAGGGAGCGCGTGTCAAGTCACCTTTAAAGTGGACGCGAGGGAGCGCGTGTCAAGTCACCTTTAAAGTGGACGCGAGGGAGCGCGTGTCAAGTCACCTTTAAAGTGGACGCGAGGGAGCGCGCGTCAAGTCACCTTTAAAGTGGACGCGAGGGAGCGCGCGTCAAGTCACCTTTAAAGTGGACGCGAGGGAGCGCGCGTCAAGTCACCTTTAAAGTGGACGCGAGGGAGCGCGTGTCAAGTCACCTTTAAAGTGGACGCGAGGGAGCGCGTGTCAAGTCACCTTTAAAGTGGACGCGAGGGAGCGCGTGTCAAGTCACCTTTAAAGTGGACGCGAGGGAGCGCGCGTCAAGTCACCTTTAAAGTGGACGCGAGGGAGCGCGCGTCAAGTCACCTTTAAAGTGGACGCGAGGGAGCGCGTGTCAAGTCACCTTTAAAGTGGACGCGAGGGAGCGCGTGTCAAGTCACCTTTAAAGTGGACGCGAGGGAGCGCGTGTCAAGTCACCTTTTAAGTGGACGCGAGGGAGCGCGTGTCAAGTCACCTTTAAAGTGGACGCGAGGGAGCGTGTGTCAAGTCACCTTTAAAGTGGACGCGAGGGAGCGCGTGTCAAGTCACCTTTAAAGTGGACGCGAGGGAGCGCGTGTCAAGTCACCTTTAAAGTGGACACGAGGGAGCGCGTGTCAAGTCACCTTTCGCCCTGCACATTGCACCCGCGTATGTGCGTGCGTGCACGTGCGTGTGTCTGTGCACGTCTGTGCGCGCGCGCGTGTGTGTCTGTGCGTGTGTCTGTCTGTGTGCGCGTGCATGTCTGTGCGTGTGTGTGTGTGTCTGTGCATGTGTGTGTGTGTGTGGGGGGGTGATAATTAACCCTCCAATGAATGAATATGCAGGATGTCATCATCACAACGTGTGTGCGTTATTATGGAGGTACATGTGGTACTCTCAGCGTGAACAGAGAACAGAAGAGGACAGGCTAACACACACAGGGCTCTCACATAGAGCACCGAAGTCTGACGTCAATATCGGTAGAGGTCACACATCCACGGGTTCATGTACTTTTAATCCACATAGGGGGGGTTTTAGATCGCCTCATATAAGGACTGTGTTTGAAAAATAATCATCCAGGACTGCTGCGGAATTAGTTGCATTTTCGCTAGAAACAGACTGTATCATATGAGTGACGGAGAAAATAACTCAGAGATAGTTTGTTTATTTTTGGACCACAATGCTTATGCGGCCGGGCCGTGGGCCGGGCCGTGGGCCGGAGTTTGAGTTAAAGCACTGCTTTCAATAGACCATTTAAATATTCACATCAACCTAACACTTAACAGGTTCTAAATACGAATGTGACAGCAACAAGGAAATAGCAGATCTACAAGCTCACAGCACGTCGCGCTGCGACGCGCTGTGAGCTTGTAGTTCAGCTATTTACGGGGCGCAACCCAGCACTCTTTAGCTACTGGAGATGTGGTGTAAGTAACGACATAGATTTGTAAACAAATGTTAGTTCTGGAGACTTCGGAAAAAAAGCAATTCTCCTGAATGCTGCCTTCCGGTATGACATGGAAAGGAAAGGAGTGGTATTTGCATTTATTTCACCTCAGTAAATGCTGGATTCATGGTCTGTAAAAGTGTGTGTGTGTATATATACATATATATACACACATACATACATACATACATATACACACACAGTATATATACATATACAGACCATGAATCACAAACCTTAACCTCAACATCCATGGGAGAAACAGCAGCAACAGAGACTGTCCCCAAAATGGCATCGTCAGTTCCCCATCCATCCATCCCTCCATCCCTCCCTCCCTCCCTCCATCCCTCCCTCCCTCCCTCCATCCATCCATCCCTCCCTCCCTCCCTCCCTCCCTCCCTCCCTCCCTCCATCCATCCCTCCCTCCCTCCCTCCATCCATCCATCCATCCATCCATCCCTCCCTCCCTCCCTCCCTCCTCCATCCATCCCTCCCCTACCGAATCTGCCGTTGGCAAAAATAATTGCCGACAGTGTTGTGTGATATTAGTCTGGCTTATTAGCCAGGCTAGAAGTAAGGCACCTGGTGTGTGGCGTCTTCTGTATAACCTCGGTTGGAACGCGGTCCGAGTTACAGTTACCGTTTCTGCTCCAATTACAGCCTTGGACCCACGGTCCTCTGACTGACCCCATAGCCCACTAACAAGGCATCGTGCGGTCATGGCGGAGTGGTCAGCCTGCCTGGGGAGCCGGACAGCCATACAGAGGGCCCGGTTGTCTCAGGAGTGGTCAGTGAGCCCCGCCTGGGAAGTCGGGGAGCCGGAACAGAGGGCCTGGTTGGTTGGTTTTTGATTGATTGAAGCCTTTATTTCAGGGGAATCCAATTGAGACCAGGGTCTTTTTTTCAATGGCGCCCTATATACAGCGTTAGGGGTTAACCCCTAACCCTGTATACAGACAAGAACATTTACAGCAATGATTTCACATACATGACATGGACACAAAGTACAAAAGATATAACACACACACACACACACACACACACACACACACACACACACACACACACACACACACACACACACACACACACACACACACACACACACACACACACACACACACACACACACACACACACACACACACACACACACACACACACACACACACACACCTTCTCAATACAAGGCATGTTTAAACAGACATATAAAATATAAAAATAAAATTCAATCCCCTAAAAAATAGTGAATGAAACAAGGACGTCCAACTTCAACTTGTCTTGACAATTATTCCATAAATGTGGAGCATACACCCTGAAGGCATAGTATCCCCCAATTTAGTAGTAGTTTTTGGTACCTTCAGCAAAAGCTTATCTTGTGATCTGGTACCATGAACTGGTACCATGGTTGTCCCCAGGAGTGGTCAGAGAGCCTGCCTGGGGAGTCGGGGAGCCAGGCAGAGGGCCTGGTTGGTTGGTTTTTGATTGATTGAAGCCTTTATTTCAGGGGAATCCAATTGAGACCAGGGTCTTTTTTTCAATGGCGCCCTGTATACAGCGTTAGGGGTTAACCCCTAACCCTGTATACAGACAAGAACATTTACAGCAATGATTTCACATACATGACATGGACACAAAGTACAAAAGATATAATACACACACACACACACACACACACACACACACACACACACACACACACACACACCTTCTCAATACAAGGCATGTTTAAACAGACATATAAAATGTAAAAATAAAATTCAATCCCCTAAAAAATAGTGAATGAAACAAGGACGTCCAACTTCAACTGGTCTTGACAATTATTCCATAAATGTGGAGCATACACCCTGAAGGCATAGTATCCCCCAATTTAGTAGTAGTTTTTGGTACCTTCAGCAAAAGCTTATCTTGTGATCTGGTACCATGAACTGGTACCATGGTTGTCCCCAGGAGTGGTCAGAGAGCCTGCCTGGGGAGTCGGGGAGCCAGGCAGAGGGCCTGGTTGGTTGTCCCCAGGAGTGGTCTGTGAGCCAGCCTGGGGAGCCGTGGAGCCAGGCAGAGGGCCTGGTTGGTTGGTTGGTTGTCCCCAGGAGTGGTCTGTGAGCCAGCCTGGGGAGCCGTGGAGCCAGGCAGAGGGCCTGGTTGGTTGGTTGTCCCCAGGAGTGGTCTGTGAGCCAGCCTGGGGAGCCGTGGAGCCAGACAGAGGGCCTGGTTGGTTGGTTGGTTGGTTGTCCCCAGGAGTGATCTGTGAGCCAGCCTGGGGAGCCGTGGAGCCAGGCAGAGGGCCTGGTTGGTTGGTTGGTTGTCCCCAGGAGTGATCTGTGAGCCAGCCTGGGGAGCCGTGGAGCCAGGCAGAGGGCCTGGTTGGTTGGTTGGTTGTCCCCAGGAGTGGTCTGTGAGCCAGCCTGGGGAGCCGTGGAGCCAGGCAGAGGGCCTGGTTGGTTGGTTGGTTGTCCCCAGGAGTGGTCTGTGAGCCAGCCTGGGGAGCCGTGGAGCCAGGCAGAGGGCCTGGTTGGTTGGTTGGTTGTCCCCAGGTTATACGATGCCAGGCCAGGGCAGCGACGTCACGATGATGTGAGTCCTCTACACTACAGCAGTGGTTCCCAAAGTGGGGTCCGGGGACCCCTGGGGGTACTTGAGGGAGTTCCAGGGGGTACCTAGCTCAATTAGAGATAGTTACAAATGGACCCTTATGGGTCTGTAACTCAGTGTACAAATGGAACCATTTGTACACTCTCAGAGTTAAATTAACAGTGGTTTTACAATATAAATTGGGGTACCAGAGATAGAAATGCCATTACATCGGGGGTCCGTAGCATAATGAGTGTGAAACTGGGGGTCCATGAAATTATTATGTTTCGGAATCACTGCCAGAGCCGTAAAAATCCTCCCTTATCGGGGTCACTGGCATTATGTTTTCAAATGGGGGGTCCGTGGCCTAATAAATGTTGATTTGGGGGTCCTTGACACGAAAAGGTTTGGGAACCCCTGCACTACAGGACTCCTAATTGCTCCCCGAGCGCCGCAGAACTTTGTCTAAATGGGTTAAATAAAAGATTGCAAAGAAGGTACAGTCAGTCAGTCAGACAGGAGAGCTGCTGCTTGCAGACACCGTGTCCTCTTAAAGAAGGTACAGTCAGTCAGACAGGAGAGCTGCTGCTTGCAGACACCGTGTCCTCTTAAAGAAGGTACAGTCAGTCAGACAGACAGGAGAGCTGCTGCTTGCAGACACCGTGTCCTCTTAAAGAAGGTACAGTCAGTCAGACAGACAGGAGAGCTGCTGCTTGCAGACACCGTGTCCTCTTAAAGAAGGTACAGTCAGTCAGACAGGAGAGCTGCTGCTTGCAGACACCGTGTCCTCTTAAAGAAGGTACAGTCAGTCAGTCAGACAGGAGAGCTGCTGCTTGCAGACACCGTGTCCTCTTAAAGAAGGTACAGTCAGTCAGTCAGACAGGAGAGCTGCTGCTTGCAGACACCGTGTCCTCTTAAAGAAGGTACAGTCAGTCAGACAGACAGGAGAGCTGCTGCTTGCAGACACCGTGTCCTCTTAAAGAAGGTACAGTCAGTCAGACAGACAGGAGAGCTGCTGCTTGCAGACACCGTGTCCTCTTAAAGAAGGTACAGTCAGTCAGACAGGAGAGCTGCTGCTTGCAGACACCGTGTCCTCTTAAAGAAGGTACAGTCAGTCAGTCAGACAGGAGAGCTGCTGCTTGCAGACACCGTGTCCTCTTAAAGAAGGTACAGTCAGTCAGTCAGACAGGAGAGCTGCTGCTTGCAGACACCGTGTCCTCTTAAAGAAGGTACAGTCAGTCAGACAGGAGAGCTGCTGCTTGCAGACACCGTGTCCTCTTAAAGAAGGTACAGTCAGTCAGACAGGAGAGCTGCTGCTTGCAGACACCGTGTCCTCTTAAAGAAGGTACAGTCAGTCAGACAGGAGAGCTGCTGCTTGCAGACACCGTGTCCTCTTAAAGAAGGTACAGTCAGTCAGACAGACAGGAGAGCTGCTGCTTGCAGACACCGTGTCCTCTTAAAGAAGGTAGTCAGACAGACAGGAGAGCTGCTGCTTGCAGACACCGTGTCCTCTTAAAGAAGGTACAGTCAGTCAGACAGACAGGAGAGCTGCTGCTTGCAGACACCGTGTCCTCTTAAGTCCAGCTGTAATTGAAGTGCCAGAGGAGAGGAGAGATAAAGCCCTGCTGGCCCGAGACGACCCCGACTAGACTGATGTGAGAAAACCTGAAACTTTTCTTCCAGGTCTTCTGGTTACAGGCCTTTCCAAGTGGTGTTTTATGCAACAGTCACCAATACAAGTGATGTATAGTCATCACATCACATCAGACACGTTTTCATGATAACCTACAAGCCCGTAGTACGCCCTTATAGAGCACCGAAGTCCTGATGTCACTGTCAGTAGAGGGCGTCAGTCCCCAGGTTCGTGTACTTTGTATTTGCTTTGTAATCTCCATAGGGGGATTTTAGATCGCCTCGTATAAGAACTGTCTTTGAAAAATAAACCAGGGTGGCCTTTTCACTCAATATGGATATGAAGCATCGACTGAAGGTGGAAATGTACAAATATACCCAAAGAGTAACAAAATAAGCGTTAGAAACGAGTCAAACAACCCAGAGACTACATTTCCGGGTAGGGGGGGTGGCTGCATCTGCCCGTCGCACACCAGAAACCGAATGTTAATTACGTTTATTTTTATTTTATTGATATTTAATGTTTCGTGGTTAGTACGAGTCGAGTCACCACCAGCTGAGCTTACGTCAACGAGGAATCTCAGGAACGCAATGTGTTGACAGCTGGGCGTGACGTATATTAGCAGGGACATTGCCTTCATATGTAGTTTCAAGGCTTTTGCGGCCACATTCATTCCATTTTCTCCAGAAACTGGCTGTATCAAATATGAATGGACATCATTAAAGACGCACAGCCACTCCCCTGACAGAAAGGCCGGGGTGGTCGGTTTATTTTTCAAACACAGTTCTTATATGAAGCAACCTAAAATCACCAGAAACAGAGAGAGATAATGCTGCACGGCTGCCTGCTAATGAGACAGAGAGAGAGGGAGGGGGGAGGGGGGGATTGCACCACTCAGTTCACACAGGTGTGATTTTTATGTAAACAAACTGAACCAAATCTATATAAAAACACAATGGGTGTCAGCCCTAAGGGCCGATTCATACTCCTATTTTACCGCTGTAGTGGCGAAATGATTTCGGCTCGTCAGAAATTTTCAGTAGCACCGAAGAGCCGACTTTAGGACGGTACCCCCCCCCCCCCCGAACCTCAAGTGACGTCACATTGTAGGCTCTACAGAACCCAACCCACTTTTATTGGGCTTTAAAATAAGAGTATGAATCGCGCCATAACACAACACAAAGTGGACTTTCCTTCTCCAGGATTTCTGAATGACAACAAGGCAGAAGGCACTGTTATCAATGCACTGTTTATTGCCAAAAGTATCTGTAAAAAAAATAAAAGTAAACACCACATATAATATTTGACTACAGCACTAACTTCACCTGCAGAAAATATACTATTAAAAAATAATGTACAGTATAATATCTACTCAGCCAATCAATGACAGGCTTGACATTAAACTGGGGAAATGTAACCGTTCTCCATTTCACACACACACACACACACACACACACACACACACACACACACACACACACACACACACACACACACACACACACACACACACACACACACACACACACACACACACACACACACACACACACACACACACACAGTATAACATTGTGTTTTAACTTAACTCAAGTACAAAAATGCTCTTCGATCCATTCTCTACGATGCAGAGACAGAAGCCACCACAGGGAGGCAGTGTGGTCGACAGTGGAAAGGTGTAGAAGTAAGTAATAAAAAAAAAGAAAAAAACGATAGTTTCTTTCTAGTAGTCTTTGCTCCAGAAGGGATTCGAGCCGTCCGCCGCGTCCCGTGCGGTCCACCGCTGAGGTTCGGTATTGTAGTTCTGACCTCGGGGAGAGGAGGGGTCACTGCTTTAGTGTAGTTCTGACCTTTGACCTCTGGGAGGAGAGGGGTCACTGCTTCTGTGAAGTTCTTCAAAAGTGTGGCGACACTTCACTTACAGCTGGGCAGTGGCGTGCACAGACATTTAGAGGGGCAGGAGCTCAAGTGAAAAAAGGGCACCTTGTGCAGCGCGTGGAACCGGGCGGTTGCCTTAATAGTGTGATATTTATAGATTTTGGGGCCTAAATAATATATTAGAAGCTTTTTTAATCAATAATTTATCAATGTCACCATGGTCCACATACTGTACAGTGTACACTGTAAAAAAGAAAAAAACATTTCTTTTTTCAAAAGGGCACATTTGTCCAGAGGGAAAAGGGCAGGGGGTGATCTAGCACCCCCTAGTGTCTATCTGTGCACGCCACTGCAGCTGGGGTCTACTCTGTGATGACACTTCACTTAAAGCTGGGGTCTACTCTGTGATGCGTCACACAGAAGGACATTCTACGACACACGAAGGAGGCTTCATAGCGGTCGATGTATAAATGTTTATAATTACGTATAACAACCTGATTTTTTAAGTACCCTAGGCTGGCAGAACATTCTCTACAACACCATGGACAACACTCCACACGTCCCAGACTCCTCTCCCTTCTCTAAAACACCATGGACAACACTCCACACGTCCCAGACTCCTCTCCCTTCTCTTAAACACCCTGGACAATGCTCCACACGTCCCAGACTCCTCTCCCTTCTCTAAAACACCATGGACAACACTCCACACGTCCCAGACTCCTCTCCCTTCTCTACAACACCATGGACAACACTCCACACGTCCCAGACTCCTCTCCCTTCTCTACAACACCATGGACAACACTCCACACGTCCCAGACTCCTCTCCCTTCTCTAAAACACCATGGACAACACTCCACACGTCCCAGACTCCTCTCCCTTCTCTACAACACCATGGACAACACTCCACACGTCCCAGACTCCTCTCCCTTCTCTAAAACACCATGGACAACACTCCACACGTCCCAGACTCCTCTCCCTTCTCATTGCAATCAGAGCTGCAGACTCTTGACTATAGTCTAGACCTCTACAGACATGCATCTTAGCCCGTAGCACTAACTCGATACCACCATTTCTGTGTCATTGCTATATATCTCGTGTTGTGTTCATAGCAGACTCCTCACTCAAATGTGCACTTGCAGTTTGGGCAACTCTAAAGCAAACTCCACATGCCCCAACATTTCATTTACCTGCCATAGTGTCAACCCCTTCCTTACCCCTGTGTGGGATCGCTGGTTAGACTGGCATAGTGTCAACCCCTTACCCCTGTGTGGGATCTGTGGTTAGACTGGCATAGTGTCAACCCCTTCCTTACCCCTGTGTGGGATCTGTGGTTAGACTGGCATATTGTCAACCCCTTACCCCTGTGTGGGATCGCTGGTTAGACTGCCATAGTGTCAACCCCTTACCCCTGTGTGGGATCGGTGGTTAGACTGGCATAGTGTCAACCCCTTACCCCTGTGTGGGATCTGTGGTTAGACTGCCATAGTGTCGACCCCTTACCCCTGTGTGGGATCGGTGGTTAGACTGGCATAGTGTCAACCCCTTCCTTACCCCTGTGTGGGATCTGTGGTTAGACTGGCATATTCTCCGATACCGGTATGACAAATAAGGGCCGATACCGATACAGTACCGGGACATCTCTAGTTATGAGCTGTTACGCATAAGTATAAACATTTATAATGAGTAATTGTGCTTCTATTCTATGCTGCATCATAGACCCCGCCTTTAAGTAAAGGATCCTGCGGGGGGCGGGGCTATTTGGGTCGGCCCATCTCTACCGGGGGAGGGGCTATTTGGGTCGGCCAATCTCTACCGGGGGAGGGGCTATTTGGGTTGGCCCATCTCTACCAGGGGAGGGGCTATTTGGGTCGGCCCATCTCTACCGGGGGAGGGGCTATTTGGGTCGGCCCATCTCTACCGGGGGAGGGGCTATTTGGGTCGGCCCATCTCTACCGGGGGAGGGGGGAGTCTTCGGACTTCTCCCTCTTCACAGCGACCTCCTCCTCCTCCTCCTCCTCCCCTCCCCCCACTGGTGGTTTGCTCCGCCTCTTCCTCTGGCGCTTGGCTGCCTCCTCCTTCACGGGTGGTTTGGCGTCTCCCTCGGCGACCTCCTCCTCCTCCTCCTCCCCCCCTCCCCCCGCCGGTGCTTTGCTCCGCCTCTTCCTCTGGCGTTTGGCCGCCTCCCCCTTGGCGGGCGGCGGTTTGGCGTCTCCCTGGGCGGAGACCCCGTTGGGGTGGGCGTGCTCGCAGACCGTCGGCCCCGCCCACTCGGGGATGTCCAGCCCCAGCAGTGACATCACGTGGGTCATGACCTCGTCGATGTAGGCGTGGATACGCAGGTGGGCGTGTTTGTCCTGGCGCACGCACACACACACACACACACGGGGGGGAATACAATGACAATCGATTAATTCACCTCCATTGAAACACTGCAAAAGCCCGGTCACCCTTAGTTTAAAATAATGTTGAAGTAGATTGTGGATTTAATGGGCAACCAGTGAAGTGCAGTGTGTGTGTGTGCAATTTTGGCATTTTGCAGACGCTCTTAATCCAGAGTGATTTACATGTGTGTTTGTTTGTGTGTGTGTGTGTGTGTGTGTGTGTGTGTGTGTGTGTGTGTGTGTGTTACATGCTTGGTGGCCTGCCCTTAAGCCACAGGGATCTTCAGAAGGTGCTTATCTGAAGACCGGAGTGATCTCATGTTAGGCTTTGCAAGCAGTAGGTCTGAGATATAGGGCGGAGTCAGCCCATGTAATGTACCTTATATGGTCCTAGATATAGGGTGGAGTCAGCCCATGTAATGTACCTTATATGGTCCTAGATATAGGGCGGAGTCAGCCCATGTAATGTACCTTATATGGTCCTAGATATAGGGTGGAGTCAGTCCATGTAATGTACCTTATATGGTCCTAGATATAGGGTGGAGTCAGCCCATGTAATGTACCTTATATGGTCCTAGATATAGGGCGGAGTCAGCCCATGTAATGTACCTTATATGGTCCTAGATATAGGGTGGAGTCAGCCCATGTAATGTACCTTATATGGTCCTAGATATAGGGTGGAGTCAGCCCATGTAATGTACCTTATATGGTCCTAGATATAGGGCGGAGTCAGTCCATGTAATGTACCTTATATGGTCCTATATATAGGGCGGAGTCAGCCCATGTAATGTACCTTATATGGTCCTAGATATAGGGTGGAGTCAGCCCATGTAATGTACCTTATATGGTCCTAGATATAGAATAGAGTCAGCCCATGTAATGTACCTTATATGGTCCTAGATATAGGGTGGAGTCAGCCCATGTAATGTATACCTTATATGGTCCTAGATATAGAGTGGAGTCAGCCCATGTAATGTACCTTATATGGTCCTAGATATAGAGTGGAGTCAGCCCATGTAATGTACCTTATATGGTCCTAGATATAGGGCGGAGTCAGCCCATGTAATGTACCTTATATGGTCCTAGATATAGGGCGGAGTCAGCCCATGTAATGTACCTTATATGGTCCTAGATATAGAGTGGAGTCAGCCCATGTAATGTACCTTAAAGTGATTAAAATCATTTAAAAAAAAAAAAGTATTTGAAAAACCAAGACGTTTGGGTGGATCAGACCTTCATCAGGACAGACAGTGAAGGTCTGATCGACTGAAACGACCACCTAATAAAGAGCAACATTTGTTGTCTGACAGTGTCTGACCTTTTCTCTGTTTTTCAAAGATACCCTTTTAAATATACGCTCTATTGCCCTACGCACCTGTCACTAGCCTTCTGAGGTGTGCATCGGCCTTTTGCTAAAAAAGTTAAAATAATTTTGAAATAGATTGTGGATTTAATTAATGGGCAACCAGTGAAGTGTGTGCGTGCGTGTCCTACATGCTTGGTGGCCTGCAGATTGTGCGTGTGCGTGCGTGTCCGTGTGTGTGTGTGTGTGTCCGTGTGTGTGTGTGTGCGTGTCCGTGTGTGTGTGTGTGTGTGTGCGTGCGTGTCCTACATGCTTGGTGGCCTGCAGGTTAACGATGGCCACCTTGCCTCCGTTCTTCTTGGTCAGCAGAGGGAGGTTTCCGGCCGGTCGGATCTGCAGCGACGTGCCCAGAGTCAGCGCCAGGTCTGCCCTCCTGGAACACAGACAACACTGGGTTAATACAGACAAGACTGGGTTAATACAGTCAACACAGGGTTAATAATGCCAGGTGGCTCAGGGATAGAGTGACCGGATGGAAACCGCAAGGTTCCCGGTTCGATCCCTGTGGGCTCCCCCAGAGTCAATGTCCAAGTGTCCTTGAGCAAGACTCTGAACCCCTAATTGCTCCCGATGTGCAGGTTGGTGCCTTGTATGGTTTCCACCGCCATCAGTGTATGAATGTGTGTGTGAATGGGTGAATGGTGCATTTATATAGCACCATTATCCAAGGCGCTTTACAGAGATTGTGCATCAACTCACACATTCATACACCGATGGCGGATGAAACCATGCAAGGCACCAGGCAGCACATCAGGAGCAATTATGGGTTCAGAGTCTTGCTCAAGGACACTTGGACATTGACTCTGGGGGAGCCCACAGGGATGGAACAGGCGACCTTACGGTTACCATCCGGCCACTCTACCGCTGAGCCACCGCCGTGAATGGGTGACTGTAATGCACAATCTCTGTAAAGCGCCTTGGATAAAAGGGCACTGTATAAATGCACCGTTTACATGGAAACAGTTCAAACGGAAAAAAAACATAAATCCAATCCCCAGTATTATGCTGTGCTGCGTGTAAGGTTTCAGCAGGACACGAGGTTGAAGCGAGGCCTGCGACGATGCCACATAACGGCTGAGATAATACAGCCCTCCTTTTCACACAACAGGGTAAATGATGACATAAACGGCACATTTATCGACAAGGAGAGGTGTGTGTTCTGCAGGCGGAGCGGAGCTGCTTTTGTGTCGACTAAAAGGCAACAGAAACATATGATTAACCCATTCTGGGCGGGAACCCCTTTTGGTGTTTTAACTAAACATTATGTTATGATTTAGCTATTGAAAAATAGCAGATCTACAAGCTCATAGCGCGCCACCGAGTGGCGCGCTACGAGCTTGTAGGTCTGCTATTTTTGAAAAATCGTTAAAATGTGGCGCAAATCATTGAATATATATTTCAGAGTAAACATTTTTAATTAAAATATTTGCTTCTGGGGGGGTCCCTGGAACTACATATTTTGAGATGGGGGTCCGTGGGCCCAATAGAGATAATTCTGGGGGTCCTTGACAAGAAAAAGGTTGAGCACCACTGACAGAAACATGGGTTTTTCAGAAAAATGTTAGGATTTAGAAGCCTTTTTTTAATCAACCTCAGTCCAAAATGGGTTAAAGGGACGAACAGGAAAGGAGACGGGGGGGGGGTGGGGGGAGGGGTCGGTGTGTTGCGCCAGAGGACAGTCACCATGCAACTCCCACGTGACCAAACCACGAACAATTCAGGGCTCTTCAATACTACAATATCTAGTGTGTGTGTGTGTGTGTGTGGGGGGGGGGGGGGGGGGGGGGGGGAGATGGGGAGGGGGAGAGGGGGGGGTCTCTGCTTAATATCTCTCTCTCTCTCATTCAGGGCATCCTTGACCTGAAACCGCTGAGTGTTGACGCCTCGACCTCCTACAGGCGGATGAAAAGGCTCACCTTATGTATCTTAGATGGCATTTTTATGTAGACTTATAGCTTGCTTAATGTAAGTCGCTCTGGATTAAGAGGGTCTGCTAAATGCCTAAATTGTAAATTGTAAAGTGGTGAGGTGCACGAGTGAATGTGGATGGAGGATTTGTGGTGACCCATTTCGGGTGCCGCGGCACCGACAGAATACATCAGATACATCAGAAATGGTCATAAAGAATCACAAGTAAGCCAAGAACCTATAATCCATCTAAAGGGCCTTGAAAACGAGGAGCGAGGAACACAGGCGTTGTCGCCTGGATCAGCGACAGGTCTACTACAGGTCTGGATCAGCGACAGGTCTACTACAGGTCTGGATCAGCGACAGGTCTACTACAGGTCTGGATCAGCGACAGGTCTACTACAGGTCTGGATCAGCGACAGGTCTACTACAGGTCTGGATCAGCGACAGGTCTGCTACAGGTCTGGATCAGCGACAGGTCTGCTACAGGTCTGGATCAGCGACAGGTCTGCTACAGGTCTGGATCAGCGACAGGTCTACTACAGGTCTGGATCAACGACAGGTCTACTACAGGTCTGGATCAGCGACAGGTCTACTACAGGTCTGGATCAGCGACAGGTCTACTACAGGTCTGGATCAGCGACAGGTCTACTACAGGTCTGGATCAGCGACAGGTCTACTACAGGTCTGGATCAGCGACAGGTCTACTACAGGTCTGGATCAGCGACAGGTCTACTACAGGTCTGGATCAGCGACAGGTCTACTACAGGTCTGGATCAGCGACAGGTCTACTACAGGTCTGGATCAGCGACAGGTCTACTACAGGTCTGGATCAGCGACAGGTCTGCTACAGGTCTGGATCAGCGACAGGTCTGCTACAGGTCTGGATCAGCGACAGGTCTGCTACAGGTCTGGATCAGCGACAGGTCTGCTACAGGTCTGGATCAGCGACAGGTCTACTACAGGTCTGGATCAGCGACAGGTCTACTACAGGTCTGGATCAGCGACAGGTCTACTACAGGTCTGGATCAGCGACAGGTCTACTACAGGTCTGGATCAGCGACAGGTCTACTACAGGTCTGGATCAGCGACAGGTCTACTACAGGTCTGGATCAGCGACAGGTCTACTACAGGTCTGGATCAGCGACAGGTCTACTACAGGTCTGGATCAGCGACAGGTCTGCTACAGGTCTGGATCAGCGACAGGTCTACTACAGGTCTGGATCAGCGACAGGTCTGCTACAGGTCTGGATCAGCGACAGGTCTACTACAGGTCTGGATCAGCGACAGGTCTACTACAGGTCTGGATCAGCGACAGGTCTACTACAGGTCTGGATCAGCGACAGGTCTACTACAGGTCTGGATCAGCGACAGGTCTACTACAGGTCTGGATCAGCGACAGGTCTACTACAGGTCTGGATCAGCGACAGGTCTACTACAGGTCTGGATCAGCGACAGGTCTGCTACAGGTCTGGATCAGCGACAGGTCTACTACAGGTCTGGATCAGCGACAGGTCTGCTACAGGTCTGGATCAGCGACAGGTCTCCTCCAGGTCTGGATCAGCGACAGGTCTGCTACAGGTCTGGATCAGCGACAGGTCTGCTACAGGTCTGGATCAGCGACAGGATCAGCGACAGGTCTGCTACAGGTCTGGATCAGCGACAGGTCTGCTACAGGTCTGGATCAGCGACAGGTCTACTACAGGTCTGGATCAGCGACAGGTCTACTACAGGTCTGGATCAGCGACAGGTCTGCTACAGGTCTGGATCAGCGACAGGTCTGCTACAGGTCTGGATCAGCGACAGGTCTGCTACAGGTCTGGATCAGCGACAGGTCTACTACAGGTCTGGATCAGCGACAGGTCTACTACAGGTCTGGATCAGCGACAGGTCTACTACAGGTCTGGATCAGCGACAGGTCTACTACAGGTCTGGATCAGCGACAGGTCTCCTCCAGGTCTGGATCAGCGACAGGTCTCCTCCAGGTCTGGATCAGCGACAGGTCTGCTACAGGTCTGGATCAGCGACAGGTCTGCTACAGGTCTGGATCAGCGACAGGTCTGCTACAGGTCTGGATCAGCGACAGGTCTGCTACAGGTCTGGATCAGCGACAGGTCTGCTACAGGTCTGGATCAGCGACAGGTCTACTACAGGTCTGGATCAGCGACAGGTCTGCTACAGGTCTGGATCAGCGACAGGTCTGCTACAGGTCTGGATCAGCGACAGGTCTGCTACAGGTCTGGATCAGCGACAGGTCTGCTACAGGTCTGGATCAGCGACAGGTCTGCTACAGGTCTGGATCAGCGACAGGTCTACTACAGGTCTGGATCAGCGACAGGTCTGCTACAGGTCTGGATCAGCGACAGGTCTGCTACAGGTCTGGATCAGCGACAGGTCTGCTACAGGTCTGGATCAGCGACAGGTCTGCTACAGGTCTGGATCAGCGACAGGTCTACTACAGGTCTGGATCAGCGACAGGTCTACTACAGGTCTGGATCAGCGACAGGTCTACTACAGGTCTGGTGAAGAGGGGCGCGACAACGCAAGCATATAATAAAAATAAGCTAAACCGAATCCAGGTCTGGTGAGTCGCGGGCGTGTGCACAAAACGAGCACGCACGCAAAAAAATCCCGGGACCGCGATCACGTAAAATACGCTTGCGTTGTCGCACCGCGACCGCTCCGCGCAAAAACGCAGGTCTCATTGGAAATGAACTATAGGCGCGTTTTATCGCTCCCCGTTTGCAACTAGAGTATGTAGTGCTATCTGTGCATACAACTAGAGTATGTAGTGCTATCTGTACATACAATGCTATCGAAGTTACATAAGTTGAGCCTTTGCATACGCCTGTAAGACGGTTGCAGAGGCTATAGGGCAAGTGCTACGGGCTAAGATGGAGTCTGAAGTGAAGATGTTGAGGTTTTCAGACTACAGCGGAAGATTGGGAGGACTAGGATACCCTAAACAGACATACATCATCCATCATCATTTTTCGACTGCGGTCGAGATCGTGGATTTCACAATATCACGCCAGACTTCCCGGTCCTTCATTGCCATCCCCAGTTCCTGCTTACTGATGCCTGCAGCCTGTGTCCCTAGCGAAGACATCAGGGAACCACAGTTTTCTACCTCTGGTCTGCTTTGAGGCAGGACTCCAGAGAAGAAGGGCAGATATAACCTCAATGTCAGACATACATAGACACAGACACACAGACACATAGACACAGACACATAGATACAGAGACACAGACACACAGACACATAGATACAGAGACACAGACACACAGACACAGACACATAGACACAGACACACAGAGGGACACACAAAGCCAGTCATTGGAGCGGCGTGTAAGGTGTGTCTGCAGCTCAAAAAACACACTATGGTCTCAATTTTCATCCATGCTAAAGCCCTTATCCACCCACTGGTCACTCTGATGGGGTTTAGTCATAGGGCTCTATGTTCATCCATGCTAAAGCCCTTATCCACCCACTGGTCACTCTGATGGGGTTTAGTCATAGGGCTCTATGTTCATCCATGCTAAAGCCCTTATCCACCCACTGGTCACTCTGATGGGGTTTAGTCATAGGGCTCTATGTTCATCCATGCTAAAGCCCCTTATCCACCCACTGGTCACTCTGATGGGGTTTAGTCATAGGGCTCTATGTTCATCCATGCTAAAGCCCCTTATCCACCCACTGGTCACTCTGATGGGGTTTAGTCATAGGGCTCTATGTTCATCCATGCTAAAGCCCTTATCCACCCACTGGTCACTCTGATGGGGTTTAGCCATAGGGCTCTATGTTCATCCATGCTAAAGCCCTTATCCACCCACTGGTCACTCTGATGGGGTTTAGTCATAGGGCTCTATGTTCATCCATGCTAAAGCCCTTATCCACCCACTGGTCACTCTGATGGGGTTTAGTCATAGGGCTCTATGTTCATCCATGCTAAAGCCCTTATCCACCCACTGGTCACTCTGATGGGGTTTAGTCATAGGGCTCTATGTTCATCCATGCTAAAGCCCTTATCCACCCACTGGTCACTCTGATGGGGTTTAGTCATAGGGCTCTATGTTCATCCATGCTAAAGCCCTTATCCACCCACTGGTCACTCTGATGGGGTTTAGTCATAGGGCTCTATGTTCATCCATGCTAAAGCCCTTATCCACCCACTGGTCACTCTGATGGGGTTTAGTCATAGGGCTCTATGTTCATCCATGCTAAAGCCCTTATCCACCCACTGGTCACTCTGATGGGGTTTAGTCATAGGGCTCTATGTTCATCCATGCTAAAGCCCTTATCCACCCACTGGTCACTCTGATGGGGTTTAGTCATAGGGCTCTATGTTCATCCATGCTAAAGCCCTTATCCACCCACTGGTCACTCTGATGGGGTTTAGTCATAGGGCTCTATGTTCATCCATGCTAAAGCCCTTATCCACCCACTGGTCACTCTGATGGGGTTTAGTCATAGGGCTCTATGTTCATCCATGCTAAAGCCCCTTATCCACCCACTGGTCACTCTGATGGGGTTTAGTCATAGGGCTCTATGTTCATCCATGCTAAAGCCCCTTATCCACCCACTGGTCACTCTGATGGGGTTTAGTCATAGGGCTCTATGTTCATCCATGCTAAAGCCCTTATCCACCCACTGGTCACTCTGATGGGGTTTAGTCATAGGGCTCTATGTTCATCCATGCTAAAGCCCCTTATCCACCCACTGGTCACTCTGATGGGGTTTAGTCATAGGGCTCTATGTTCATCCATGCTAAAGCCCTTATCCACCCACTGGGCACTCTGATGGGGTTTAGTCATAGGGCTCTATGTTCATCCATGCTAAAGCCCTTATCCACCCACTGGTCACTCTGATGGGGTTTAGTCATAGGGCTCTATGTTCATCCATGCTAAAGCCCCTTATCCACCCACTGGTCACTCTGATGGGGTTTAGCCATAGGGCTCTATGTTCATCCATGCTAAAGCCCTTATCCACCCACTGGTCACTCTGATGGGGTTTAGTCATAGGGCTCTATGTTCATCCATGCTAAAGCCCTTATCCACCCACTGGTCACTCTGATGGGGTTTAGTCATAGGGCTCTATGTTCATCCATGCTAAAGCCCTTATCCACCCACTGGTCACTCTGATGGGGTTTAGTCATAGGGCTCTATGTTCATCCATGCTAAAGCCCTTATCCACCCACTGGTCACTCTGATGGGGTTTAGTCATAGGGCTCTATGTTCATCCATGCTAAAGCCCTTATCCACCCACTGGTCACTCTGATGGGGTTTAGTCATAGGGCTCTATGTTCATCCATGCTAAAGCCCTTATCCACCCACTGGTCACTCTGATGGGGTTTAGTCATAGGGCTCTATGTTCATCCATGCTAAAGCCCTTATCCACCCACTGGTCACTCTGATGGGGTTTAGTCATAGGGCTCTATGTTCATCCATGCTAAAGCCCTTATCCACCCACTGGTCACTCTGATGGGGTTTAGTCATAGGGCTCTATGTTCATCCATGCTAAAGCCCTTATCCACCCACTGGTCACTCTGATGGGGTTTAGTCATAGGGCTCTATGTTCATCCATGCTAAAGCCCTTATCCACCCACTGGTCACTCTGATGGGGTTTAGTCATAGGGCTCTATGTTCATCCATGCTAAAGCCCTTATCCCTAAAACTACTTTGCCTTTTACTATTTTGAAAAACATTTTTGAATAGTTCAACTAGCCGATCGACATGTTGTGAGCTTGTAGAACGGCTATTTTAACTATTGAAAAATATATATATTTTTTTAAATAAACAAAAAGGCTAAGTAGTTTAGGGATAAGGGGTTTAGCATGGATGAACATAGAGCCCTATGACTAAACCCCATCAGAGTGACCAGTGGGTGGATAAGGGCTTTAGCATGGATGAACATAGAGCCCTATGACTAAACCCCATCAGAGTGACCAGTGGGTGGATAAGGGCTTTAGCATGGATGAACATAGAGCCCTATGACTAAACCCCATCAGAGTGACCAGTGGGTGGATAAGGGCTTTAGCATGGATGAACATAGAGCCCTATGACTAAACCCCATCAGAGTGACCAGTGGGTGGCTAAGGGGCTTTAGCATGGATGAACATAGAGCCCTATGACTAAACCCCATCAGAGTGACCAGTGGGTGGATAAGGGGGTTTAGCAAGGTTGAACATAGAGCCCTATGACTAAACCCCATCAGAGTGACCAGTGGGTGGATAAGGGCTTTAGCATGGATGGACATCTATGCTGTGAGTGAGGTTCACCTGCTGGCCTCTTCCGAGCGGCTCAGTTCCTTGTCAGGCAGAGGATCCTCCCAGTCCAGGATGGAGCTGATCAGCTTCCCTCTGTTGGAACATCACGCACGCACGCACGCACGCACAAACGACACACACACACATACAAACACTATTAACACATTTTGTGCCCAAGACGTCTGTGGACGCCTTGGGTATTACCGCACGTGCATAGCCCAAGACGTCTGTGGACGTGTTTGAAAAAAATTATATATATATATATATATATATATATATATATATATTTTTTTTTTATATTATTAAAAAAAATCAAAACAATGATTTCTTTTTTTTTTAAATACGTGGTGCCAAAGTTTGTGTTTTCGCCATTGAGAATGCATTTGGCGTTTAAATTAAATAACTCAGAAACTATAAAACATTTCAAAGTAAAAAGTTCCAGCATGTGTCTCCACAGTCAGCTGAATTATAAAAAATGTGAATGGATTTTCTAGGTGAAAGTGATTTTGGGCAGTTTTGCGTGGGCTCTCAATGTGTTAACCCATTGACACCCGAGACCCGATTCTACAAAAAAGTCTTCTAAATCCTGACAGTTTTCTGAAAAACATATTTTTCTATGTCAAGGACCCCCAGAATTATCTGGGGTGAAAATATGTTGTTCCAGGGAGAAGCAAAGATACGAGTTAAAAACGTTCGCTGTGAAAGAATACATACACATTCAGGGATTTGCGAGTGCCGTGCTACGAGCTTGTAGATCTGCTATTTTTTTTTCAACGGCTAAAGTTTAAAATAATGGTTGAAGTGGTTAGAAGCTATGAGGTGTGACACAGATGTGTCCATGTGTCCATAATAGTTTTCGGTCATGGATCAGTCAGCTCGGTCCCCTCGGTGCCAAATGGTGTGAATCCGTTCTCCAGTCCAGAACCTCCTCCGTTTCTTCACAGCCATTTAAGACGCGACACTTGACAACGCGCGTCAATATGTGTCACTATGTGTCACTATGTATGCAAATCAAATGCCTTGTTATTGTGGAGCTTTTGCTCTCAGCGTGAGTCATAATCCATTCTGGGCGGGAACCCCTTTTGGTGTTAGCATTATGTTATGCTTTAGCTATTGAAAAATAGCAGATCTACAAGTTCATAGAGCGCCACCGAGTGGCGCTCTATGACCTTGTAGGTCTGCTATTTTTGAGAAATCGAAGAAATACATAGACATAGAAACGTAGCTTTTTCAGAAAACTGTCAGGATGTAGAAGACATTTTTAGAATCTGATCTCAGGTCAAAATGGGTTAAACCATTTAAAGTGTGTGTGTGTGTGTGTGTGTGTGTGTGTGTGTGTGTGTGTGTGTGTGTGCTAGCGTGCGTGCGTGCGTGCGTGCGTGCGTGCGTGCGTGCGTGCGTGCGTGCGTGCGTGCATGCGTGCGCAAGAACACTGTCAACATTAATTCTTCACAACAGACTTTTTCTGGCTAGCTGTTCACGCTGTTTGACCGTGTCATTGATTAGCCGCTGTGCATATCGATGTGCCGTTTCATTCTCTCGTTGTGTCACATCCAATGTAACTGAGGTCTCCGTTTGACCGTTTCATTCTCTCGTTGTGTCACATCCAATGTGACTGAGGTCTCCGTTTGACCGTTTCATTCTCTCGTTGTGTCACATCCAATGTGACTGAGGTCTCCGTTTGACCGTTTCATTCTCTCGTTGTGTCACATCCAATGTGACTGAGGTCTCCGTTTGACCGTTTCATTCTCTCGTTGTGTCACATCCAATGTGACTGAGGTCTCCGTTTGACCGTTTCATTCTCTCGTTGTGTCACATCCAATGTGACTGAGGTCTCCGTTTGACCGTTTCATTCTCTCGTTGTGTCACATCCAATGTGACTGAGGTCTCCGTTTGACCGTTTCATTCTCTCGTTGTGTCACATCCAATGTGACTGAGGTCTCCGTTTGACCGTTTCATTCTCTCCTTGTGTCACATCCAATGTGACTGAGGTCTCCGTTTGACCGTTTCATTCTCTCCTTGTGTCACATCCAATGTGACTGAGGTCTCCGTTTGACCGTTTCATTCTCTCCTTGTGTCACATCCAATGTGACTGAGGTCTCCGTTTGACCGTTTCATTCTCTCGTTGTGTCACATCCAATGTGACTGAGGTCTCCGTTTGACCGTTTCATTCTCTCGTTGTGTCACATCCAATGTGACTGAGGTCTCCGTTTGACCGTTTCATTCTCTCGTTGTGTCACATCCAATGTGACTGAGGTCTCCGTTTGACCGTTTCATTCTCTCGTTGTGTCACATCCAATGTGACTGAGGTCTCCGTTTGACCGTTTCATTCTCTCGTTGTGTCACATCCAATGTGACTGAGGTCTCCGTTTGACCGTTTCATTCTCTCGTTGTGTCACATCCAATGTGACTGAGGTCTCCGTTTGACCGTTTCATTCTCTCGTTGTGTCACATCCAATGTGACTGAGGTCTCCGTTTGACCGTTTCATTCTCTCCTTGTGTCACATCCAATGTGACTGAGGTCTCCGTTTGACCGTTTCATTCTCTCCTTGTGTCACATCCAATGTGACTGAGGTCTCCGTTTGACCGTTTCATTCTCTCCTTGTGTCACATCCAATGTGACTGAGGTCTCCGTTTGACCGTTTCATTCTCTCGTTGTGTCACATTCAATGTGACTGAGGTCTCCGTTTGACCGTTTCATTCTCTCGTTGTGTCACATTCAATGTGACTGAGGTCTCCGTTTGACCGTTTCATTCTCTCGTTGTGTCACATTCAATGTGACTGAGGTCTCCGTTTCATTCTCTCGTTGTGTCACATTCAATGTGACTGAGGTCTCCGTTTGACTTGATTTTCTCTTTTCTCGCCCGTCTGTATTTTATCCCGTTTTAGACCTGAGCTCGATTCTACAAAATGTCTTCTAAATCATGACGGTTTTCTGAAAAACAGCCACGCAGTCACACTTTAGCTATTGAAAAATAGCAGATCTACAAGCTCATAGCGCGCCACCGAGTGGCGCGCTATGAGCTTGTAGGTCTGCTATTTTTTGAAAAACCGGGAAAATGCTGCACAAATCTTTGAATATAATATTCTTTCAGAAGACTTAATTTTATTTCGACGTCAGGTCTAAATGGGTTAATGGCACGCGTGCGTGGCTGCAGGAGAGCCGCATGTCGTGTGGACGCGATAAGGACATGTTAACCCCCTTATGGTCGCCTGCGTGGCTGCAGGAGAGCCATGTCGTGTGGACGCGATAAGGACATGTTAACCCCCTTATGGTCGCCTGCGTGGCTGCAGGAGAGCCATGTCGTGTGGACGCGATAAGGACATGTTAACCCCCTTATGGTCGCCTGCGTGGCTGCAGGAGAGCCATGTCGTGTGGACGCGATAAGGACATGTTAACCCCCTTATGGTCGCCTGCGTGGCTGCAGGAGAGCCATGTCGTGTGGATGCGATAAGGACATGTTAACATGTTTACCTGCAGGTCCGGAGGCCTCTGGAACGCACCACGTCACAGTGGCGTCCGGTTGGTTTCAGCCCCATCACCCCGATCACCGTGTCCCTCACATACTGCCTGGAGGAAACACACAAAACAATTATTTCAGAAGAGCGAATTCAGTAACAGGTTTTTATCCCAGACATGCAGCACAGAGAGACTTACGAACTCCTTTATACCAAGGGCCATTTAGACTATATAATGAATCAATTCACTCGATTAAATCTGCAGTTGATTTAGTCGAACAAAATGAGTTTTGTCGGGCCGTGAT
This sequence comes from Electrona antarctica, assembly GCF_951216825.1. Taxonomy (NCBI): domain Eukaryota; kingdom Metazoa; phylum Chordata; class Actinopteri; order Myctophiformes; family Myctophidae; genus Electrona; species Electrona antarctica. The sequence continues at coordinate 987,422 of NC_136806.1, forward strand.
GCCGTCGTGACTCGTAATGACTGTTTGTTTTTTTCACTTGTTGAAAATAGCAGATCTACAAGCTCACAGCGTTGTGAGCTTGTAGATCTGCTGTTTTCAGCATTCAACCAAGTGTCTAAATTACTTACTGGATCTCTTGTCCACTAGTCCCTTCCTAACATTTTAGTCTAGTTTTAATTTGTTGACGAAATCTGACTCTGTTTGACCAGAATGGAACAGAGCCTTCATTAGCATCATTAACACTGACTCTGTTTGACCAGAATGGAACAGAGCCTTCATTAGCATCATTAACACTGACTCTGTTTGACCAGAATGGAACAGAGCCTTCATTAGCATCATTAACACTGACTCTGTTTGACCAGAATAAAACAGAGCCTTCATTAGCATCATTAACACTGACTCTGTTTGACCAGAATGGAACAGAGCCTTCATTAGCATCATTAACACTGACTCTGTTTGACCAGAATGGAACAGAGCCTTCATTAGCATCATTAACACTGACTCTGTTATGACCAGAATAAAACAGAGCCTTCATTAGCATCATTAACACTGACTCTGTTTGACCAGAATGGAACAGAGCCTTCATTAGTATCATTAACACTGACTCTGGTTGACCAGAATGGAACAGAGCCTTCATTAGTATCATTAACACTGACTCTGTCTGACCAGAATGAAACAGAGCCTTCATTAGCATCATTCACACTGACTCGGTTTGACCAGAATGGAACAGAGCCTTCATTAGCATAATTAACACTGACTCTGTCTGACCAGAATGGAACAGAGCCTTCATTAGTATCATTAACACTGACTCTGTTTGACCAGAATGGAACAGAGCCTTCATTAGCATCATTAACACTGACTCTGTTTGACCAGAATGGAACAGAGCCTTCATTAGCATCATTAACACTGACTCTGTTTGACCAGAATGGAACAGAGCCTTCATTAGCATCATTAACACTGACTCTGTTTGACCAGAATGGAACAGAGCCTTCATTAGCATCATTAACACTGACTCTGTTTGACCAGAATGGAACAGAGCCTTCATTAGCATCATTAACACTGACTCGGTTTGACCAGAATAAAACAGAGCCTTCATTAGCATCATTAACACTGACTCTGTTTGACCAGAATGGAACAGAGCCTTCATTAGCATCATTAACACTGACTCTGTTTGACCAGAATGGAACAGAGCCTTCATTAGCATCATTAACACTGACTCTGTTATGACCAGAATAAAACAGAGCCTTCATTAGCATCATTAACACTGACTCTGTTTGACCAGAATGGAACAGAGCCTTCATTAGTATCATTAACACTGATTCTGGTTGACCAGAATGGAACAGAGCCTTCATTAGTATCATTAACACTGACTCTGTCTGACCAGAATGAAACAGAGCCTTCATTAGCATCATTCACACTGACTCTGTTTGACCAGAATGGAACAGAGCCTTCATTAGCATAATTAACACTGACTCTGTCTGACCAGAATGGAACAGAGCCTTCATTAGTATCATTAACACTGACTCTGTTTGACCAGAATGGAACAGAGCCTTCATTAGCATCATTAACACTGACTCTGTTTGACCAGAATGGAACAGAGCCTTCATTAGCATCATTAACACTGACTCTGTTTGACCAGAATGGAACAGAGCCTTCATTAGCATCATTAACACTGACTCTGTTTGACCAGAATGGAACAGAGCCTTCATTAGCATCATTAACACTGACTGTTTGACCAGAATGGAACAGAGCCTTCATTAGCATCATTAACACTGACTCTGTTTGACCAGAATAAAACAGAGCCTTCATTAGCATCATTAACACTGACTCTGTTTGACCAGAATGGAACAGAGCCTTCATTAGCATCATTAACACTGACTCTGTTTGACCAGAATGGAACAGAGCCTTCATTAGCATCATTAACACTGACTCTGTTATGACCAGAATAAAACAGAGCCTTCATTAGCATCATTAACACTGACTCTGTTTGACCAGAATGGAACAGAGCCTTCATTAGTATCATTAACACTGACTCTAGTTGACCAGAATGGAACAGAGCCTTCATTAGTATCATTAACACTGACTCTGTCTGACCAGAATGAAACAGAGCCTTCATTAGCATCATTCACACTGACTCGGTTTGACCAGAATGGAACAGAGCCTTCATTAGCATAATTAACACTGACTCTGTCTGACCAGAATGGAACAGAGCCTTCATTAGTATCATTAACACTGACTCTGTTTGACCAGAATGGAACAGAGCCTTCATTAGCATCATTAACACTGACTCTGTTTGACCAGAATGGAACAGAGCCTTAATTAGCATCATTAACACTGACTCTGTTTGACCAGAATGGAACCAGAGCCTTCATTAGCATCATTAACACGGACTCTGTTTGACCAGAATGGAACAGAGCCTTCATTAGCATCATTAACACGGACTCTGTTTGACCAGAATGGAACACAGCTTTCATTAGCATCATTAACACGGACTCTGTTTGACCAGAATGGAACAGAGCCTTCATTAGCGTCATTAACACTGACTCTGTTTGACCAGAATGGAACAGAGCCTTCATTAGCATCATTAACACTGACTCTGTTTGACCAGAATGGAACAGAGCCTTCATTAGCATCATTAACACTGACTCTGTTTGACCAGAATGGAACCAGAGCCTTCATTAGCATAATTAACACTGACTCTGTTTGACCAGAATGGAACAGAGCCTTCATTAGCATCATTAACACTGACTCTGTTTGACCAGAATGGAAAAGAGCCTTCATTATCATCATTAACACTGACTCTGTTTGACCAGAATGGAACAGAGCCTTCATTAGCATCATTAACACTGACTCTGTTTGACCAGAATGGAAAAGAGCCTTCATTAGCATCATTAACACTGACTCTGTTTGACCAGAATGGAACCAGAGCCTTCATTAGCATCATTAACACTGACTCTGTTTGACCAGAATGGAACCAGAGCCTTCATTAGCATCATTAACACTGACTCTGTTTGACCAGAATGGAACAGAGCCTTCATTAGCATCATTAACACTGACTCTGTTTGACCAGAATGGAACAGAGCCTTCATTAGCATCATTAACACTGACTCTGTTTGACCAGAATGGAACCAGAGCCTTCATTAGCATCATTAACACTGACTCTCTTTGACCAGAATGGAACAAAGCCTTCATTAGTATCATTAACACTGACTCTGTTTGACCAGAATGGAACAGAGCCTTCATTAGCATCATTAACACTGACTCTGTTTGACCAGAATGGAACAGAGCCTTCATTAGCATCATTAACACTGACTCTGTTTGACCAGAATGGAACAGAGCCTTCATTAGCATCATTAACACTGACTCTGTTTGACCAGAATGGAACCAGAGCCTTCATTAGCATCATTAACACTGACTCTCTTTGACCAGAATGGAACAAAGCCTTCATTAGTATCATTAACACTGACTCTGTTTGACCAGAATGGAACAGAGCCTTCATTAGCATCATTAACACTGACTCTGTTTGACCAGAATGGAACAGAGCCTTCATTAGCATCATTAACACTGACTCTGTTCGACCAGTACGTACGTACGTATACAATTACACACCAACAATAGCAGGCACGTTTCTCACATTCCACTACGTATGTAGTTATGTACTGAACATACCTGCCACATTTCTCACACTCTTCTACGAACATGTTTCCATGGAGCTCCGCGAGCAGGTCCCTAGAGGGCAGAGACAAACAACAGGGGAGGGAGGGGGGGGGGGTTACTATTTTAACATGTACAATGTAGGCATTGTTATAGAGCACAAATGGGCAACTGGCGGCCCCCGGGGGCCACATGCGACCCTCACCTGCACTTACTGTGGCCCTCAGGTTAATATCAGATATATTATTGATTTCAGCTGTTGTTACAATTCCAGACATGCAAACATGACCCGCTTTTGTATGTCCAATGTGTTTGGATTTAGTTCATAAAACGGTCACATTTTTTCAGGATTTCAATTAAAATATAGCAAAAAATAGCTGATTTACAAGCTCAAAACGCGTTGCATCGGCTATTTTTGCTACGACAGTAATATGCAACGTGGCCCCTCTGGAGTGAGTGTGGAGATATAGTGGCCCTCTGGAGTGAGTGTGGAGATATAGTGGCCCTCTGGAGTGAGTGTGGAACTATAGTGGCCCTCTGGAGTGAGTGTGGAACTATAGTGGCCCTCTGGAGTGAGTGTGGAACTATAGTGGCCCTCTGGAGTGAGTGTGGAACTATAGTGGCCCTCTGGAGTGAGTGTGGAACTATAGTGGCCCTCTGGAGTGAGTGTGGAAATATAGTGGCCCTCTGGAGTGAGTGTGGAACTATAGTGGCCTTCTGGAGTGAGTGTGGAACTATAGTGGCCCTCTGGAGTGAGTGTGGAACTATAGTGGCCCTCTGGAGTGAGTGTGGAACTATAGTGGCCCTCTGGAGGGAGTGTGGAGATATAGTGGCCCTCTGGAGTGAGTGTGGATCTATAGTGGCCCTCTGGAGTGAGTGTGGAACTATAGTGGCCCTCTGGAGTGGGTGTGGAGATATAGTGGCCTTCTGGAGTGAGTGTGGAACTATAGTGGCCCTCTGGAGTGAGTGTGGAACTATAGTGGCCCTCTGGAGTGGGTGTGGAGATATAGTGGCCTTCTGGAGTGAGTGTGGAGATATAGTGGCCCTCTGGAGTGAGTGTGGAACTATAGTGGCCCTCTGGAGTGAGTGTGGAACTATAGTGGCCCTCTGGAGTGAGTGTGGAAATATATTGGCCCTCTGGAGTGAGTGTGGAGATATAGTGGCCCTCTCCATCATCAAAGTTGCCCACCCCTTAGAGACCAGGATTACTGCATGTTTTTTGTGGGGGTAGCTACCCTAGGGGACACGGGGAGAACATGCAAACTCCACACAGAAAGGCCCTTTCGCCAACCCTGGTATGGGCACTGGTGACGCGGAGGAGAGAACACGCATACCAGCGCCCACAGTGGGAATCGAACCCAGAACCCTCTAGCTGTGAGGCGACAGCACTACCGACTGTGCCACCACCGATGACGGCACCGGTCATATTTGGTCATATTTGTTTTTTTAACGGTAAAAAAAAAATATATAACACATAAGTTGAAGCGGAGGGAGATGTGGATCAACGGGGTCAGGGCGATAATGGCGTCGACGCATACATGCAGCGCGGGACCTTGGGGCTGGAGCGCTGGAATGCAGCAGAGAGCTCTCATCTTTATCCCATTCTGGGCGGGAACCCCTTTTGGTGTTTTAAGCATTATGTTATGCTTTAGCTGTTGAAAAATAGCAGATCTACAAGCTCATAGCGCGGCACCGAGTGTCGCGCTACGAGCTTGTAGGTCTGCTATTTTTGAAAAATCGTGAAAATGTGGCGCAAATCTTTGAATATATATTCTTTCAGAGCGAGACATTTTAAGTCAAATCTTTGCTTCTGGGGTGTCCCTGGAAATGGAACAACATATTTTCAGTTGGTTGGTCTGCAGCCAAATACAGAACATTCTGGGGCTCCTTGACATGAAAAGGTTGAGAACCACTGATATAGAAACATGAGGTTTATCAGAAAATTGTCATGATTTAGAAGCCTTTTTTTTATTTCAACGTCAGGCCTAAATGGTTTAAGCATGGAAATATTCTAATGTCTCTCATCTCCATATTATAACCTTTCTGTGGGTTTTGTGCGCGCGGTTTATTTTATGTAAATGAATGGCCTATACTTCAGGTTGGCTCTTTCAGGCCAAGAATCCCTTATATTAGCCGAGAGAGAGATTAATTAACCCATTTTGGCCTGACCTCGAAATTTAAAAAGAATCTTCTAAATCCTCCAGTTTTCTGAAATAAATATTTTCACGATTTTTCAAAAATAGCAGACCTACAAGCTTGTAGCGCGCCACTCGGTGGCGCGCTGAGCTTGTAGGTCTGCTATTTTTCAATAGCTAAATTATAACATAATGTTTAAAACACCAAAAGGGGTTCCCGCCCAGAATGGGTTAATCCCGTTATTAACTATTGGGAGTAGTGTGAGCAAACTCTTCACTTTACACCTTGTGTTTTTTGGCAGGTGCTTAAAAAGCTCCTGAACTACATGTACACAATACACTACCTCTGCTAATGACCGTAGCGGACACTTTGTCATGATGCTGTGGTTTGTTTGTCTCAAGGAGTTGCGTTGGGGTGGTCTGGTTGTCTCAAGGAGTTGCGTTGGGGTGGTCTGTTTGTTGCAAGGAGTTGCGTTGGGGTGGTCTGTTTGTTGCAAGGAGTTGCGTTGGGGTGGTCTGTTTGTTGCAAGGAGTTGCGTTGGGGTGGTCTGTTTGTTGCAAGGAGTTGCGTTGGGGTGGTCTGTTTGTTGCAAGGAGTTGCGTTGGGGTGGTCTGTTTGTTGCAAGGAGTTGCGTTGGGGTGGTCTGTTTGTTGCAAGGAGTTGCGTTGGGGTGGTCTGTTTGTTGCAAGGAGTTGCGTTGGGGTGGTCTGGTTGTCTCAAGGAGTTGCGTTGGGGTGGTCTGGTTGTCTCAAGGAGTTGCGTTGGGGTGGTCTGTTTGTCGCAAGAGTTGCGTTGGGGTGGTCTGGTTGTCTCAAGGAGTTGCGTTGGGGTGGTCTGGTTGTCTCAAGGAGTTGCGTTGGGGTGGTCTGGTTGTCTCAAGGAGTTGCGTTGGGGTGGTCTGTTTGTCTCAAGGAGTTGCGTTGGGGTGGTCTGTTTGTTCCAAGGAGTTGCGTTGGGGTGGTCTGGTTGTCTCAAGGAGTTGCGTTGGGGTGGTCTGGTTGTTCCAAGGAGTTGCGTTGGGGTGGTCTGTTTGTTCCAAGGAGTTGCGTTGGGGTGGTCTGGTTGTCTCAAGGAGTTGCGTTGGGGTGGTCTGGTTGTTGCAAGGAGTTGCGTTGGGGTGGTCTGGTTGTCTCAAGGAGTTGCGTTGGGGTGGTCTGGTTGTCTCAAGGAGTTGCGTTGGGGTGGTCTGGTTGTCTCAAGGAGTTGCGTTGGGGTGGTCTGGTTGTCTCAAGGAGTTGCGTTGGGGTGGTCTGGTTGTTGCAAGGAGTTGCGTTGGGGTGGTCTGGTTGTCTCAAGGAGTTGCGTTGGGGTGGTCTGATTGTCTCAAGGAGTTGCGTTGGGGTGGTCTGGTTGTCTCAAGGAGTTGCGTTGGGGTGGTCTGGTTGTCTCAAGGAGTTGCGTTGGGGTGGTCTGGTTGTCTCAAGGAGTTGCGTTGGGGTGGTCTGGTTGTCTCAAGGAGTTGCGTTGGTCTGGTTGTCTCAAGGAGTTGCGTTGGGGTGGTCTGGTTGTCTCAAGGAGTTGCGTTGGGGTGGTCTGGTTGTTCCAAGGAGGTGCGTTGGGGTGGTCTGGTTGTTCCAAGGAGTTGCGTTGGGGTGGTCTGGTTGTTCCAAGGAGGTGCGTTGGGGTGGTCTGGTTGTTCCAAGGAGTTGCGTTGGGGTGGTCTGGTTGTCCCAAGGAGTTGCGTTGGGGTGGTCTTGTTGTCTCAAGGAGGTGCGTTGGGGTGGTCTGGTTGTCTCAAGGAGTTGCGTTGGGGTGGTCTGGTTGTTCCAAGGAGTTGCGTTGGGGTGGTCTGGTTGTTCCAAGGAGGTGCGTTGGGGTGGTCTGGTTGTTCCAAGGAGTTGCGTTGGGGTGGTCTGGTTGTTCCAAGGAGTTGCGTTGGGGTGGTCTGGTTGTCCCAAGGAGTTGCGTTGGGGTGGTCTGGTTGTCTCAAGGAGGTGCGTTGGGGTGGTCTGGTTGTCTCAAGGAGTTGCGTTGGGGTGGTCTGGTTGTCTCAAGGAGGTGCGTTGGGGTGGTCTGGTTGTCTCAAGGAGGTGCGTTGGGGTGGTCTGGTTGTCTCAAGGAGTTGCGTTGGGGTGGTCTGGTTGTCTCAAGGAGGTGCGTTGGGGTGGTCTGGTTGTCTCAAGGAGGTGCGTTGGGGTGGTCTGGTTGTCTCAAGGAGGTGCGTTGGGGTGGTCTGGTTGTCTCAAGGAGGTGCGTTGGGGTGGTCTGGTTGTCTCAAGGAGGTGCGTTGGGGTGGTCTGGTTGTCTCAAGGAGTTGCGTTGGGGTGGTCTGGTTGTTCCAAGGAGTTGCGTTGGGGTGGTCTGGTTGTCCCAAGGAGTTGCGTTGGGGTGGTCTGGTTGTCCCAAGGAGTTGCGTTGGGGTGGTCTGGTTGTCTCAAGGAGGTGCGTTGGGGTGGTCTGGTTGTCTCAAGGAGGTGCGTTGGGGTGGTCTGGTTGTCTCAAGGAGTTGCGTTGGGGTGGTCTGGTTGTCTCAAGGAGGTGCGTTGGGGTGGTCTGGTTGTCTCAAGGAGGTGCGTTGGGGTGGTCTGGTTGTCTCAAGGAGTTGCGTTGGGGTGGTCTGGTTGTCTCAAGGAGGTGCGTTGGGGTGGTCTGGTTGTCTCAAGGAGGTGCGTTGGGGTGGTCTGGTTGTCTCAAGGAGGTGCGTTGGGGTGGTCTGGTTGTCTCAAGGAGGTGCGTTGGGGTGGTCTGGTTGTCTCAAGGAGGTGCGTTGGGGTGGTCTGGTTGTCTCAAGGAGGTGCGTTGGGGTGGTCTGGTTGTCTCAAGGAGGTGCGTTGGGGTGGTCTGGTTGTCTCAAGGAGGTGCGTTGGGGTGGTCTGGTTGTCTCAAGGAGGTGCGTTGGGGTGGTCTGGTTGTCTCAAGGAGGTGCGTTGGGGTGGTCTGGTTGTCTCAAGGAGTTGCGTTGGGGTGGTCTGGTTGTCTCAAGGAGGTGCGTTGGGGTGGTCTGGTTGTCTCAAGGAGGTGCGTTGGGGTGGTCTGGTTGTCTCAAGGAGTTGCGTTGGGGTGGTCTGGTTGTCTCAAGGAGGTGCGTTGGGGTGGTCTGGTTGTCTCAAGGAGGTGCGTTGGGGTGGTCTGGTTGTCTCAAGGAGTTGCGTTGGGGTGGTCTGGTTGTCTCAAGGAGGTGGGTTTGGGGTGGTCTGGTTGTCTCAAGGAGTTGCGTTGGGGTGGTCTGGTTGTCCCAAGGAGGTGCGTTGGGGTGGTCTGGTTGTCTCAAGGAGGTGCGTTGGGGTGGTCTGGTTGTCTCAAGGAGGTGCGTTGGGGTGGTCTGGTTGTCTCAAGGAGTTGCGTTGGGGTGGTCTGGTTGTCCCAAGGAGGTGCGTTGGGGTGGTCTGGTTGTCTCAAGGAGGTGCGTTGGGGTGGTCTGGTTGTCTCAAGGAGGTGCGTTGGGGTGGTCTGGTTGTCTCAAGGAGGTGCGTTGGGGTTTGGGCCTTAACAACCCATTCAGGACGGGAGACCCTTTTTGGGGTTACTTGTTACTACAGTATCTACAGTATATAGCAAAAATCAGCCTCAGTCCAAAATGGGTTATTGGGTTTTAGCAGTGATGGCTGGATGGATGGACGGCTGGCTGTTTGGAGGCCGTGAAAAACTACCTGGGGAAACCCAGAGCGAACTGACCAGGTACTTATTGACCTACCTGGGGAACCCACTGACCAGGTACTGACCTACCTGGGGAACCCACTGACCAGGTACTGACCTACCTGGGGAACCCACTGACCAGGTAGTGACCTACCTGGGAAACCCACTGACCAGGTACTGACCTGCCTGGGGAACCCACTGACCAGGTACTGACCTGCCTGGGGAACCCACTGACCAGGTAGTGACCTACCTGGGGAACCCACTGACCAGGTAGTAACCTACCTGGGAAACCCACTGACCAGGTACTGACCTGCCTGGGGAACCCACTGACCAGGTAGTGACCTACCTGGGAAACCCACTGACCAGGTAGTGACCTACCTGGGAAACCCACTGACCAGGTATTGACCTACCTGGGGAACCCACTGACCAGGTACTGACCTACCTGGGGAACCCACTGACCAGGTACTGACCTACCTGGGGAACCCACTGACCAGGTACTGACCTACCTGGGGAACCCACTGACCAGGTACTGACCTACCTGGGAAACCCACTGACCAGGTACTGACCTACCTGGGGAACCCACTGACCAGGTACTGACCTGCCTGGGGAACCCACTGACCAGGTACTGACCTGCCTGGGGAACCCACTGACCAGGTACTGACCTGCCTGGGGAACCCACTGACCAGGTACTGACCTACCTGGGGAACCCACTGACCAGGTACTGACCTACCTGGGGAACGAACTGACCAGGTACTTATTGACCTACCTGGGGAACCCAGAGCGAACTGACCAGGTACTTATTGACCTACCTGGGGAACCCGGAGCGGACGTGCAGGCCGTCCACGTTCTGGCTGACCAGGTACTTGAGGTATCCGGCTCTCTGCAGGCCCAGCAGGGCCATGTGGGTCAGGCTGGGCCGAGCCTCCTCGAACGTGGTGTCAAAGTGAGGCATCTCTCCTTTCTGCTCCAGCGTCCACACGCCCTTGGGCCCCCTGGTGGAGGAGGGGAAAGAAAGAAAACGTCAATTAAAACAATGACAAAAGAATGAACGAAATGGACCCGGATTTGTACACTCAGAGTTAAATTAACATTGATTTTACAATAGGCTACACATTGGGTAACGGGTCCATTTGGTTCCATTTGTACACTTAAAATGAACATTGATTTTACAATAGGCTACAAATTGGGGTCTCAGAGAAATGCATAATTAGGGTCAAAACCGAATGAAAATGGTTGAGAATCACTATAGTGATAGAATCACTATAGTAGTGATTCTATCACTATAGTAGTGATTCTATCATTATAGTGATAGAATCACTACTATAGTGATAGAATCACTACTATAGTGATAGAATCACTATAGTGATAGAATCACTACTATAGTGATAGAATCACTACTATAGTGATAGAATCACTATAGTGATATAATCACTACTATAGTGATAGAATCACTACTATAGTGATAGAATCACTATAGTGATAGAATCACTATAGTGATAGAATCACTACTATAGTGATAGAATCACTACTATAGTGATATAATCACTACTATAGTGATAGAATCACTACTATAGTGATAGAATCACTATAGTGATAGAATCACTATAGTGATAGAATCACAGACATTTTTGTTGTTGTTGGATACGATTTTGGCCACAATTCCATGCTGTATGGATGTTGGTACCATTAGGAGAGATAACAGGCAAACGTTGATCAAAATAACAATTATTCTACATTCTCAATTGTTGTGAATTAAATTGTTGTGAATTAAGTAATGCAGATGTTTGACAATGTAACTCTTGAGGGTCCATTTGTTTTCATTTTACACTCTCAAGAGTTAAAGATCTAATATAAGGGTCCATTTGGTTACCAACTCTCCATCATTTAGCCGGGGACCACCTGTAACCCCCTCAAGGACCACTGGTTGAAAACCACCGTGCTAATGCACTAAAATACAGTAAAACACGCCGTCAGAATTCCAGACCATGTGAGGGTCCGTTAGTAGTTGAAGAAACACAAGACTCTGAATGTGAACATGACTGTAAATGGCCTTTTGGTGTTTTAAGCATTATGTTATACTTTAGCTGTTGAAAAAAGCAGATCTACAAGCTCGTATATAGCTCTGCCATTTTTTAAAAATCGTGAAAATGTGGCGCAAATCTTTGAATATATATTCTTTCACAGTGAACGTTTTTAACTCAAATCTTTGCTTCTGGGGGAGGGTCCCTGGAATAACATATTTTCAGATGGGGGTCGGAGTCCAATAACATATAATTTTTGGGGGTCCTTGACATGAAATAGTTTGAGAACCACTGACTCAGAAACATAGGGTTTTTCAGAAAACTGTCAGGATTTAGATGACATGTTGTAGAATCTAAATGGCTTAATAACATGTCTGTCAAACATTGCCTTCAACTGCAATGCAACACAGGGTGGACACTGCCCTCCAGTGGACACAGAGCCACATGACACTGAAATGTGTGTGTAGGCATTTAGCAGTGACTTTGATTGATTGATTGAAGAATTTATTAACAGTTTGCAGAATTACAGTACATTTCAAGCACAAACTCAATACAAAGGCTGTTACCCAATTAAGCATTACACTTGTTTCCAATAGGGTCCACCATGTTCAAATCATCAAAACATTTAGAGACGTACAAATAGACACTTCTATAGACAGAACAGGAATTCATCAAAAAGGAGGTAAAAAGGGAAAAGAAATATATACAGTGAGGGGAAAAAAGGGGGGGGCGGGGGGGGGATTCAGATTTTACGGGGGCCAGTTTCGAATTGCAGCCATCCGTAGGTGCCCTTTGAGAGCGGTTTTGAAGGAGTCAAGGGATTCGCATGTCTTAATGACAGTTGGTAGGGCGTTCCACATTTTGGTGGCATAGGAGCGAAAATAATTTAGTCCCTTGTTTGTGCCGAATCTGGGTTGTACATGGTTCGTTGCACTCCCTCTGGTGTTGTGGGTGTGGACTTCGTTAACATTAAGGAAGTATCTAGACAGGTACATGGGTATCTTGGTGGTGTATCGAATCTTGTGGACCAGACCCATTGCAAGATGCTGTACTCTGTCGTCGACCCTAAGCCATTCCAGCCTGTCGAAGTGGGCAGGGGTGAGGTGGGTTCTGGGGGCTAGTTCAAGTAGGAGCCTGACCAGTTTGTTTTGGGAAGTCTGGAGCCTGGTTTTAAGGGCCTTTGAGGTGCTGTGGTACCAGGAGGTGCATGCATAGTCAAAGAAACCCTGTACATGGGCTCCTGTTAAGGTCTTCAAGGTGTTTTTGTTGACCAGTGAGGAGATCCTGACCAGCAGTGCTGAGTCATCTGCGAACAGGAACAAGTTGCAGTCACAGGCTGAAGTCATGTCGTTTACATATATTAGGAACAGTAGAGGCCCTAGTATGCTTCCTTGTGGAACGCCACAGCTCACTGGGAGGGGGGGGGACAGTGTTCCGTTCACTTCCACCATCTGTTCTCTCCCCTCCAGGTAGGATTGCATCCAGCTCACTGATGTGCTATCGAAACCAATTGCTTTTAGCTTGTTAACCAGTATGGAGTGGTTCACGGTGTCAAAAGCCTTTTGGAGGTCCAGCATGACCATGCCGCCACTTTATGTATTCTAGGGTGACTTACAGTGAGAGGGCAGAGGTGGAAACATTACTGACTTATTTATGTATTCTAGGGTGACTTACAGTGAGAGGACAGAGGTGGAAACATTACGGACTTATTTATGTATTCTAGGGTGACTTACAGTGAGAGGACAGAAGTGGAAACATTACTGACTTATTTATGTATTCTAGGGTGACTTACAGTGAGAGGGCAGAGGTGGAAACATTACGGACTTATTTATGTATTCTAGAGTGACTTACAGTGAGAGGACAGAGGTGGAAACATTACTGACTTATTTATGTATTCTAGGGTGACTTACAGTGAGAGGACAGAGGTGGAAACATTACGGACTTATTTATGTATTCTAGAGTGACTTACAGTGAGAGGACAGAGGTGGAAACATTACTGACTTATTTATGTATTCTAGGGTGACTTACAGTGAGAGGACAGAGGTGGAAACATTACTGACTTATTTATGTATTCTAGGGTGACTTACAGTGAGAGGACAGAGGTGGAAACATTACTGACTTATTTATGTATTCTAGGGTGACTTACAGTGAGAGGACAGAGGTGGAAACATTACTGACTTATTTATGTATTCTAGGGTGACTTACAGTGAGAGGACAGAGGTGGAAACATTACTGACTTATTTATGTATTCTAGGGTGACTTACAGTGAGAGGGCAGAGGTGGAAACATTACTGACTTATTGTTTTTTACTTATGTAAAAGTATCAATACTGTAATGGTAGAAATACTCTGTTAAAAGTACAAGTACAAAAGTCTTGGCATCAAAATTCACACACACACACACACACCTTTACATAGATGGTGCATTGCACGCACGCACGCACGCACGCACGCACGCACGCACGCACGCACACGGACCGGTGCCTGCTGCCGCGGTGCTGATGCTGAACACTGTGGTTTTAGGCAGCAAATTTCTATTTTAGTCATATAGTCTTTGGAATGAAACTACATTTGATTTAGTCGACTAAAATGTATTTTGGCGGGCCTTGATGCCGTCGTAATGATTTTACACTTGCTGAACATAGCAGATCTACAAGCTTGTAGATCTGCTATTTTCTGCAAGTAACCAAGTGTAAAATGATTTAGGCTGGATTGTTTTGGTCCACTAGTCCCTTCCTAGAAATGTTGTCTAGTTTTTATTTGTTGACGAAATTGTCAATATATTTAGTTTTAGTCATCATAGCTTAGTTTTAATTTCCATTTGGTTTTCGTCAGTGAAAAAAGGTAGTCGACGAACATTTTTTGCCTCAGTTTTAGTCGACGAAATCAACACTGAACTGAAGTCAGGGATGCCAGCCGAGCAGTGCTGTTTTCGTCGACTAAAACTAATACGAAAAATGTTAGTCGACTACCTTTTTCCACTGACGAAAACTACATGGAAACTAAATGAAAACTAAGCTATGATGACTAAATACACTGTTGATTTAGTCAACACATAAAAACTAGACAAAAATGTTGGGAAGGGACTAGTGGACAAGAGATCCAGTATAAGTCATTTTACACTTTGTTTGCATGGTGAAAATAGCAGATCTACAAGCTCACAACACGTCGCACTGTGAGCGTATAAAATCAGCCATTACGACGGCATCAAGACGCGCCAAAATACATTTTAGTCGACTAAATCACCTGTAGATTTAGTCGACGCAAAATCTTATAAGATAATAATCGGTTCTAGTGAGCAGAAAGAATCAATAATAAGCAGACTTGGCAACCTGACTGTATAAAGTAACAGTACAGTAAATAACTTGGGGGTCATTATTGATTCTGAATTGAATTTTAATTCACACATTAATCATGTTACCAAGATTGCCTTTTTTCACCTTAGAAATATTGTACGAATCAGAGCCTATTTGTCATTGGACGATGCAAAAACGCTAATCCACGCCTTTGTTTTTTCTCGGCTTGATTACTGCAATGCACTTTTTTCTGGACTGCCTAAGAAAACTACTGACAGATTACAACTTGTCCAAAATGCAGCAGCCAGAGTTTTAACTAAAACTAAGATGAGAGAACATATTACTCCAGTTTTGGCTTCACTGCATTGGCTTCTGGTTGTTTTTAAAATTATTTTACTTGTTTATAAAGCTCTCAATGGTCTCGCACCTTCCTACCTACATGACTGCCTGCCTAAATATGTCCCAAACCTTCCTACCTACATGACTGCCTGCCTAAATATGTCCCAAACCATCCTACCTACATGACCGCCTGCCTAAATATGTCCCAAACCTTCCTACCTACATGACCGCCTGCCTACATATGTCCCAAACCTTCCTACCTACATGACCGCCTGCCCAAATATGTCCCAAACCTTCCTACCTACATAACTGCCTGCCTAAATATGTCCCAAACCATCCTACCTACATAACTGCCTGCCTGAATATGTCCCAAACCTTCCTACCTACATAACTGCCTGCCTAAATATGTCCCAAACCTTCCTACCTACATAACTGCCTGCCTAAATATGTCCCAAACCATCCTACCTACATAACTGCCTGCCTGAATATGTCCCAAACCTTCCTACCTACATAACTGCCTGCCTAAATATGTCCCAAACCATCCTACCTACATAACTGCCTGCCTAAATATGTCCCAAACCATCCTACCTACATAACTGCCTGCCTGAATATGTCCCAAACCTTCCTACCTACATAACTGCCTGCCTAAATATGTCCCAAACCTTCCTACCTACATAACTGCCTGCCTAAATATGTCCCAAACCTTCCTACCTACATAACTGCCTGCCTAAATATGTCCCAAACCTTCCTACCTACATAACTGCCTGCCTAAATATGTCCCAAACCATCCTACCTACATAACTGCCTGCCTGAATATGTCCCAAACCTTCCTACCTACATAACTGCCTGCCTAAATATGTCCCAAACCTTCCTACCTACATGACTGCCTGCCTAAATATGTCCCAAACCTTCCTACCTACATAACTGCCTGCCTAAATATGTCCCAAACTGCCTCCTAACGTCTTCCACTGCTGGCCTGCTCGCTTTGCCCAAAAAATGGCAACTAAAAAATACGGTGAAGCAGCTTTCTGCTTCTAGGGGCCGACGGCGTGGAACAAACTCCCACTGTACCTTCGACAGGCAGCCTCTGTAGACATTTTTAAAGCGCAGCTCAAGACCCACTTCTACACTCTTGCTTTTAATTGATCTTTTGATTTTGTATTATTCATGTCATTATTCACTGTATTGCATTACTGCTCTTGTTTTGTAATGTTTATGCCTTGCTTTTCTTTTCTTTCTTTCTCCATTGCTCTGTAAAGCACTTTGAGCTGCATTTCATGTCATGTAAGGTGCTATACAAATAAAGTTGTATTATTATTATTATTATTATGATATTAAACACTAAAACATTCCGGGTGACTAAAATGTGACTAAAACTAAATTAAAGTGACTATGACTAAAACTAAATGGAAGCCATTCAAGTGACTATGACTAAAACTAAATGGAAGCCATTCAAGTGACTATGACTAAAACTAAATGAAAGCCATTCAAGTGACTATGACTAAAACTAAATGAAACCCATTCAAGTGACTATGACTAAAACTAAATGAAAGCCATTCAAGTGACTATGACTAAAACTAAATGAAAGCCATTCAAGTGACTATGACTAAAACTAAATGGAAGCCATTCAAGTGACTATGACTAAAACTAAATGGAAGCCATTCAAGTGACTATGACTAAAACTAAATGGAAGCCATTCAAGAGACTATGACTAAAACTAAATGGAAGCCATTCAAGAGACTATGACTAAAACTAAATGGAAGCCATTCAAGAGACTATGACTAAAACTAAATGGAAGCCATTCAAGTGACTACGACTAAAACTAAATGGAAGCCATTCAAGTGACTACGACTAAAACTAAATGGAAGCCATTCAAGTGACTACGACTAAAACTAAATGGAAGCCATTCAAGTGACTACGACTAAAACTAAATGGAAGCCATTCAAGTGACTACGACTAAAACTAAATGGAAGCCATTCAAGTGACTATGACTAAAACTAAATGGAAGCCATTCAAGTGACTATGACTAAAACTAAATGGAAGCCATTCAAGTGACTACGACTAAAACTAAATGGAAGCCATTCAAGTGACTATGACTAAAACTAAATGGAAGCCATTCAAGTGACTATGACTAAAACTAAATGGAAGCCATTCAAGTGACTATGACTAAAACTAAATGGAAGCCATTCAAGTGACTATGACTAAAACTAAATGGAAGCCATTCAAGTGACTATGACTAAAACTAAATGGAAGCCATTCAAGTGACTATGACTAAAACTAAATGGAAGCCATTCAAGTGACTATGACTAAAACTAAATGGAAGCTATTCAAGTGACTACGACTAAAACTAAATGGAAGCCATTCAAGTGACTATGACTAAAACTAAATGGAAGCCATTCAAGTGACTATGACTAAAACTAAATGGAAGCCATTCAAGTGACTATGACTAAAACTAAATGGAAGCCATTCAAGTGACTATGACTAAAACTAAATGGAAGCCATTCAAGTGACTATGACTAAAACTAAATGGAAGCCATTCAAGTGACTACGACTAAAACTAAATGGAAGCCATTCAAGTGACTATGACTAAAACTAAATGGAAGCCATTCAAGTGACTATGACTAAAACTAAATGGAAGCCATTCAAGTGACTATGACTAAAACTAAATGGAAGCCATTCAAGTGACTATGACTAAAACTAAATGGAAGCCATTCAAGTGACTACGACTAAAACTAAATGGAAGCCATTCAAGTGACTATGACTAAAACTAAATGGAAGCCATTCAAGTGACTATGACTAAAACTAAATGGAAGCCATTCAAGTGACTATGACTAAAACTAAATGGAAGCCATTCAAGTGACTATGACTAAAACTAAATGGAAGCCATTCAAGTGACTATGACTAAAACTAAATGGAAGCCATTCAAGTGACTACGACTAAAACTAAATGGAAGCCATTCAAGTGACTATGACTAAAACTAAATGGAAGCCATTCAAGTGACTACGACTAAAACTAAATGGAAGCCATTCAAGTGACTATGACTAAAACTAAATGGAAGCCATTCAAGTGACTATGACTAAAACTAAATGGAAGCCATTCAAGTGACTATGACTAAAACTAAATGGAAGCCATTCAAGTGACTATGACTAAAACTAAATGGAAGCCATTCAAGTGACTATGACTAAAACTAAATGGAAGCCATTCAAGAGACTACGACTAAAACTAAATGGAAGCCATTCAAGTGACTACGACTAAAACTAAATGGAAGCCATTCAAGTGACTATGACTAAAACTAAATGGAAGCCATTCAAGTGACTACGACTAAAACTAAATGGAAGCCATTCAAGTGACTACGACTAAAACTAAATGGAAGCCATTCAAGTGACTACGACTAAAACTAAATGGAAGCCATTCAAGTGACTATGACTAAAACTAAATGGAAGCCATTCAAGTGACTGACTAAAACTAAATTAAAGCCATTCAAGTGACTATGACTAAAACTAAATGGAAGCCATTCAAGTGACTATGACTAAAACTAAATTAAAGCCATTCAAGTGACTATGACTAAAACTAAAATAGAACTTTGCTGCCAAAAACAACACTGCAGCCGAGGTGCTGATGATGCCCGCTGAACCCACCTGAAGTCACAGTACGTTTTAACCCATTTAGGCCTGATGTCGAAATAAAACAAGTGTTCTAAACCCTGACAGTTTTCTGAAATACCTATGTTTCTAGGCCTATATCACTCAATATTTCATGTCAAGGACTCCAAAAATTATATGTATTTGGCCGCCGACCCCCATCTCAAAATATGTTGTTCCAGGGGCAACCCCAGAAGCAAAGATTTCAGTTAAAATCAGTCGCTCTGAAAGAATATTCCAAGGTTTGCGCCCCATTTTCACGATTTAAAAAAAATAGCAGACCTACAAGCTCGTAGCGCGCCACTCGGTGGCGCGCTATGAGCTTGTAGATCTGCTATTTTTCAATAGCTAAAGTATAACATAATGCTTAAAACACCAAAAGGGGTTCCCGCCCAGAATGGGTTAACAGTGGGCGACGGACAGACGAATTTTCCGGAAGTGCATAATTTGTCTATGGGACCCTACAGGTGACTACTGGCTATGGGACCCTACAGGTGACTACTGGCTATGGGACCCTACAGGTGACTACTGGCTATGGGACCCTACAGGTGACTACTGGGTCTATGGGACCCTACAGGTGACTACTGGCTATGGGACCCTACAGGTGACTACTGGCTATGGGACCCTACAGGTGAATACTGGGTCTATGGGACCCTACAGGTGACTACTGGCTATGGGACCCTACAGGTGACTACTGGGTCTATGGGACCCTACAGGTGACTACTGGCTATGGGACCCTACAGGTGACTACTGGCCTATGGGGTCTATGGGACCCTACAGGTGACTACTGGCCTATGGGGTCTATGGGACCCTACAG
The DNA here is from genome assembly GCF_951216825.1 of Electrona antarctica. Classification (NCBI taxonomy): domain Eukaryota; kingdom Metazoa; phylum Chordata; class Actinopteri; order Myctophiformes; family Myctophidae; genus Electrona; species Electrona antarctica. The sequence goes on from NC_136806.1 coordinate 1,006,901, forward strand.
GTGACTACTGGCCTATGGGGTCTATGGGACCCTACAGGTGACTACTGGCTATGGGGTCTATGGGACCCTACAGGTGACTACTGGCTATGGGGTCTATGGGACCCTACAGGTGACTACTGGCTATGGGACCCTACAGGTGACTACTGGCTATGGGACCCTACAGGTGACTACTGGGTCTATGGGACTACTGTCTATGGGACCCTACAGGTGACTACTGGGTCTATGGGACTACTGTCTATGGGACCCTACAGGTGACTACTGGCTATGGGACCCTACAGGTGACTACTGGGTCTATGGGACCCTACAGGTGACTACTGGGTCTATGGGACCCTACAGGTGACTACTGGGTCTATGGGACCCTACAGGTGACTACTGGGTCTATGGGACCCTACAGGTGACTACTGGCTATGGGACCCTACAGGTGACTACTGGCTATGGGACCCTACAGGTGACTACTGGCTATGGGACCCTACAGGTGACTACTGGCTATGGGACCCTACAGGTGACTACTGGTCTATGGGACCCTACAGGTGACTACTGGCTATGGGACCCTACAGGTGACTACTGGCTATGGGACCCTACAGGTGACTACTGGCTATGGGACCCTACAGGTGACTACTGGTCTATGGGACCCTACAGGTGACTACTGGTCTATGGGACCCTACAGGTGACTACTGGTCTATGGGACCCTACAGGTGACTACTGGGCTATGGGACCCTACAGGTGACTACTGGCTATGGGACCCTACAGGTGACTACTGGCTATGGGACCCTACAGGTGACTACTGGTCTATGGGACCCTACAGGTGACTACTGGCTATGGGACCCTACAGGTGACTACTGGCTATGGGACCCTACAGGTGACTACTGGCTATGGGACCCTACAGGTGACTACTGGCTATGGGACCCTACAGGTGACTACTGGCTATGGGACCCTACAGGTGCCTACTGGCTATGGGACCCTACAGGTGACTACTGGCTATGGGACCCTACAGGTGACTACTGGCTATGGGACCCTACAGGTGACTACTGGCGATAGGGTTAGGGTCTATGGGACCCTACAGGTGACTACTGGCGATAGGGTTAGGGTCTATGGGACCCTACAGGTGACTACTGGCCTATGGGGTCTATGGGACCCTACAGGTGACTACTGGCTATGGGACCCTACAGGTGACTACTGGCTATGGGACCCTACAGGTGACTACTGGCTATGGGACCCTACAGGTGACTACTGGCGATAGGGTTAGGGTCTATGGGACCCTACAGGTGACTACTGGCGATAGGGTTAGGGTCTATGGGACCCTACAGGTGACTACTGGCCTATGGGGTCTATGGGACCCTACAGGTGACTACTGGCCTATGGGGTCTATGGGACCCTACAGGTGACTACTGGCCTATGGGGTCTATGGGACCCTACAGGTGACTACTGGCCATAGCAGGCGAACAGGCGATGGTCCAAAAGTGGGCGGAGGAACGTCGGCCGAAAAGATAAAAAAGAATTCATCTTTTGGGCGATAGTGGGCGATAGCCAATGAAATTCAAGCGACGCTCGCCGTTGATCTCCCGCTGTTAAAACGTACTGTCAGGGATGCTGAACCCACCTGAAGTCAGGGATGCTGAACCCACCTGAAGTCAGGGATGCTGAACCCACCTGAAGTCAGGGATGCTGAACCCACCTGAAGTCAGGGATGCTGAACCCACCTGAAGTCAGGGATGCTGAACCCACCTGAAGACTGAACCCACCTGAAGTCAGGGATGCTGAACCCACCTGAAGTCAGGGATGCTGAACCCACCTGAAGTCAGGGATGCTGAACCCACCTGAAGTCAGGGATGCTGAACCCACCTGAAGTCAGGGATGCTGAACCCACCTGAAGACTGAACCCACCTGAAGTCAGGGATGCTGAACCCACCTGAAGACTGAACCCACCTGAAGTCAGGGATGCTGAACCCACCCCTGAAGTCAGGGATGCTGAACCCACCTGAAGTCAGGGATGCTGAACCACCTGAAGTCAGGGATGCTGAACCCACCTGAAGTCAGGGATGCTGAACCACCTGAAGTCAGGGATGCTGAACCCACCTGAAGTCAGGGATGCTGAACCCACCTGAAGTCAGGGATGCTGAACCCACCTGAAGTCAGGGATGCTGAACCCACCTGAAGTCAGGGATGCTGAACCCACCTGAAGTCAGGGATGCTGAACCCACCTGAAGACTGAACCCACCTGAAGTCAGGGATGCTGAACCACCTGAAATCAGGGATGCTGAACCCACCTGAAGTCAGGGATGCTGAACCACCTGAAGTCAGGGATGCTGAACCCACCTGAAGTCAGGGATGCTGAACCCACCCCTGAAGTCAGGGATGCTGAACCACCTGACGTCAGGGATGCTGAACCCACCTGACGTCAGGGATGCTGAACCCACCTGACGTCAGGGATGCTGAACCCACCTGAAGTCAGGGATGCTGAACCCACCTGAAGTCAGGGATGCTGAACCCACCTGAAGTCAGGGATGCTGAACCCACCTGAAGTCAGGGATGCTGAACCCACCTGAAGTCAGGGATGCTGAACCACCTGAAATCAGGGATGCTGAACCCACCTGAAGTCAGGGATGCCCGCTGCCGTGCTGATGCCCGCTCCAGAATGAACCACCAGGTACTGAGACTCTCTGATCAACTGGGCGAGACGCTCCGCCTTCTCCTTCACCGACTCAGGGCCGTCGAACACCTGACACAAGGGCACCGTTCAATTCAACGTTAATATTTGTTTGTTTGTCATGTTTATTTCGAATATGCAATAAAATAAATAAAACAGAACAGTTCTTTGTATTTCCTAATTACAAGCAAAAACACTTAAAATAAATAGCTTAAAATATAAGAAAACAAAACAAAGAAAAAGACAAAAAAAGAGACTAAGCATATCCGAAAAGGAGTGAGAAGAAGTAAAAACTTATATACTCCCACCCCTCTGTAATTTAATAATTACTCGCTGACTTCTGTGCTTAAACTCATTATCAAAATTAATCTGTTTATATCTGTTAATATTAACCCATCCGTTATATCTGTATTAACCAAATCTGTTAATATTAACCCATTTAGACCTGAGGACGATAAAAAAAAGGCTTTTAAATCAGAAAACACAATGTTTCTATGTCAGTGGTTCTCAAACTATTTCATGTCAAGGACCCCAACAATTATATGTAATTGGCTGCCGACCCCCAGCCTTTACGAGGCGGTCCGGAGCCACACATTCACAGTCATATGAGCCGGGCGGTGCTTAGACGCCCACACGGCCAGGGTGTGTAAGGCAACCAAGCGCTCCCCTTCCCCAGTTCAGCTACAGAGCTGCGGGATCAGCTGGGAATGATAAATAAAGTGATTGAAGGTGTGGATTATCGTGAGATTTACAACGGGTACCAGCCAATCAGAATCAAGAATTGGGACTAACCGTTTTACACTTTGGTTGCATGCTGAAAATAGCCGATCTACAAGCTCACAACGTGTCGAAGCACAACAAGTTGTGAGCTTATAGCTATTTTCAGCTAGTGTAAAATCAGTCATTGCTATAAGCAGCATCAAGGCCCGCCAAAATACATTTTTATTTAGTCGACTAAATCACTAAAATGTTATATTTACTTTAGTCAACTAAAACTAGACTAACACTAAGACATCCCAGGTGACTAAAATGTGAATAAAACTAAATGAAAACTTTCAATCTGCAAAGCGTTTGTTTCATAAAAATCCACCATAGACATGTTATGAGCTACTTTCTGTCAAGAAATTCTGTGCAGGTGATTATTTGTGTTGGACCTGCGTACCACCTGTTTCGAATTTTCACATAATGGAGGTGGCATCAGCACGACCCGTTAAAAAAAACGTGCTTCCAAACTCCAACACTTGGAAAAAAATGGGGGGTCGGGGGTGACGGTGGCAAAGTCGGTAGTGCTGCCGCCTCACAGCTAGGGTTCGATTCCAGCTGGGGACGCTGTGGGCACTGGGGGCGTGTTCCCTCCTCTGCATCATCAGTGCCCATACCCGAGGTGGGGTTGGCAAAAGGGCCTTTCTGTGTGGAGTTTGCATGTTCTTCCCGTGTCCCCTAGGGTAGGTACCCTCACAAAAACATGCCGTAATCCTGGTCAATAAAACTGCCTCCCCCTGGCCAGCCGGGGCGCCTGATGGAGGGGAAAGGAACTGGTCGGAATAACGTGTTCCTTCCACGTCCAGTTACGTCCGGCCGGGGAAACTCTCCCCTGTCAGGTGAAAAGAAGCAGCTTGGACTCCTCATGCCTCCTCCCCACTGCTAGAGTTTTACGGCTCTAGCAGTGATTCTCAACCAGTTTAATTTCAACGACGCCCAGTTTGACATGCATTAGTCAACCCCCAGTCGGACCCCCATTTAATGGCATTTCGGTCTCTGGGACCCCAATTTATATTGTATAATCAATGTTAATTTAACTCTGAGTGTACAAAGGTTCCATTTGTACACTCTCAGAGTTACAGACCCATAAGGGTCCATTTGGTTTCAAACTATGATTTAGCTGGGTACCCCTGGAACTCCCTCAAGGACCCCTGGGGGTCCCCGGACCCCACTTTGGGAGCCACTGTTATAATACAAGCAGATTGGTCATTTCTATTTGGATGAATGGGACATCAATGGAGGGCATCGCAACTCTAGATTCATCCCATTATCAAAACAAAACTAATGTTTTGGCACTGACAGTAGAGGGGGTGTTTTGGGGGCTAAATGGTGCATTTACATAGCACCTTTATCCAAGGTGCTTTACACATTATACACACAGCTTTACATAGATTGTGCTGCATTACATTCACCCATTCTCTCTCTCTCAGTGAGAGAGAGAGAGATAATGGGTGAATGTAATGCACAACCCGTGTGTGTGTGTGTGTGTGTGTGTGTGTGTGTGTGTGTGTGTGTGTGTGTGTGTGTGTGTGTGAGAGAGAGACTCCATTCACTCTCAGATTGTGTGCAGTTCACCCATTCACTCACAGGCTACATTCTACCATTCACATTGTGCTGCATTACATTCTCCCATTCATTCACTCACTCACACACACACACACACACACTCACTCACACACTAACTACACATTGTTCCAACCGTCCACATTGTACAGTACAGAGTGCATTGTGAATTGTGATGCATTAACTCATCATGCAATACAATAATACACCATAAGGTACGTGCGACACGCTGTGTGAGCTTGTATGGGCTGTGTGTGTGTGTGTGTGTGTGTGTGTGCGCGCGTGCGTGTGTGTTACTGTGTTAGCAGCTATAGCTGTATTGCAGCTCACCTCTGGGAGTCCACACACTCCTTTGTCCGCGTAGGGAGACAGTCCGGCGGCATAGTTCACTGACATGGTTCTTACACTCTTTAACTGGTGAATGAATGCAGATAAATAAATGATATAACAACACAGAGGATGGAATAGTTCAGTTTAGCCACTCTGTGCTAGCAGCGTTAGCTCACTGTCCGGCCATGTTGGACTACAGGTCCGTCCTGTTACGATGACGTCACCCAGAAGCGACGGCAAAAAACAACAGACAGACAAAATGGGGAAATACATTAATGTTTAGTTTTGTCTATTTTATAATGTTTATACAGTGGTGGGGGTGGAAAGTACCCGCATGTTTTACTTAAGAAGTAAAAGTATCAATGCTGTCATGTAGACAATTGCAACCTTAAAGAGTGAAAGAACACTCGCATAAAGGCAACAGAAGATGTTGCAGTTTCATCAGCGCTCCACAAGAGGGCGCTGTGTGACCATTGTGTGTGCAGTGGATTTGAAGATACAATGTTGATCTTAACTGAAACACACACAGAGCACATTAGTAAGAGCAATGATGGCTGGCTGGCAGGCAGGCAGGCAAGGCATGAATTATGCCCTTTCCTTACTGAATTCAAAACTAATTAGACTTGATAAGGCTAAATGGTTGAAATGTCAGTTCCTTAGTTTATTTCCTTTTCTCAGTTAAAGTATGCTGGGAATGTCTAGTCAAATGACGTGTGGTTTGTCCGCAAACGTCTTTCCAAGTTCTCCTTCTTCACCGTCACTGTTCAGTTCTTGCTGATGAGAAATAATTACAGAATAATGGTGAGAGAGAGCTCTATCCAGTTCTGTGACAAATACATATGGCTGAGATTTCAGTTCTTTATTTCTTGTTTTCTGTTTGCTGGAAAGTTCTAGTCAAATGATTTGTGGTTTTGCCAGAAAGGTCAATTTATTCACTGTCACTTCATAGTTGTACTTTTATGTCTTTGGTGTCATGCCGTCTGTTCCCAAACTCATTTAACTGATGTCTTGTCTCATTAGTAGTAGCTTAATAAACAGGTCAATCCTGTGTTAATTCACTCCATCCCACTCATTTGACTTCATGTGCTTTGTATAGGTTAATTTGGGCTCTATATTAACCTTTGCTACTATTACTATTGTCTGTGTCCTCTGATATACATGTTTTTTCCTATAGATTATTTTGCATTTATATCTGTTTTTAAGGGTGTAGCCTTCCAATGTATTTGTATAGCTTTAAGTGTACTTTTTCATTTGATGGGTCCTTTTTTCACACGTTTCCTTTGTTCCTTTTTTCTACTTAATGATTGCCTGATTGTTCCTATGTAATAAATATGTAATGAGTTGAACCACGTGATCTGCTTCTAAGTGGTTAATTTGTCCCCACCTGTCTCCAGCCCTATTTAATGAGTTTGTTGCTCTGTGTTTTGTTAGCCCTGATGAAGACCGTATAGGTCGATACATGTCGGTTCAATACAGTTTTCCTCCTTTTAATATGAAGTGTGCCCGGATCTCCTCTTTGTTCCACTCATTTGTTAGTTTCAAGAGGAGTGGTTTCTGTTAAGGTGAACAAGTATTCAATGTTGATGAGAAAGTCTTAGAACATGCATAGCGTATAGGTGGTGTGATGTAAGTTATGCCAGTGGAACAATGAAAGGAAATTTTACTTTTCACTTTCAAGGCTAGGTCCGGCCTTGCTCCGTCCTACCTTTCAGACCTACTTGACCCCTATGAGCCAGCCCGTGAGTTGAGATCCTCGGGAAAAGCCCTTCTCACCATAAAATCAGGCTATAAAAAAGACATAAAAAAGACTATTGGCGATCGGGCTTTTGCAATCCGCGCACCCTCATTATGGAACGCCCTGCCACTGGAGATTAGGCTTGCCGACTCGGTTCCTCGTTTTAAATCACTTCTGACGACCCATTTCTACAAAGCTGCTTTTAATCCTTTATCGTTATCGTTGTGATCTCTTTGTACTTTCTGATGTATTTTTTTTCCACCTTTTTATGTTTTTGATGTATGATATTTTCTATATGCTCTTGTTGTTCAGCACTTTGTGACCTTGTTCTTGAAAGGTGCTATTATTATTAATATATAAAGAGCAACAATGAAAGGCAACTATTATCAAACATTACTTCTAGCTGTCTGTCTTGTCTTGCATCCTCACCTGACATTAATGAGCATGTCATCCCGACACTTTACCAGTCACCAAAATAATTCAAACTAATTATTTAAATATTTTGGTATATTGTAACCAAGACAAATGTCCCCTGTAGACCATAACGTTGACCTTGACCTGTCCTTGATACTACAGAACTGGTCAAATTGATATGAGAAGGAGGCAGATTTGAGATGGGGTGTCACAGCAGCCAGTCAGGGAGAATGACGTTTTACAGCTCTAGTCTTAATCCATTCAGGCCTGACGTCGAAATTTAAAAAATGACTTCTAAATCCTGACAGTTTTCTGAAAAACCTTATGTTTCTGTATCAGTGGTGCTCAATATTACATGTCAACGACCCCAAAATTTATATGTAATATGCCTCCGCCCCCCATCTGAAAATATGTTGTTTTTTGTGTACGTACGGGTGTATGTACACCTCCCCAGAAACAAAGATATGAGTTAAAAACTTTCCCTCTGAAAGAATTTATATTCAAAGATTTGAGCCACATTTTCAAGATTTTTCAAAAATAGCAGACCTACAAGTTCATAGCGCGGCACTCGGTGCCGCGCTATGAACTTGTAGATCTGCTATTTTTCAATAGCTAAAGTATAACATAATGCTTTAAAACACCAGAAGGGGTTCCCGCCCAAAAATGGGTTTTAATCCAGAGCAATTTTATCTACAAGGTAAACACGAGGTAATAACGTCAAACGCATAGAATGCAACCCAGGATAGGATTCATGTAGCAGACCAAGCTGGGTAATGAGGTGGTTCTTCTTTATTCATCAGGATAGGATTCATGTAGCAGACCAAGCTGGGTAATGAGGTGGTTCTTCTTTATTCATCAGGATAGGATTCATGTAGCAGACCAAGCTGGGTAATGAGGTGGTTCTTCTTTATTCATCAGGATAGGATTGATGTAGCAGACCAAGCTGGGTAATGAGGTGGTTCTTCTTTATTCATCAGGATAGGATTGATGTAGCAGACCAAGCTGGGTAATGAGGTGGTTCTTCTTTATTCATCAAAGTGAAAACTAAAAAGTATAAAAGCACAAAACACTTTCGGATGGGGGTTCCGTGGCCAAATACATATCATTGTGAGGGTACTTTGTAGAATCAGCCTCACCAAGCAGCCCATGTGTCTCTGAGAAATATAGGTTATTTCTGTCCAGAGTGTCCTCCACACCTAACCTTTCATGTTGTGTAATGTGCAACCACTCCCCAGGCAAGGCGACGGTGTTGAAGTAGCACTCAGCTCTCCCTCCGCTGCCCCTCATCGTGTTAATGCTCTCCCTCCGCTGCCCCTCATCGTGTTAATGCTCTCCCTCCGCTGCCCCTCATCGTGTTAATGCTCTCCCTCCGCTGCCCCTCATCGTGTTAATGCCACTCAGCTCTCCCTCCGCTGCCCCTCATCGTGTTAATGCCACTCAGCTCTCCCTCCGCTGCCCCTCATCGTGTTAATGCCACTCAGCTCTCCCTCCGCTGCCCCTCATCGTGTTAATGCTCTCCCTCCGCTGCCCCTCATCGTGTTAATGCCACTCAGCTCTCCCTCCGCTGCCCCTCATCGTGTTAATGCCACTCAGCTCTCCCTCCGCTGCCCCTCATCGTGTTAATGCCACTCAGCTCTCCCTCCGCTGCCCCTCATCGTGTTAATGCCACTCAGCTCTCCCTCCGCTGCCCCTCATCGTGTTAATGCTCTCCCTCCGCTGCCCCTCATCGTGTTAATGCTCTCCCTCCGCTGCCCCTCATCGTGTTAATGCCACTCAGCTCTCCCTCCGCTGCCCCTCATCGTGTTAATGCCACTCAGCTCTCCCTCCGCTGCCCCTCATCGTGTTAATGCCACTCAGCTCTCCCTCCGCTGCCCCTCATCGTGTTAATGCCACTCAGCTCTCCCTCCGCTGCCCCTCATCGTGTTAATGCCACTTAAAGAGCTGGCATCATCCGTGTGGCTTCCAACCGGATAAGCGGCTGAGGATGGATGGCAGGCCAGAGGACCCCCCAGAGGCCCCCCCAGAGGACCCCCCAGAGGCCCCCCCAGAGGACCCCCCCAGAGGCCCCCCCAGAGGACCCCCCAGAGGACCCCCCAGAGGACCCCCCAGAGGCCCCAGAGGACCCAGCGTTGCATGTATGATCTCCATAAAACCCAGGCTGACAACATAAACAGCCAACAGCCAATCTCTATTCAGCTCTCATTTGTAAAGGTATGCGAGGCGCTGTGAGCTTGTAGTTGTATTTTCCACAATAGTGTCTGTGGGACCGAGTTGATGATAATATGATAGGCGTTTGTGAACCCTTGCTCTGGTTAAATGCCCTAATCACCTCTTAAGCTGTTATCAGGGGTGAGAATGTCAGCGAGTGGGAGCACTAAACAGACCCCAGCCGTGTTCCTCTGTGCCGTATCTATCTGTAGAGGACGCAGTGGTCACTAACAGGTCAGGTCAGGGTCAGGCCTGGAAATAACTTCTGTGTTCAACGTTGTGAGATATGAAATGATCCAAATGAAGGGTTTATACAGCATTACGCACACGCAAACAAGCAACAAGCACATTTCACATGCTTGTGTGCAGTGTTGATTTCGTCGACTAAAACTGAGATGAAAAGTGTTCGTCGACTACCTTTTTCCACTGATGAAAACTAATCTAGGATGACTAAAACTAAGACTAAATATATTGACAATTTTGTCAACAAATAAAAACTAGACTAAACTGTTATGTCAGGAAGGGACTAGTGGACAAGATATCCAGTATAAGTCATTTTAACCAACGTAAAAACATGTCCCAGACATGCGGACAAGGGACACACACACGCAGGCACGCACGCACACAGTGTGTGTGCCCGAGCACATTTGAAGGCAAAGATCCCTACACAGAGTGGGAAAGAGTAAAGCAAAGCAAAGCAAAGTTCTTTGTTTACCCAGGGTGAATGGACTAAGCTTGAGATGCTTGTTTACAGCCAGACCCTGCTCATAGAACATTTCATGGTAGGGGTTCAATGCCTTGCTCAAGGGCACTTCAGCGGTCTGGGGATTCGAACTGGCGACCTTCCGATAACAAGACCACTCCGCAAACCGTTCGGCCACCGCTGCCCCTAAAGTTGTCACAACATCTTTGTCACTTTAAGTGTTCATTTTGTTTCACATAAATATTTGAGATACATTTTAAGCCTTCATCTACGAACGTACCTCTCATTAAAAGGTACTATATGGTCTTTGACCCTCTATCAAATGAAACTTTTTTTTGTGCTGCTGCTGGCGTAGCGATACTGGACACAATGTTTGTCCCCATGTGACAGAGGGCTCAAAGTTGAACGAAAGTGGCTCTACAATATAGATAGAATGTAGAAATAGGTCAACGATACAAATTATGCTATAGTTTTGTGCATTAATTTATTTCTTAATAGAGGGTATGCACATGCTTAAAGTGAATGGATCATTGAGTGGCAAATCGAGTGGCAAAGCAATGCAAAGTGAGTTTAACATTGTTTAACATTGTTTAATGCAATCAGATAGGACTTTTCTGTTTGGATGCATGGGCTGTCAAGGCCAGAAAGTAGTTTTTTGCCACTCAGTAGGCGTTCCTGCATAACTTCCGGGTTTGATGATGATGTCATGCGCATACCCTCTATACGCACGCACGCACGCACGCACGCACGCACGCACGCACGCACGCACGCTGGGCAGGACACACGTTTGGCCCCCCTTAGAACCGGCCCTGAACCAAACCAACATATTGGACAGCAATAGGATGATAAATAACGTGCATGTCAGCAGTCACAAGTGAGATTGTCACAATGTGGTTCTGGAGGTGCAGAACGAACCAGGCACAGGCAGAGGAGTGAATTCAAGTGGTTTTAATACTCAAAAACGCACACTGTGGAACAACTAGGACATAACTAGGACTTGGAATAACTAACTAGGGAAACACAAGGAACTGACCACATCAATCACGACGACAAACTGACAAGGAGCTGAAAACATTGGCGCATAATATATAGACAAGACTAACTACACACAGGTGAACTGAAACACACAATCAACACTGGGATAGGCTAACAGGCAACAGAACACAGGTGGCTAGGGTTACACTAATACAGGGAGGTGAGACAAGGCCATAGAGTATATAAAAGGATAGAGACTGAACTGGCGCGAAGCTCCGCCCCCCCAGCTATTCATGTCAGTGGAAGTTGCTCAGTGGCGTTTTGAAGCACCCGTAAGACTGCCGGAAGTACCGTCTCAGAACGTCTACTTCCGCATTTGACCACCAAATTGTGGTGGTCAAATGCGGAAGTGCAGCCGAGCGCTCAATGTTAAAGCCCAGCTGCACGGGGTTTCCCGGTCATTAATCCACGGGTCCGCCTGTAGTCCCTCCTCCTACCACTAGGGCCCAGAGCTTCAACGTTGAATAGCCTCACTGGCCCCTTGGGCAAGGCAGGAGACAGCAAACAAGGCAGACAGGAAACACTAGGAACAAAACTACAAAATAAGGTAGAGAACATAAATACAAGTAATAAGTCCCAAAACACAGACAAAGTCCAAGGGCAGAGGAGCGTACCGTGACAGAGATGAACAATAGACAAAATGCTGTAGCAACCTTGACCTTTGTGTGCCTGGGAGTGGTTTGTGTGTTTTGGAATGAAGCGTGTTCTAATCTCTTATATCGGCCGTTCCTCGTGAGCCATACTCAACTATTTATTAACTGTTATTAACTTCTTGTCGGCAGTTAGTCCTGCAGCAAGTCCTCAAAAAAGGACTTAGTTTTTTAGATACCCCCTACCCGAGGTAGAACCAAACACAACCATGTTTTCTCTTATCTTTAGGGTCTCCTATATATGAAATGGATTGTTGTGAAAAAACCTTTTTAGCTATACTTTAGACCTATACCCCAATCTCTGAAAAAGGCAAATGGGACAAAAAAAGCCCATAACGTTTTTTGATTGATTGAAAATTGTATTAACAGTTTGCAGAATTACAGTACATTTCAAGCACAAACTCAATACAAAGGCTGTTAACTGTGAGTGGACGACCCAATTAAGCATTACACTTGTTTACAACAGGGTCCACCATGTTCAATTCATCAAAACATTTAGAGACGTACAAATAGACACTTCTATATAGACAAAGAACAGTACAGGAATTCATCATAATGGAGGTAAAAAGGGAAAAGAAACATATACAGTGAGGGGAAAAAGGGGGGGGCGGTGGGGGGGATTCAGATTTTACGGGGGCCAGTTTCGAATTGCAGCCATCCGTAGGTGCCCTTTGAGAGCGGTTTTGAAGGAGTCAAGGGATTTGCATGTCTTAATGACTGTTGGTAGGGCGTTCCACATTTTGGTGGCATAGGAGCGAAAAGAATTTAGTCCCTTGTTTGTGCCGAATCTGGGTTGAACATGATTCGTTGCACTCCCTCTGGTGTTGTGGGTGTGGACTTCGTTAACATTAAGGAAGTATCTAGACAGGTACATGGGTATCTTGGTGGAGTATCAAATCTTGTGGACCAGACCCATTGCAAGATGCTGTACTCTGTCGCCGACCCTAAGCCATGCCAGTCTGTCAAAGTGGGCAGGGGTGAGGTGGGTTTGGGGGGTGAGGCCAAGTAGGAGCCTGACAAGTTTGTTTTGGGAGGTCTGGAGCCTAGTTTTAAGGGCCTTTGAGGTGCTGTGGTACCAGGAGGTGCATGCATAGTCAAAGAAGCCTTGTACAAGGGCTCCTGTTAAGGTCTTCAAGGTGTTTTTGTTGACCAGTGAGGAGATCCTGTATAGGAATCTTGTTATTTGGTTGACTTTTTTTGATTTTGTTGGTGGCCATTTTATCACCGGAAAGATTTGCCTCCAGGATGGAACCTAATCTTGGAGTTCAAGTGGGGGGGGGGGGGGGGGGGGGGGGGGGGGGGGAGGATGTGGGGTGTCTAGTTAATTGGATAAGGAGCTGTGATGACTCCTGGGTGAGGAAGGGTCAGACTGTGGTCTGGATAAAGAGCTGTGGTGACTCCTGGGTGAGGAAGGGTCAGACTGTGGTCTGGATAAAGAGCTGTGGTGACTCCTGGGTGAGGAAGGGTCAAACTGATGTCTGGATAAGGAGCTGTGGTGACTCCTGGGTGAGGAAGGGTCAGACTGATGTCTGGATAAAGAGCTGTGATGACTCCTGGGTGAGGAAGGGTCAGACTGATGTCTGGATAAAGAGCTGTGATGACTCCTGGGTGAGGAAGGGTCAGACTGATGTCTGGATAAGGAGCTGTGATGACTCCTGGGTGAGGAAGGGTCAGACTGATGTCTGGATAAGGAGCTGTGATGACTCCTGGGTGAGGAAGGGTCAGACTGATGTCTGGATAAGGAGCTGTGGTGACTCCTGGGTGAGGAAGGGTCAGACTGATGTCTGGATAAAGAGCTGTGATGACTCCTGGGTGAGGAAGGGTCAGACTGATGTCTGGATAAGGAGCTGTGATGACTCCTGGGTGAGGAAGGGTCAGACTGATGTCTGGATAAAGAGCTGTGATGACTCCTGGGTGAGGAAGGGTCAGACTGATGTCTGGATAAAGAGCTGTGATGACTCCTGGGTGAGGAAGGGTCAGACTGATGTCTGGATAAAGAGCTGTGGTGACTCCTGGGTGAGGAAGGGTCAGACTGATGTCTGGATAAGGAGCTGTGATGACTCCTGGGTGAGGACGGGTCAGACTGATGTCTGGATAAGGAGCTGTGGTGACTCCTGGGTGAGGAAGGGTCAGACTGATGTCTGGATAAAGAGCTGTGATGACTCCTGGGTGAGGAAGGGTCAGACTGATGTCTGGATAAGGAGCTGTGATGACTCCTGGGTGAGGAAGGGTCAGACTGATGTCTGGATAAGGAGCTGTGATGACTCCTGGGTGAGGAAGGGTCAGACTGATGTCTGGATAAAGAGCTGTGGTGACTCCTGGGTGAGGAAGGGTCAGACTGATGTCTGGATAAAGAGCTGTGATGACTCCTGGGTGAGGAAGGGTCTGACTGATTTCTGGATAAGGAGCTGTGATGACTCCTGGGTGAGGAAGGGTCAGACTGATGTCTGGATAAGGAGCTGTGATGACTCCTGGGTGAGGAAGGGTCAGACTGATGTCTGGATAAAGAGCTGTGATGACTCCTGGGTGAGGAATGGTCAGACTCAGCGGCGTCAACTTTGGGAGTGCCTGAGGGCTTGGGCACCCACTGAAAAAATAATAAGCCAAATGGCACCCACTGAGATTAAGGCTGAATATCCCCTCCCCCTGGTCATTTTGTCACGTAATCAAGGGCTGAAGATCCCCTCCCCCTGGTCATTTTGTCACGTAGGCATACACACCTTTACAGACGTTACCTTTTAGGGTGCTTGGGCCACTGGGGGGTTGGGCGAACAGGTATTCATTCAAATGCTAATAAGGTGGCTTTTGTTCTGCTGCCAGGTAGTATACATGTTGCATTGCAGTACAGTAGGCTTTATTTCCATTTGACTATTATGATGAAGCCACCTCCAGCCAAGAAGAGATTCGTCCAGTCCATGCTACAATTCGCCGACAAGATCACGATGCCCGTCGCCGACAACGTAGCTGCCGATGCGGACAGCACTGTCAGCGCCAACACAACGGCTCTTTTAAGAGCTAATAATTAGGTGTCGTCAGCAGCAGCCAGCAGTCCGGGGGCGCAAATATCAACCCATCTGGAAAGATACATTTACCTGGATCACGTTAAGGCTGTCCCCAAACATTCAAGGTTCGAATGTTCGCTCGTTAGGGTTGGCACTCGAATCTTAATTAATGGGCTTGAACCATTCGTTTTATTTTTTTTATTTTTTTGTATTAAACAAAAATATTGTTTTTTTCCTTTTTTTATTAACTCGAAAATATATCTTGGCGAGAATGTGATATGAGCATGTAAAAAAAAGTAGGTTTCTAGTCAGAAGTTATGATTTTTTATATCTCCTTGTTCTTCTCCAAAGTCCCTCTCCAAAGTCTACCGTGCACAACTGCACATTAATTTGGTGAGTGGGCTGCAGCTGAGGTGATTGACCTTTCTCACCTTGTTCTGTGAGAACAAAAGAGTTCCATTGAATGGAATGTCTGACGTGTCTCACTCACTCACACACACACACACACACACACACACACACTCTAGCATCACATAGCCTATTGCTAAAAAGAAGTGAACTTTGATCATTGTTAAGCAAAACGGTCACAGGTTCTGCTTTTGCCCTGTGCCCACTTCAATGCGCTTCTACACAGGTGGAACAAATTAATGAGTGACAGCTAACGAGCAAGCTACGCTGTCGTCTGCCAGCAAGCTCGCAGATCAGCTGTTTTCGCGGAGCCACTTGACTGTGTGTGTGTGTGTGTGTGTGTGTGTGTGTGTGTGTTGGGAGAGACGAGAGAGATTGATAAAGAGCAGGGGAGACGCGCTGCACTCTGATCGACACGGATATCTCAAAGGTTATTTTTTAAATGAATTAGAAACAAATGGTCCGGATGTTCGCTCGAAAATTCCTGCCGAAGTTCGAGTCCTAAAAAAAGGGCTAGGGTACAGCCTTAGATCACGTACAACTCTACTAAAGACAGAGTGTTTTGTAGCCTTTGTTCTAAAGCTGTGGAGCTGGGTGCTCCACTACCATCGACATCAGCACGCGAACAAGATACATTGAAGGGTTTTCGCGTTTTCGCGAAACAATGTAATGTGTTCCGTTATGAACTGAAAGCGCACTGTGTTCAATAGCAAACTGTAAATAAAGTACCAAACGGTACTCCCCCCCCCCCCCCCCCCCGTCGGAGCTGGGGAGCACCCACAGACGTTTTAAGAACCTCCCGCCCCTGGTCAGACTGATGTCTGGATAAAGAGCTGTGATGACTCCTGGGTGAGGCAGGGTCAGACAAATGTCATCTCAGGTCATTACTAACCTTTGCAGCCTCGTTTGTAGTCAGTGTGGTTAATCATTGCCATATTTAGTGTGCTACAGGACACAGTGCTGCTGGTACTATTAATGAATAATAATAATAATGAATTGCATTTTTATAGCGCTTTTCCAAGTGCTCAAAGCGCTTTACAATGGTTCATTCATTCATACATTGGGAGGTGAAGCGGCGAACAGTCGACGCCAGCGTCCTCACTTCCCACATTCACACACCAATGGTGGCAAGTTTACACCGACCGACTCATTGGAGGCAATGTAGGGTTCAGTGTCTTGCCCAAGGACACTTCGACATGTAGACAGGAGGAGCCGGGATTCGAACCGCCGACCCATGGATCATTGGACGACCTGCTCTACCTCCTGAGCCACAGCCGGAGTTTGACTCTGAGTGCTTTATTGTGCCTGTTAGCTGTTCAGAATCTGAATCATCTTTGTTGTCACATCTTTGTTTTTTACAGGTGAAAAAGTGGGTGAAATTCGTTTTTGTGCATTTTTCCAAGAAATAAAACAAAGAAAGAGAAGAAGAGAGGGGGGAGGGGTAGCCTGGATCCAGCCCAAAGACCCCGCCCACTCTCTGATAATCAGGCTAGGGCAGGGGGGGATGGTAGACCAAGGCATGTTCAGGGAGAGCAAAAATAAGTTTTAGGCATTGCCTGTCATTCCCAAAAATATGAACCCCGAATGCAAATCGTGTTAATTTATTACATACATGTTTTCTAGGGGTATTAAGGGCTGCTGAATCTAAATCTGCTGTATGTATAACTCAAAAATGGCCGCTAAGCCCTCAACATTGACCATTTAAAGATGGCGGCCACCACTGTGCTGAAACATAATAAAACTATACAGTATATGTTTGACTAAATAAGGTAGAAAATAAACTGAAATGTCATTTTTTATGTTTTCATATATGGGGAATACATTGACATATTCATATTTAAGATCAATTGTGAAGGAACCACTTTTATATCATTGATATTGTGAAAATTGGCCTCTTTAGTAATTAATAATGTTTTTTTAATTATTTGTTATGATGAATAATTGCTTCAAGCCTTAATTTGTGTTTCTGACTTGTATTTGCATACAGCAGACACATGGACTTAGTCCCAGTCATCCTCAGTGTTCTGGCAGGTGTTGCCAAGTTTCTTGCAACTGCACGCTTCAATGCACTCCATGTGTCCTTTCCTGCAGCCGCAGCGTCGACTGAGACACCCCGTTGTGCAACTGCATGACGTGATCTCCCTGCATGCTTTGGCATTGGTGCCAACTGACCATTCAGGACTCAGTTAAAGATCTATAAGGGTCCATTTGGTTACTCTCTAACATTTAGCTGGGGACCACCTGGAACCCCCTCAAGGACCACTGGTTGAAAACTATCGCTATAGTGTATCCTGAAGTACTAGAATAGGCTGAGACCAAGTCTCACACAGGAAGAGGTTGAGTTAATTGTTTTTTAATGCAGCATAAAAAAATGTGTCTGACAGAGTGGTAACCAATTTGGTCGTCCCCCCCCCCCCCCTTTTGGCAGTTGAGTAACTGGTAGAACATGGTTAATACCCGAAGGTCATGAATGTATCTTAAATCTTATCAAAATAATTGAAGCTCATTGAAGCTAATTTAAGTATATTACATGGAAGTATTAAGTATATTTCATGGAAATCATAAACCTACATTTCTATCTCTTTACACAACTAACAGTAATAAAACATGGGAGTAAATTATGCCACTCAGTCACACATCATTATGATATCAGATTATCAGATCTAATTGTGAAAGTACAACAGAGGTTAACGTGTGTGTGTGTGTGTGTGTGTGTGTGTGTGTGTGTGTGTGTGTGTGTGTGTGTGTGTGTGTGTGTGTGTGTGTGTGTGTGTGTGTGTGTGTGTGTGTGTGTGTGTGTGTGAGTGTGTGTGTGTGTGTGTGTGTGTGTGAATTCAAAGTTCTTTACATTAACACATTAAGCATGAACACATTGAGAGGCAGAACACTAGACACATTATAAAAGGACATTTTAGTTCTGTTTAAAACATATATTAAAAGACAAAATATGGGGGGAATACAATTACAGTGCAGAATAAATTCCAATAAAACTCAAAAAAGGTTAACGGCAGACAGAAAGGTCTTCAGCAGCATCGCTGTGTCTACCTGTTATTACTTCATAAAAGATAACAAACACTTTCAGTTTCATGATGTGGTGTCCTGAGTCTCCTGACCTCCCACCTCTCTCTGTATCACTCTGACCTGACAGCAGGGTGGAACCTTATCCTGATTGTTTTATCATTTGAATCACATGAATGAAAAGCAGTTTTATTAGTTTCATTTTTACACAGTAAGTATAAGGTAAATAAGGTCAAAGTTGATCCTGACATTAAAGTGCATGACAGTGAATTACACCTTTAATGAGCCTAACGATATGCTGTTGGAGGACAAGCAGTACTGACTACAGTATATCTGGACCATGGTGACATTGATCAATTCTTGATAAAATAGCTTCTAATATATTATTTAGGCCCCAAAATCTATACATCTCAGTCACACTATTAATGGCTCGTACACACTGCCCGATATTTGCTCCGATTATGCTGTCGGGAGCATGTTTGGCGCTCGCCGACAAAAAACCCCGATGTAAAATCGGGCTTTGATCGGCAAAGTTTTGCTCGCTGTGTGTGAAAGGAGCTGCGAGAAGATCCAGCGCCGATAAAAGCGCTCGCCGACGCCTCCCCGACCATTTCTGAACATCTAGCACGTTTGATATTTGACTCTGTCGCCGACTGGATATCATACAGTATGAACTGGGTTGCGACTGCGTCCCGATAAGGCCTGTATTACAGCCAATGAGAGCACACTGCTCACAGCACTGCTGTCTGTCTGTCTCTCTCTCTGTCTGTCTGTCTGTCTGTCGTGTCGCCTGTATCGATAGATGATAAGATGATAATATATAACCATTATTCATTGGGTAAATCCCTGTCCTGTGTCGTACATGGTAGCATTAGCCCAATGTTGCTGTTAAATAAACCATAACCAAATCATTTCACTTGAATAATGTTCAAGTAAAACCGCATCGGAGCAAACTTTTGGGCTCTCTCTCCCTCTCTCTCTCTCTCTCTGTGTGTGTGTGTGTGTGTGTGTGTGTGTGCGCGCGCACACTTTCCATATGATATATTCTACTCTACTCATTGATTTGAAATCATGCCCTGTTCTCTCTTTTTTTTGTTGTTTATGCTTTTTTTTCTCTCTCTTTTTCTTTTCAATTCCTTTGTCTGTTCTTTTTTTTCAAAACCTTAATACAAATATTAAATGAATAAATAACAGACCAGCCGTAATCCACCAGGTTTGGACATGACCAAAACATATGAGTCCAATCTGTTGATGCTGATGGTATTCTCCATAGTCTAGCTGTACTATAGGGCAGTGGTTTATATTCTCCATAGTCTAGCTGTACTATAGGGCAGTGGTTTATATTCTCCATAGTCTAGCTGTACTATAGGGCAGTGGTTTATATTCTCCAAAGTCTCACTGTACTATAGGGCAGTGGTTTATATTCTCCATAGTCTAGCTGTACTATAGGGCAGTGGTTTATATTCTCCATAGTCTAGCTGTACTATAGGGCAGTGGTTTATATTCTCCATAGTCTCACTGTACTATAGGGCAGTGGTTTATATTCTCCATAGTCTAGCTGTACTATAGGGCAGTGGTTTATATTCTCCATAGTCTAGCTGTACTATAGGGCAGTGGTTTATATTCTCCATAGTCTAGCTGTACTATAGGGCAGTGGTTTATATTCTCTATAGTCTAGCTGTACTATAGGGCAGTGGTTTATATTCTCCATAGTCTAGCTGTACTATAGGGCAGTGGTTTATATTCTCCATAGTCTAGCTGTACTATAGGGCAGTGGTTTATATTCTCCATAGTCTAGCTGTACTATAGGGCAGTGGTTTATATTCTCCATAGTCTCACTGTACTATAGGGCAGTGGTTTATATTCTCCATAGTCTAGCTGTACTATAGGGCAGTGGTTTATATTCTCCATAGTCTAGCTGTACTATAGGGCAGTGGTTTATATTCTCCATAGTCTAGCTGTACTATAGGGCAGTGGTTTATATTCTCCATAGTCTAGCTGTACTATAGGGCAGTGGTTTATATTCTCCATAGTCTAGCTGTACTATAGGGCAGTGGTTTATATTCTCTATAGTCTAGCTGTACTATAGGGCAGTGGTTTATATTCTCCATAGTCTAGCTGTACTATAGGGCAGTGGTTTATATTCTCCATAGTCTAGCTGTACTATAGGGCAGTGGTTTATATTCTCCATAGTCTAGCTGTACTATAGGGCAGTGGTTTATATTCTCCATAGTCTAGCTGTACTATAGGGCAGTGGTTTATATTCTCCATAGTCTAGCTGTACTATAGGGCAGTGGTTTATATTCTCCATAGTCTCACTGTACTATAGGGCAGTGGTTTATATTCTCCATAGTCTAGCTGTACTATAGGGCAGTGGTTTATATTCTCCATAGTCTAGCTGTACTATAGGGCAGTGGTTTATATTCTCCATAGTCTAGCTGTACTATAGGGCAGTGGTTTATATTCTCCATAGTCTAGCTGTACTATAGGGCAGTGGTTTATATTCTCCATAGTCTAGCTGTACTATAGGGCAGTGGTTTATATTCTCCATAGTCTAGCTGTACTATAGGGCAGTGGTTTATATTCTCCATAGTCTAGCTGTACTATAGGGCAGTGGTTTATATTCTCCATAGTCTAGCTGTACTATAGGGCAGTGGTTTATATTCTCCATAGTCTCACTGTTGGCATTTAAAGCAACCAAAGGTATGGCTCCCCCATATCTCGCCAGCATGATTGAACCCTACAAACCCTCCCGCGCACTCAGATCAGCCTAGCAGGGAAGCTGGAAGTACCCTCACTAAAAACGCCGGGACAACGCTCCACACGTCCCAAACTCTTCTCCCTTCTGGCCCCAAAACTGTGGAATGCACTTCCCGTTGCAATCAGAACTGCAGCATCACTCCCGATCTTCCGCCGTAGTCTGAAAACCCACCTTTTCAGACTCCATCATGGCCCATAGCACTTACCCTACCCCCCTTAGACAGCACTTCTTAGACTTATATAGCATTTGAAACAGACTTATAGCATGTCATGTAGACAGCACAATAAGTGCATTGTATGTAGTCATAGCACTTCATAGTATATATGTACAGCATAGTATAGCATATATGTGTAGTTTATATGTATAGTGTCATTTTTATAGATATGTTCTAGTTATAGTTTATATGTATAGTGTCATTATATAGATATGTTCTAGTCACGTTCTTAGCTTACGCATGTTTCGCGATAAATGCACTTTTACATATGTGATGTATTCCCATGCTTTTTGTTCTTGCCTATTGTAAGTCGCTCTGGATTAAGAGCGTCTGCTAAATGCCTAAATTGTAAATTGTAATTGTAAATTGTACTATAGGGCAGTGGTTTATATTCTCCATAGTCTCACTGTACTATAGGGCAGTGGTTTATATTCTCCATAGTCTAGCTGTACTATAGGGCAGTGGTTTATATTCTCCATAGTCTCACTGTACTATAGGGCAGTGGTTTATATTCTCCATAGTCTCACTGTACTATAGGGCAGTGGTTTATATTCTCCATAGTCTAGCTGTACTATAGGGCAGTGGTTTATATTCTCCATAGTCTCACTGTACTATAGGGCAGTGGTTTATATTCTCCATAGTCTCACTGTACTATAGGGCAGTGGTTTATATTCTCCATAGTCTCACTGTACTATAGGGCAGTGGTTTATATTCTCCATAGTCTCACTGTACTATAGGGCAGTGGTTTATATTCTCCATAGTCTCACTGTACTATAGGGCAGTGGTTTATATTCTCCATAGTCTCACTGTACTATAGGGCAGTGGTTTATATTCTCCATAGTCTCACTGTACTATAGGGCAGTGGTTTATATTCTCCATAGTCTCACTGTACTATAGGGCAGTGGTTTATATTCTCCATAGTCTCACTGTACTATAGGGCAGTGGTTTATATTCTCCATAGTCTCGCTGTACTATAGGGCAGTGGTTTATATTCTCCATAGTCTAGCTGTACTATAGGGCAGTGGTTTATATTCTCCATAGTCTAGCTGTACTATAGGGCAGTGGTTTATATTCTCTATAGTCTAGCTGTACTATAGGGCAGTGGTTTATATTCTCCATAGTCTAGCTGTACTATAGGGCAGTGGTTTATATTCTCCATAGTCTAGCTGTACTATAGGGCAGTGGTTTATATTCTCCATAGTCTAGCTGTACTATAGGGCAGTGGTTTATATTCTCCATAGTCTAGCTGTACTATAGGGCAGTGGTTTATATTCTCCATAGTCTAGCTGTACTATAGGGCAGTGGTTTATATTCTCCATAGTCTAGCTGTACTATAGGGCAGTGGTTTATATTCTCCATAGTCTAGCTGTACTATAGGGCAGTGGTTTATATTCTCCATAGTCTAGCTGTACTATAGGGCAGTGGTTTATATTCTCCATAGTCTAGCTGTACTATAGGGCAGTGGTTTATATTCTCTATAGTCTAGCTGTACTATAGGGCAGTGGTTTATATTCTCCATAGTCTAGCTGTGCTATAGGGCAGTGGTTTATATTCTCCATAGTCTAGTTGTACTATAGGGCAGTGGTTTATATTCTCCATAGTCTAGCTGTACTATAGGGCAGTGGTTTATATTCTCCATAGTCTAGCTGTACTATAGGGCAGTGGTTTATATTCTCCATAGTCTCGCTGTACTATAGGGCAGTGGTTTATATTCTCCATAGTCTCACTGTACTATAGGGCAGTGGTTTATATTCTCCATAGTCTAGCTGTACTATAGGGCAGTGGTTTATATTCTCCATAGTCTCACTGTACTATAGGGCAGTGGTTTATATTCTCCATAGTCTAGCTGTACTATAGGGCAGTGGTTTATATTCTCCATAGTCTCGCTGTACTATAGGGCAGTGGTTTATATTCTCCATAGTCTAGCTGTACTATAGGGCAGTGGTTTATATTCTCCATAGTCTAGCTGTACTATAGGGCAGTGGTTTATATTCTCCATAGTCTAGTTGTACTATAGGGCAGTGGTTTATATTCTCCATAGTCTAGCTGTACTATAGGGCAGTGGTTTATATTCTCCATAGTCTAGCTGTACTATAGGGCAGTGGTTTATATTCTCCATAGTCTAGCTGTACTATAGGGCAGTGGTTTATATTCTCCATAGTCTCACTGTACTATAGGGCAGTGGTTTATATTCTCCATAGTCTAGCTGTACTATAGGGCAGTGGTTTATATTCTCCATAGTCTAGCTGTACTATAGGGCAGTGGTTTATATTCTCCATAGTCTAGCTGTACTATAGGGCAGTGGTTTATATTCTCCATAGTCTCGTTGTACTATAGGGCAGTGGTTTATATTCTCCATAGTCTCGTTGTACTATAGGGCAGTGGTTTATATTCTCCATAGTCTAGCTGTACTATAGGGCAGTGGTTTATATTCTCCATAGTCTAGCTGTACTATAGGGCAGTGGTTTATATTCTCCATAGTCTAGCTGTACTATAGGGCAGTGGTTTATATTCTCCATAGTCTAGCTGTACTATAGGGCAGTGGTTTATATTCTCCATAGTCTAGCTGTACTATAGGGCAGTGGTTTATATTCTCCATAGTCTAGCTGTACTATAGGGCAGTGGTTTATATTCTCCATAGTCTAGCTGTACTATAGGGCAGTGGTTTATATTCTCCATAGTCTAGCTGTACTATAGGGCAGTGGTTTATATTCTCCATAGTCTAGTTGTACTATAGGGCAGTGGTTTATATTCTCTATAGTCTAGCTGTACTATAGGGCAGTGGTTTATATTCTCCATAGTCTCACTGTACTATAGGGCAGTGGTTTATATTCTCCATAGTCTAGCTGTACTATAGGGCAGTGGTTTATATTCTCCATAGTCTAGCTGTACTATAGGGCAGTGGTTTATATTCTCCATAGTCTAGCTGTACTATAGGGCAGTGGTTTATATTCTCCATAGTCTAGCTGTACTATAGGGCAGTGGTTTATATTCTCCATAGTCTAGTTGTACTATAGGGCAGTGGTTTATATTCTCTATAGTCTAGCTGTACTATAGGGCAGTGGTTTATATTCTCCATAGTCTAGCTGTACTATAGGGCAGTGCTTTATATTCTCCATAGTCTAGTTGTACTATAGGGCAGTGGTTTATATTCTCCATAGTCTAGCTGTACTATAGGGCAGTGGTTTATATTCTCCATAGTCTAGCTGTACTATAGGGCAGTGGTTTATATTCTCCATAGTCTAGTTGTACTATAGGGCAGTGGTTTATATTCTCCATAGTCTAGCTGTACTATAGGGCAGTGGTTTATATTCTCCATAGTCTAGTTGTACTATAGGGCAGTGGTTTATATTCTCCATAGTCTCACTGTACTATAGGGCAGTGGTTTATATTCTCCATAGTCTAGCTGTACTATAGGGCAGTGGTTTATATTCTCCATAGTCTAGCTGTACTATAGGGCAGTGGTTTATATTCTCCATAGTCTCGCTGTACTATAGGGCAGTGGTTTATATTCTCCATAGTCTCGCTGTACTATAGGGCAGTGGTTTATATTCTCCATAGTCTAGCTGTACTATAGGGCAGTGGTTTATATTCTCCATAGTCTAGCTGTACTATAGGGCAGTGGTTTATATTCTCCATAGTCTAGCTGTACTATAGGGCAGTGGTTTATATTCTCCATAGTCTAGCTGTACTATAGGGCAGTGGTTTATATTCTCCATAGTCTAGCTGTACTATAGGGCAGTGGTTTATATTCTCCATAGTCTAGCTGTACTATAGGGCAGTGGTTTATATTCTCCATAGTCTCACTGTACTATAGGGCAGTGGTTTATATTCTCCATAGTCTCGTTGTACTATAGGGCAGTGGTTTATATTCTCCATAGTCTCGCTGTACTATAGGGCAGTGGTTTATATTCTCCATAGTCTCGCTGTACTATAGGGCAGTGGTTTATATTCTCCATAGTCTAGCTGTACTATAGGGCAGTGGTTTATATTCTCCATAGTCTAGCTGTGCTATAGGGCAGTGGTTTATATTCTCCATAGTCTAGCTGTACTATAGGGCAGTGGTTTATATTCTCCATAGTCTCACTGTACTATAGGGCAGTGGTTTATATTCTCCATAGTCTCACTGTACTATAGGGCAGTGGTTTATATTCTCCATAGTCTCGCTGTACTATAGGGCAGTGGTTTATATTCTCCATAGTCTAGCTGTACTATAGGGCAGTGGTTTATATTCTCCATAGTCTCGCTGTACTATAGGGCAGTGGTTTATATTCTCCATAGTCTAGCTGTACTATAGGGCAGTGGTTTATATTCTCCATAGTCTAGCTGTGCTATAGGGCAGTGGTTTATATTCTCCATAGTCTAGCTGTACTATAGGGCAGTGGTTTATATTCTCCATAGTCTCACTGTACTATAGGGCAGTGGTTTATATTCTCCATAGTCTCACTGTACTATAGGGCAGTGGTTTATATTCTCCATAGTCTCGCTGTACTATAGGGCAGTGGTTTATATTCTCCATAGTCTAGCTGTACTATAGGGCAGTGGTTTATATTCTCCATAGTCTCGCTGTACTATAGGGCAGTGGTTTATATTCTCCATAGTCTAGCTGTACTATAGGGCAGTGGTTTATATTCTCCATAGTCTAGCTGTACTATAGGGCAGTGGTTTATATTCTCCATAGTCTAGCTGTACTATAGGGCAGTGGTTTATATTCTCCATAGTCTCGCTGTACTATAGGGCAGTGGTTTATATTCTCCATAGTCTCGCTGTACTATAGGGCAGTGGTTTATATTCTCCATAGTCTAGCTGTACTATAGGGCAGTGGTTTATATTCTCCATAGTCTAGCTGTACTATAGGGCAGTGGTTTATATTCTCCATAGTCTAGCTGTACTATAGGGCAGTGGTTTATATTCTCCATAGTCTAGCTGTACTATAGGGCAGTGGTTTATATTCTCCATAGTCTAGCTGTACTATAGGGCAGTGGTTTATATTCTCCATAGTCTAGCTGTACTATAGGGCAGTGGTTTATATTCTCCATAGTCTCACTGTACTATAGGGCAGTGGTTTATATTCTCCATAGTCTCGTTGTACTATAGGGCAGTGGTTTATATTCTCCATAGTCTAGCTGTACTATAGGGCAGTGGTTTATATTCTCCATAGTCTCGCTGTACTATAGGGCAGTGGTTTATATTCTCCATAGTCTAGCTGTACTATAGGGCAGTGGTTTATATTCTCCATAGTCTAGCTGTGCTATAGGGCAGTGGTTTATATTCTCCATAGTCTAGCTGTACTATAGGGCAGTGGTTTATATTCTCCATAGTCTCACTGTACTATAGGGCAGTGGTTTATATTCTCCATAGTCTCACTGTACTATAGGGCAGTGGTTTATATTCTCCATAGTCTCGCTGTACTATAGGGCAGTGGTTTATATTCTCCATAGTCTAGCTGTACTATAGGGCAGTGGTTTATATTCTCCATAGTCTCGCTGTACTATAGGGCAGTGGTTTATATTCTCCATAGTCTAGCTGTACTATAGGGCAGTGGTTTATATTCTCCATAGTCTAGCTGTACTATAGGGCAGTGGTTTATATTCTCCATAGTCTAGCTGTACTATAGGGCAGTGGTTTATATTCTCCATAGTCTCACTGTACTATAGGGCAGTGGTTTATATTCTCCATAGTCTCACTGTACTATAGGGTAGTCTAGCTGTACTATAGGGCAGTGGTTTATATTCTCCATAGTCTCACTGTACTATAGGGCAGTGGTTTTCAACCTTTTTCATGTCAAGGCTGATGGATAATTTTGAGTTATTAGATCTGTAGATCTGTTATTTTTGGTGGATGGTAGTTTCCATGTTCCCAATAACTATGTATTTTTCATGCCCTGTGTCCCACTGAGTTTACATCTCATTTCTGCCCAACGTTTAGATAAGTATTAATTCTTCCCCCCAGCTGGCGGGAAGATAAAGTATTGTTTTCTCCTGTTTGCCTAAACACCCAGCGTATCTGTTGGAAAACATGTTATTTGACCTTGTAGCTAGGTAGACTTCATGTCTCCCTCGCTCTCCTATTTACGTCTTATTAATGTTATATTAGTCGGCTTGGCCGTCAATTGTAATATGCCAAGTACACCTCCCAGCTATAGGTGTCGCCATAATTCACTTTTGGTTACCCTCTGAACTCCAATTGAGTACTTCCCATGTCATGAGATTGTTTTGTTATCATAACAGTATAAAATATGGTCACTGATGATGTGTCAGTGAGAGATCTTTTTAACGCTGTACGGACCTGCCATTTCTCTCCCGAGGTAATTGGTAATATATATTGAATGGAAAATCCTTATAGCTCTGGTGTGTGGACTCTTCCTTCCGTGTCTGGTGTCAAACTCATTCTAAGGTATTCTGGTATACTTTGATACTTTCACTCTGCCTATTCTTTCCTTTTAGTATTGTAGTTTTCCTCTAAAGTATTTATCCTTAAAAGGTATTAATATAGAGTTACAGTTGAACATTATAACAGTAAAGATAAAGTTAATATTCACTTGTTTAATAAGGTGTTACAGTCCTTAATTCTGACTCGAGTATTTGTACTCTATTACATTCTTACAAATTCTCCTCAACGGGACTCCTCCAGAGTCCAGATGATTGATTGGTCTTCGATCATTCCCTTATCTTAAATTTATACATCAAAGGCCCATTCTTTTTTCCGCAATTGAGCCATCACAATTTGATGAGATTGAGCCTCTCAGAACCAAAATGTAAGATTTTGTCCACAATTCCATGCTGCATTTGATGTTGGTACCATTAGGAGAGAACAGGAAAGACAATTATTCTACATTCTCTAATTGTGTCGACTTCTTGTAAACACAATAATGTAACTCTTGAGAGCTTAAAATGAAACCAAATTTCGTTTAATTTTATGCTCTCAAGAGTTAAAGATCTAAAAGGGTCCATTTGGTTACTCTCTATCATTTAGCTGGGGACCACATGGAACCCCCTCAAGGACCACTGGTATCACTAATATCCCTAATATGTATGGCATGGTGTAGTACAGTTGAGTTTGGGTTTTGCACCCCAGCCTACTGACAGGAAATATGGTGAGCTGTGTATCGGACGGTTATTCTCTAGAAACCACATGGTTTCATGGAAATCATCCACCCACATTTCTTATCTTTACACAACTAACAGTAATAAAACAGGGGAGTAAATTAGTCACACATCAGATTATCAGATCTATTGTGAAAGTACAACAGAGGTTAACGTTATGCGACAACCCCCCCCCCACCACCATGGGAAGACAATGGGATTTCTACTAAGGTTTGGTGTGTGTGTGTGTGTGTGTGTGTGTGTGTGTGTGTGTGTGTGTGTGTGTGTGTGTGTGTGTGTGTGTGTGTGTGCGCCTGGTGTCTCCACACACCAGGCGCAAATTCTGATTTTTAAGCGGCGTTTCTCCATCGGTTTTCTGAAAAACGCGGCCGGTGTGCAACCACCTTTAGTGGCTGATATTTGAGTTAGGCCATCTGTTAAATACCACATGCTTGCTATATGCTTTTTGAGCAAGTATTATGGAGTTGGTTACCTTTATATAATGACACATTTATGTATACAATAATTGGGAACATATTATAAGTTATCGGATAATGTTGATAAATATTCACCAAAGACAATTTTAACAACATATATGAGTTTTACGCAATTTACTCACACTTTATTTGAAATCTGAATATTTAATTGGATTCCCCATATATGAAAACCTAATTTAAAAAAAAAGATGCAATGTAATATATTTCAGTATAGTGGTGGCCGCCATCTTTAAATGGTCAATGTTGAGGGCTTAGCATCCATTTTTGAGTTATACATACAGCAGATTTGGATTCAGCAGCCATACCCCTAGAAAACATGTATGTAATAAATTAACACGATTTGCCTTCAGCACTTTAAATAAGCACATTTTCTGAAATCAAGCCTAGTCTACACTGAGCAACCTTCATCCAAGGCCATCGGACCTATTCCATTTGTACACTTGTTAAATTAACATTGATTTTACAATATAAATTGGGGAGATAGAAATGCCATTAAATGGGGGTCCGTAGACTAATGCATGTCAAACTGGGGGTCCTTGAAAGTAAACGGGTTGAGAATCAATGGTCTCGCACCTTCCTACCTACATGACTGCCTAAATATGTCCCAAACCACCCTTCAGGTCTTCCACTGCTGGCCTGCTAGCTTTGCCTAAAAAATGGCAACTAAAAAACACGGTGTAGCAGCTTTCTGCTTCTAGGGGCCGACGGCGTGGAACAAACTCCCACTGTACCTTCCACAGGCAGCCTCTGTAGACATTTTTAAAGCACAGCTCAAGACCCACTTCTACACTCTTGCTTTTAATGGATCTTTCAAATTCCTTGTTATTCATGTCCTCACTGTATGGCATTACTGCTATTATTGTCTCCACCAGGCCGAAGGCATGGGGAGAGAGTATGTTTTGCACTCCGTCCGTCCGTCCGTGTGTCCTTCCTTCCGTCCGTCCGTCCTTCCGTCCGTCCGTTATCAGCTAATCTCCGGCACCGTTGGCCCGATCTATGCCAAACTGTGCACACACACTCCCTGGATGCCAACGACGAACCTCTGCCCCACATATTCCTCAACGGCCTGTTATAGCGCCACCATGAGGCCGATTTAGGCAAAACACATTTCTGTAGATAACTCGTACACATTTTATCCATACATCACACAATTCGGTATACACTATCTCCATAGTCATGTGATCAACACGGATCTGCACCATTTCCCATCTTCCATCCTGATTGGCTAAGATTTGCTTCCAAAGCTCACATGATTGGTCCGTTTCGAACAAAATGCCACAAATCACAAACACGGTGTCCAATTTCCATGAAATTATACACACATTTCCACTAGGCCGAGGATGACATGCCACTATTTTTTCCCCCAAATCAGCCTCACGGTGGCGCTATAACAGGCCAATTCCTGTTTTACCTATAACTGCATCGATCTGTATACAACTTATGTATGCGCACTCCCTAGAGGCCATGGAAAAACAGTTTCCCTGCATCCCTCCACATCTGCCGGTTATAGCGCCACCATGAGGCCGATTTCTGCAAAACACATTGTTTATGTTAGTCGCACAGATTTCATCCAAATCTCACGCAAATCGGTACACATGATCTCTGTAGTCATGAGATCAAGACGAGCCTGTTGGATTTCTCAGATTCTACACTGATTATCTAAGATTGCCTTCCAAAGTTTTCAGGAGTAGCCCGTTTTGTACAAAATGCTGCACATGTCCTGCTCATCCAGAATTCTATCCTCAGAGATGCTATGAGTGATCTGGCTCTGCATTTCCTCAACAAAATGAAGAATGAAGAAATTTTTTGCAACAAACAAACAAACAAACAAACAAAACAACATGTTTATATTACTCCTAAACATTTTTCCAAACATCACACACTCCTGGTGGAGACCTGTGCCCATAACGGCACTTTTTCTAGTTTACTATGATTTTTCCTTGGGTCCAATAATGGCTGTTGCTTGATCCTATTTATGGAGTGACGACAGACATTGTCCCCATTCTTTGTTGACAAAGACTTCCCTTGCAAATACTAGCTAGTAACAGAACAGGGTGTGCCATATGTTTCCTTGCTTCTGCCTAATATGTCCTATTTAAAGTCTCCAGGGAAAAACAAACATGGCTTATTTAATTATAGGTATTTGTGGATTTGGTCAACAAGACACATTTGTTAACTTATTCTGTAATACGATGATGAAACACTTTCTTTAAGCAGTTCTACGAATGAGAACATTTTCTGTGGTCAATACAGTTCATAATTATGTTAAATAGCATGTTACCCCCGAAACCGAAATATCATTTATCCCCTCTGGCTCCCATGCTCCCTACCCAACGTTCTGTACACCATGCCAGATTTCTGTTGGGATATTCTCTAAAAGAGATCTCTTTAGGACCCAAAGGAGTAGAGTAAATTGCATGAGAGATTTACAAATGGATTCAGAATCAGATCACAATTATCAAACAAAATAATTATAATCAAACCCATTAATAATTGTAAACCCTCTGGCCACTGCCAGCATGTACATTTAAACGGTTGTTGTGGTCTGTAGAATTTACTTGGTACAGTCACTGCTATCTTGCTAGCAAGATTTATCAAGTCACCTTGATGCCATTTGTGTGCCCTTGTAAACATTTGAACCTCTTTTCTGGCCCCAAGACAAGTATTGTGTGAAATGTGAATGCTCTGAGAGCATAGCATTCTATAAATGAGAATCCTGAGTTCCTGGCAGTGTTCAAGTTTTAGAGATCAGATGACCTAAAGTAGTACTACTGGTGACAAAACAGGAGGCAGTGGACTGTATGCATATATCATTTATTATCAGGTTATATTGTTTCACTTTTAATGTGAGCTCGGCAATATTGATGTATTCTCATGATATTGAATTTAAACTGTATTTTGTCAATGCCAACTTTGCCCAGGTATACATGACAGATTCACTTAAAATTGGATTATAGTTTAGAATTAGATTATGGACAGATACCAAGATATTGTACAAGTGCTCTCATTTACTTCTGCAGTCTCCTTCACTGCAGTTGCAACAAGCAATGTACTCTCTCTGATTCAATTTTAAGACTGGCCACAGGCCACAATATATTTCAGTATAATCAGAATCATCTTTTGAGAGCATTTGTTGACATTCACGCCATGTGACAAGGCAAGTTACGATTTCTGGAATTACTATCATCTTGGCTTGTGATTGTAGTTTTAAGTGTCATCTCAGTATAGCCTCGCACCCCCCTCCCCCTATAACCTTGTTAAATGTTGCTAGAAACCTTGGAAAGGAGCTTTTATTGTTCTCATTATAAATTGTTAGCACAGCAAGCGCACTTTGAACTCTCTTGTAACCGACCGGCTGATATCCCGTGACAGGTTGGTGAGGATATGGATTTGACATTCCCTGCCACTGTCCCACTGTACAATGAAGCATGCATTTAGGGAAAGAAAAAGGAAACTACAGCTCCGAACACCTCAGCAGAATTGTGCAGAGTGGAGATGGATGGCATGCACACGATGCATGGCATCCTTCTGTTCCTCCTCTTTCCCTTTTATCTTGAAGCCATGGCCAGCCCTCTTCCTTCTCACCCCTGGACTTGGTCACATGTCTCCCTCTGTGTCACATGGTACAGTAGGGGAAGGCAGTGCATAGCCATGCCTGTTGTTTCAGCTCCTGTAGACAATGGACTCCTGCACTCAAGCGCTGCAAGCCTCAGCACATTGCATAGCACATCCTTCCTTGCCCTTCCTTGAACTTTGCATGGACACTGACAGGACACACACACAGGGCACGTTTCTGCTGAGCAAGGTGCCGTTTTCCATCAAAGGAAGAGTAAAACGGGTCAGATAAACAGATGGGGATCCCTCAGGGTTACAAAAAGCTGCTGTCCCACGTAGGGTTGGCGGAATAACGGATAGTTTTGTAACCATTTAGCCAACATCATTAATTATCCAGTTAATTAATGGTTAGTATTAGTAACACTTAAAATGCATGACCCACATACTGTACCCAAACTGAAATGTAAAAAATGATGTGTACACACATTACACACCTTTCTTGATGAATGTTTCGGGGGCTGTGGCATTAATCCTCATTGTCGGACGTTTGAATTAAAAAAGATGGGGTTAGGTGAGTCCTGGGGTGAAGGTTTAGTAGCAATCTTTTCAGTTTGTTTTTGTTTAGTTTTTAATGACATACTGTAGGGGTGTTGGCGAATCATGTGTTTGAAGCATAGTTAAAATGACACAGCTATAGCCCACTCCTGTCCTGTTGATAAACGAGGAGATCCTGCCCTAAAATCTTGTTCTATGGTTGACTTCCATGATCACTTTTGATGCACAGACAAAGAGCACAAACTCCTTCTGGACTAGATTACTGTTTGCCAGCATGTTGGTGGGAAGAAAGTGTTGTTTATGCTCCAACATTCCCATTACCTGATAGCTGTTTACTCTTGACCTTTATCCAGGGCATTGTAGTAGAATTGAAATGATAGAAGAACACGTGATTTCTGTCTCAACCCTGGTAGGATAACCTGAGTTATGGCTGTGGGAGGAATGCCTAGGCTCAGTAGGTTGTTATGGTTTCCCAGGTGATATTATATGGCTTAATGGAAATATACAGGTGACCAGCATTGTCTCCACCAGGCCGAAGGCATGGGGAGAGAGTATGTTTTGCACTCCGTCCGTCCATCTGTGTGTGTCCGTCCGTCCGTTACCAGCTTATCTCCGGCACCATTAGCCTGGTCGATGCCAAACTCTTCCAGATTTTGTCCAAAGATCCCACAAATCAGAAACAGAATCAGTCTTTATTGTCACATCACATTACAAGTAAGGTCGGTGAAAAGCTTGGTTCTGCAGGCTCATCATTGCAGTTAAAAAGGATAGAGAAAAGAGAGGAGATAAAGAGACTGCAAATAGAGCGTACACAGCTGCAGCCATATGTCGGTGCTGCCAATAGTTACAGTATCTCTATAGTCATGTGCTCAAGACGGATCTGTCTATTTCATATTGCATCCTATAATTGACTAAAATTGGCTTTCAAAGTTTGCAGGATTGGCCCGTTTTGAACAAAAAGCCTCAAATCATGAACGCACCGTGCAATTTACATGAAATCTTTCACGCACTTTCCTACTAGGCCGAGGAATATATCCCACCCTTTTCACATTGGCCTGTAATAGTACCACCAACAGGTGGATTTTGGCTAAACACATTGTCAAAGGCGTAAGAACAAATGACACCATTTTCACATTGGCCAGTTTGGCCTATTATAGCGCCAACAGGAGGCCACAACCTGACCTGGCCTGGTGGAGACCTGTGGCCCGAGGGGCACTTTTTCTAGTTTTAATGTATTTTATGCCTTGCTTTTCTTTTTTTCCCTCCATTGCTCTGTAAGCACTTTGAGCTGCATTTCATGTCATGAAAAATAAAGTTTATTATTATTATTATTATTATTATTATTATTTATTATTACAGCTAGAGCCGTACAACTCTTCTCTTATGGGGGATAATTAGTGTCAATTTGGGGGTCCTTGGCATGAAAAGGTTTGGAAACCACTGCAGCAGAGCGTGTGGGCGTCCTGGTAGAGATAAACCACTGCAGCAGAGCGTGTGGGCGTCCTGGTAGAGATAAACCACTGCAGCAGAGCGTGTGGGCGTCCTGGTAGAGATAAACCACTGCAGCAGAGCGTGTGGGCGTCCTGGTAGAGATAAACCACTGCAGCAGAGCGTGTGGGCGTCCTGGTAGAGATAAACCACTGCAGCAGAGCGTGTGGGCGTCCTGGTAGAGATAAACCACTGCAGCAGAGCGTGTGGGCGTCCTGGTAGAGATAAACCACTGCAGCAGAGCGTGTGGGCGTCCTGGTAGAGATAAACCACTGCAGCAGAGCGTGTGGGCGTCCTGGTAGAGATAAACCACTGCAGCAGAGCGTGTGGGCGTCCTGGTAGAGATAAGCAGAATGTTGACCCTGCCCTTTCCACACAAGGACAGTTTGATCTCGTCAAACTGAAACTGAAATCACCTGAATTGTTGCACTGAGCACTTCACAATGAAAAGCTATCATTTGATTGGTCATGAAGGAATCCACCTGCAAGTGTTAAAAGGTACTCAATTGTACTCAACTTATAATTTAAAGTATCAATGCGGCAATGTAGAACTTCTCCGTTACAAGAAAAAGGAATTCAAAAATGCACTTGAGTAAAAGTACAAAGGTTTTGGCCTCAAAATGTATACTTAATGTACCAAAAGTAGAAAATACTCACTATGCAGAATGTCCCACTTCAAGTTTTCCAATGTATGCAAAGCTTTTGAAATTAAATAGCAGATCTACAAGCTCACAATGCATCACATTGTGAGCTTGTAGATCGGCTATTTTCAAATGGACGAAATGTATTGGGCTGAAGTGTTTTGTAATAATAATAATCAAAGTAACTATAGTAACCAAACTTTATCAAATAAATGTAGTATTGGACAAGTATTGGACAAGTATCATAAAATGGAAATACTCAAGTAAAGTGCAAATACCTCAAAATTGTACTTCAGTACAGTACTTAAGTAAATGTACTTTCCTCCATTGGGTGGAGCCATGAAGGACTGCCCCTCGAGTATGTAAGGAGAATCTGAGACTGGTGCAACTCCACAGACCTAAAGCCTCAGGGTTGATTTATAGCACATCTAGACTTCACAGAATAACTTCTCTTCTGTCTCCAGTCTGGTTACTCCTGCACCTCCACAAGGGAAAAGGAATCACTTGGTCTTCCATCTGTTATTATATTTTTCAACTTTATTCAACCTTTTTTTTATTTTTTACACACAATTATTATGGCTAACTTTTGCATAAGTGCGGATGAAGTGAAAGTCATGAAAGACTTCTTAGGGGATCTGGACTTGACCTCAGCAGTGGGGAAGATTCAGGATATTTTAGAAAAGATAGACAAAGTGCAGCTGAACATCGCTGTCACAGGGGAGTCAGGCTCTGGAAAGTCATCATTCATCAACGCCTTCCGACGTTTGGGGGACGAAGACCCTGACTCTGCCCCGACTGATGTTGTGCAGTGCACCAAGGAGCCAACAGCATATCCCCACCCTGACTACCCAAATGTCACATTGTGGGACCTCCCTGGCATTGGTACAACTCAATTCAAAGCAGATAAATACCTTGTTGATGTTAAATTTGAACGATATGACTTTTTCATCATTGTCGCATCGCAACGCTTCAGAGAATGTAATGTTGAGCTCGCCACTGAGATTCAGAAAATGAAAAAGAACTTCTACTTTATACGCAATCAGATTGACAACGACATTAGGAACGAGAAAAGGAAACGTGAATTCAACGAGGAGAAGGTACTGGAAGCCATCCGACAAGACTGCATCAAAGGTTTGGCTGTATTACTCTTGTCAAGTTCTCTTAGATTACACTAGCACAAGTATATAGTATTAGGCACCAGATACTATAGTCCTGTGACGAACAGTCAAAAAGTTTAGTTGTTGAGATACCCCTACCGGCGGTAGGACCAAACACAACATAGTTTTTCCTCATCTCTAAGGCCTCCCATACATGAAATTGATTCTTGCATAAAATTATTTTACTGCAAAAGTGGTGAAATTGATATATAAAGTTATACACCCCAAAGTAAAAATACAGCCTGTCCGTCTGGGGATTAATTAAGCAATATAAACTCATGTAGAGTCACATTGGAAGCTCTGAGAGGTTTACAACTTGGCGTACTTGAAGTCAGGACATCCCTCTACATTCTAGAAGAAGAATAATGTCAATATCTGAATGTAAATATGAGATATAGTAATTTGAACACATACCTACACTAGGCGGAAATGTAAATTATGTAGTGTCTTCTTTACTTTGTAGTGACTCTGACATAGCAACACATATACGGGCTTGTAGTTGTAGGAAAGGTGTGGTTCTACTGAATCCAGCAATACCAATACCTGAATACTCATGGAGTTATGGCACTAATGAAATGTACAGTATCAAACAGATTTGTTTTATGTTGACTTCACTTATGCAAGGGTGGGGAAATTATAACAAATTCACTTGAGTAGAAGTCCCTAAAATATATACAATGCACAAATGACAAAATTAGAAATTGTGAAATTGTGAAGAAATGCAGCCCTACAATACAAATACTGTATATTATGATTAGATTCCCTCATCCAGGTGTGCTGCAGCTATAATAGTAGTTCTATACTGTAGGCCTGCATTTCTCTGCAAGCTGCATGTATTATTTATTTATTTTCACAATTCACAATTTCTCGGCGGGTCAACCGTGGCTCAAGAGGTAGAGCAGGTCGTCCAATGATCCATGGGTCGGCGGTTCGAATCCCGGCTCCTCCTGTCTACATGTCGAAGTGTCTTTGGGCAAGACACTGAACCCCAAATTGCTCCCGATGTGCTGTTT
Organism: Electrona antarctica; assembly: GCF_951216825.1. Lineage (NCBI taxonomy): Eukaryota > Metazoa > Chordata > Actinopteri > Myctophiformes > Myctophidae > Electrona > Electrona antarctica. The sequence goes on from NC_136806.1 coordinate 1,044,342, forward strand.
GGTGCCTTGCTTGGCTTCAGCTGCAATCGGTGTGTGAATGTGTGTGTGAATGGGTGAATGTAATCTATGTAAAGCGCCTTGGATAAAGGCGCTATATAAATGCACTATTTTTTTTTTTAATTAATCCCCAGACGGACAGGCCTTATTTTTAATTTGGGGTGTATAACTTTATATATCAATTTCACCATTTTTGCAGTAAGATATTTTTATATAAGAATCCATTTCATGTATGAGGCATGAGGAAAAACTATGTTGTGTTTGGTCCTACCTCCAGTAGGGGTATGCCAATTTCTGGGGGGCATAGTACTAAGGGGTGAGCTCCAAAAGTGGTCTCTGGTTTGATATACCACTCTAGTCTGCTCTGTGTTACAACAATCTGTATTCAAATCCACCCCACAAAATTGTCACACACTGCCCTCTGGTGGAGCGCTGATGAAACTGCAACATCTTTTGATGCCAATACTTTTGAGTGTACTTTCACTCTAGTAGTATACTTGAATTCCGGATTTTAGCTTGTATTGATTGATTGATTGAAATATTTATTAACAGTTTGCACAATTACAGTACATTTCAAGCACGCACGCACGCACGCACGCACGCACGCACGCAAAACAAAGACAGAACTGTGCTAACAAAAACAGCACTAATAAATACAGCAATTTTAACAAATACAATAATGAAACGGGTCGTTAAGTCTGATTAGAATGTGAATAAGTGTGTTTACTTTGTTTACTGTCTAAAAAATATATATTTCTATTTTTTGGCTAATGTTTCATTTATTTTAGGGCTTGGACAAGCCAATGCAGCCGATGTCTTCCTGATCTCCTGCCATGACCTTGGTCTCTACGACTTCAACCGGCTTCTTGACCACATAGAAGAGGATCTCCCTAACCAGAAGAGACATGCGCTGCTCCTCGCTGTGCCCCCCATCACCATGGAGATCCTCCAGAAGAAGAAGGAAGCCCTGCGCACACGCATCTGGATGGTAGCATTGGCGTCTGGTGCTATGGCTGCAGTGCCAATCCCAGGCCTCTCAATCTCTGTGGATTTGGGCATTTTGGTGTCAGAGATTAAGAGCTATTATATAGCTTTCAACCTTGACTTGAAGGCTGAAATTAAATATGTGATTAAGTTTAGTGACTTTGGTCCCAACGTGGTTGCACAACTTCTTGGTGCCAGTTCAAGAGTTGCAGGTGTGGAAAGTACTGCTGAGTATCTATTCAGCCTGATCCCTGTCATTGGTTCCGCTATAGCAGCTGGAATGTCCTTTGCTACCACATACTATATGTTGAATAAATGTCTGGATGACCTGGCAAATGATGCCAACAATGTTCTGATGAAGGCACGGTCTACTCATGCAGAGTGAAAATGATGGCAGTGGGGAATACAAACTTAGCTAGCATGACAATCTGAATACTTGTAAATGCTGAAATAAAGCTTGTTGTTCATGATTGTAACAACATGAACAACAGGACACTCTTGGTGATTAGCACATTAATTAATTAGTTTATCACGTCAGTTAGTATAGGAGCTTTAATGAATGACCTTAAAATACATATTTTGTTTTCAATATATAATTAGGTGCTTGGTAAGAGTATGTCACCACATTAATACCTTTAGTTAGTCAGGTGGTCACATTGAGATGAAAACTATATATTTTCCAAGAGAGACCCGAGCAGTAAAACAAAAAGCTTTCTTCAAAATGCAATACATAAACACATGATAATACCTGCAACTGGGGCACAGCGATCATATACCATTATACAATTCTTACTGAATTCAAAAGTACTTTTACATTGTGTTTAATTTGCTTATTTTATTTCATTGTATTGCTTTTTATTTTATTTCATTTAATTGCTTTTTTAATCTTGTAGAGCACATTTAATTGCATTGTTGCAATGTGCACATGCCTTGTCTCACCTTGAAGGGATCCAGAATATCACTTGTTCTAGAGAGGCTTGACCCATTCAGGCCTGACATCGAAGTTTTCTAAATCATTTCTAAATCATGACAATTTTCTGAAAGATTTGAGGCACATTTTAACAATTTTTTTTTTGGATTGTATTCTTGTAGATCTGCTATTTTTCAATAGCTAAATTATAACCAAAAATTAAATTATAATCAAAATGGGTTAAGAGACCTTTTACCAAGAGGTCAACAAGATGTCTTGACAAAATGTGATACTCAGGATATTTGTATTGTGCATAATGTTGTTGTAAATCAGGCAAATTCCTGGCATATGTACTTAATACTATATAGATTAATCAGCAGACTGTGAAATTATTTCAGAGGGAAGAATCTGGTCTTTATTCATTTGAGAGTGGAAAAAAAAGAAAAGACAGTAACTGCCATCTGTGAAATTGACTGATGGGTTAATGCTGGTGATGAGCCACTGGGTACGTTTACATGAGGTCTTTCAACCCCTCTTAATTCCGAATAGAAGTTAAATCCTATTAAACGTTGTCATGTAAACACCTACAAAAACTTAAATCCGAATGAAAATGCTCGATGCGATTTAAAAACCATTCCGATGTCACTGGCCGGATTATTCCGATGTTCAATGCGATTGAAAGAAAATTGGACTCATGTATACACTGCTTCGGATGTAAATTCATTCTGGTCTTTCTGAGCATGCTCATTTCCAAGGCGCTCCAACTCCAAGGCGCTCATATCCAAGGCGCGCCGAGGAGTTTGCACATAGAGCGCGTTATTTCGTGCATTTTGCAGATCCGAAATCCACAAAAAAAAAACGTGGAGCAGCAGCAGCAGTGGTGATGATCCCCCTGATCTGTGAGTGTTCAAAGATCCAACCGTCCCGAGTTGGGTATCACTCTGATAATTTTCAAACATGTTTGAAAGGCCTATAGGTTATATAGCCAGCCTATATGTATCTGGATGCTTCATGCTACTGTAGGCTAAGTGCATCGGGGGACTCACAGAAAGACGGAGGAGAGAGAGGACGAAATCCCGTCAGTCCGCTGTTCAGTAATCTCTCTCTCTCACACACACACACACGCACACACGCACACACACATTCCCAAGAATACGCTATTATCGCTATCCTATGTCCATCCTATCCCTTTAAACTTTTATAACTTGCCTATTCCAAGTTGCAACCAAAACGTCATGAAACATAACGGCTTTGCAGTTTAATTGTATTGATGAGTGGCAGCGGTGGCCGAACGGATAGCGGCGCGGTCTAGATACCGGAAGGTTCCCAGTTCGAACCAGCCGTCCGACACGTTAAAATTACCACCGCTGAAATGCCCTTGAACAAGGCATCAACCACTACGATGAAATGTGTTCTATGAGCAGGGCCTGGCTGGAAACAAGTTCTTGAGCTTAGCCCAGATACCCTGGGTAAATATAGATTTCATTTCATTTCATTTCATTTCATGACCAGCTGCCTGCAATCAATCTAGTATTAAACACCCAATTGGTAGCCTACTTTATGCCATAATGATGCGGCGATGGTGTATCGTGCAGATAAGCTATGCATTATATGCTTTATGCGATGTACTGATGGGACACGTTGTCAGCCTGTAGATCAGCGCTTACAACGCTTGGCGTGTGTTGTAGGGAGAGGGCACATATGGGGCTAGGCGTGTGTGTGTGTGTGTGTGTGTTCAACAGTCTCTCTCTCTCTCTCTCTCTCTCTCTCTTCACGTGAATTAACATGTAGGCTATCATGTCTTATATCACATCTCCTTGTAAACGCTCATTCAGAATGACCATTTCCCATGTAAACACGCAGCAAAAAACATTACTTCGGATGCATTTTATTCGGAAGTATTTATTCGGAATGATCAGCCTGCATGTAACCGCGGCCACTGATAAGAGTCTTTATTTTTTTTTACGATTTTGAAAAAAGCTTTTGAATAGGCAATCTAAATCTATTTTGAAAAAAGTTAATAGTTCAACTAGCCGATCTAAATCGACAGGTTGTGAGCTTGTAGATTGGCTGTTTTAAATATTCAAAAATGTTTTTCAAAATAGTAAAAAAGGAAAATAAGTTTAGGGATAAAGGGTTTAGACATGGACGAAAATAGTGCCCAAATTATTCTATCTACTTGCTTAAATTCTGTTGACTATTATCTTGATGTGACTCAATGATGTGATGACTGTATATTACTGCACTAATCTATAGTTCTGTGAACAGAACAATATGGAGGAAATCTATTTTATGTAACATCTGTTCCAACTTCCTAGTATCTGGGTGTTATTGTAATGATGCCAGCAGCATGTACATGTCTTTTTTTTCTGTTTAAAATCAATACAAATAAAACTCCAGAAATAAAGGTGAGTTCTCATTTATCACAGTAAAAGCCATCTGTGGTCAGAATGAAGGCCTTCAGTTGTTCAGGTCAGAAACATGTGGTCAGTTACAGCCCTGTAGGCAGTGTAGGCCAAAAGGCATCACGTCTCAAATGTGCTATATTTGTAAAACATTTTAACAACACAAATCACTTAAAAACGTTGTGAAGCATCTTGTTGAGTTCAACACAATGGGACAATGCCTCCCCTCCCCCACAGGATGGGGCTGTGGAGCTGTATGTGTGGGATGGTGTAATATTTTAAAATCAGATAAATTAGTTTATAACTTGTCTAACCTACGTGTACACATGCAGTCAAATCCTCAATGTCAATGAATCCATTTGAAACCGAAGAGTTAAATTGTGTGCCTGGCATGAACATCCTAAATAAAACTAGAGTTACTTTCAGAGCGGACGTTTGATACATTTATCCTAAATAAAACTAGTTACTTTCAGAGCGGACGTTTGATACATTTAATAAAACTAGAGTTACTTTCAGAGCGGACGTTTGATACATTTTCCATCCCATGTTCAGAATAGTTTTATTATTTTTAATTGGTCATTTCTCACTCACAGCAGTGACACAAATGTAACACGATGTCTGTTTTGTGGCATATTCCAAACGACACACATGTATTATGTTTATTTCATTTGAAATGACATATCCCTTTAACCCCATGTAAAGCCGGTCTAAGAATATTGCTGTCTGGCTGCATACTAATATGTTGATACTGTATGTGCTAATAAGGCTTGTACAAATTATTCTAAAGTGTGGAATTCTAAATGGGCCTTGAATATTTCATATTATAGCCAGGCACTGAAATCCATACAATGTGGCACTTGCCATTTTCTCTCTCTGTAAAGGAGTTTATTTTCTAACCTGTAGCAAAAAGGGAGCAAACTGCTGCATTTTATCCATATTTTCTACAGTCTGATTTTATCTCACTTGCTCTGAGAGGCAGCAGTGCAGCAAACACACTTGTCTGTGTTGTTGAAATGCACCATTTTGAAGATGTGTAGTCAGGAACCTCCCTCTTTGGGAGGAGTCAGAGTTTAGAATGGGAGGAACCGATCACACCACTAGCAGTGATTGGTGGGAAGCTCATACACACTCAGCCCGCGCTCTCATCCGTCTCTATGATTAGTGGGGCGCACAGCCCCACACTATACTTTACTGAGCTGAACATATAAAAGGTCTCGCACGCCTATGTTCCATCACATTTCTTAGAGCTGTTATTACTGTACAAATAAACCTACAAAATGAGCGGTCGAGGCAAAACCGGAGGAAAGGCCAGAGCAAAGGCTAAGACCCGCTCATCCCGTGCCGGGCTCCAGTTCCCTGTGGGTCGTGTCCACAGGCTGCTGCGTAAAGGCAACTATGCCCAGAGAGTCGGTGCCGGCGCCCCTGTCTATCTGGCGGCTGTCCTCGAGTATCTGACCGCTGAGATCCTGGAGTTGGCTGGAAACGCTGCCCGTGACAACAAGAAGAGTCGTATCATCCCCCGTCACCTCCAGCTGGCCGTCCGCAACGACGAGGAGCTCAACAAACTGCTGGGTGGAGTGACCATCGCTCAGGGCGGTGTGCTGCCCAACATCCAGGCTGTTCTGCTGCCCAAGAAGACCGAGAAAGCCGCCAAGAAATAAACCTGCTCCATTTCACTGAACAAACCCCACAAAGGCTCTTTTAAGAGCCACCCACTGTTTCTATATGAGAGTAATATCCTTAACGCACAACGGAACACTTTGCAGCATCAATGCTATTGAGCCTCCTAGTACTTACTTTAAAGTATTTTATTGAATTTCCACAAATTACAAAGCATCACAGTAGCCTAGAAATCAAGGCTTGGAATTGCATACAAAAACAGGCTGCTTGTCGTCTTAAATGCAAAGTTCCATACATGTCATCAAAATTCAGAAAAACACCAGAACGCGCGATCACGTAGCACCATGCTTTGGTGCCATGTGTATCCGCACGCACACCCCAACGCCCAGATGCCTGCACAGTGTGTTCTGAAGGTGGTAAATGGTAAATGGTGCATTTATATAGCGCCTTTATCCAAGGCGCTTTACATAGATTGTGCATTACATTCACCCATTCACACACACACATTCATACACCGATTGCGGCGGAAGCCATGCAAGGTACCAACCAGCACATCGGGAGCAATTTGGGGTTCAGTGTCTTGCCCAAGGACACTTCGACATATAGACAGGAGGAGCCGGGATTCGAACCGCCGACCCATGGATCATTGGACGACCTGCTCTACCTCTTGAGCCACAGTCGCCCCAGGTGCTGCCATGCGCCAACAAACACCATGCTTTGGTCCCATGTGTCTGTCCGCAAGCACATTACATTACACCCCCAAAACCACACTCGGTATAACCATTTAATTTAAAGTATAAACATGTCCTAGTACTTACCATGGCGTAAATAGTGAAATGAGCCTATATTACACTACTGTTGTCTGCTCTATTGTCCAAGTAAACATTGAGGTTATGAAGAAATGGAGTTGCACATTTTATTTTAGATCATGTGCCATGACTACATCTATGACACCCAGATTTCCCTATGATACTAAATTATAGTATTCCCCATGATACTATGCATCCATAGAGATGTGTAAATGCAATGATACATTTGTGTAGTGGAGCGCAGTACATTAAAATAAAGTTACACGCATGTTTTAGCATAGTTACTCAGATTAGCGTCAGACGACTGACCTGGACCAACTGGTTTAGCTGACAGGTTCTTAAATGGCTGATAGTATATAATATATACTATAATTTGCTTATAGTATTTGGATAAACTCTTTGTTGGAGAACATGGGTGGTCCTTAAAAGGACCGTTGTGTTGTAGAGCAGTCAGAACAGTTTACTTGGAGCTGGTGTACTTGGTCACAGCCTTGGTGCCTTCAGACACAGCGTGCTTGGCCAGCTCACCGGGGAGCAGCAGGCGGACAGCGGTCTGAATCTCCCTGGATGTGATGGTGCGGCGCTTGTTGTAGTTAGCCAGTTTGGAGGCTTCACCGGCGATGCGCTCAAAGATGTCGTTGACGAAGGAGTTCATGATGCCCATGGCCTTGGAAGAGACACCGGTGTCTGGGTGGACCTGCTTCAGGACCTTGTAGATGTAAATGGCGTAGCTCTGCTTCCTGGACTTTCTGCGCTTCTTGCCGCCCTTCGCGGCGGTCTTGGTGACGGCTTTCTTGGAGCCCTTCTTGGGCGCTGGTTTCGCTACTTCAGGCATCGTGGTTGTATTCAACAGAATAGTTCAGTTGCAGTGAAGAATGTGTAAGAGGGCGCTCTCGTACCACTATTTATACAGAGCCAATGCAAATTAAGTGTGTGACTCCCAGCATATGATTGGCTGATCCTGCCACAAAGAGTCTTTGTTTTCTGTATTATGTTATGTTTCCCCGCTCGTGTGCTCTATTGTCCCTGAAACATTGTGAGGGGCTAAATATACATTTATGGTAAATGTATAATTTAAAGCCCCTTTTTATCATAATGTGTTTTGTTTTGATTTTGCATTGATCCTCCTTTATGACACCTACATGTCCCCATGATAAAGGTATGCATATTCATTGAGACACAATATTCCCAGCGTTAGTATTAATATAATAATACGTGAATTAATTGTTACTATTATGATAATAATTCTGCTCCTCATGGTGTGTTCTTATGTAATTAAAAACAATGAAAGATGATGGTTCTCACCACTCCAGAGGAAAACTGTATTCTGAATATTGCAAAGTACGATAATGATAAACTGAGTGGGTCTCATGTCCAGGCCTCAGGTCCCACCTGACAGAAACCAGCCTGCTGAAACCAGGACACGGATGAACTACTACATTCATTAACATTAACACATTTATTGGCACCAAATTTCATTTGTCCCGAGAACGTACAAGCTTTACCAGAAGTAATACTGTTGTATTGTTGTTTTGATAGTTGTTTTTAGCCCCTCCTATGTTTGTTTTAAAAACGCCATTGACAATAAAGATAATTTAATGTTTGTTTTGTCACTGTTTGTTTTACATCATCTTTACATCACCTAATCATAGCAACATGCATTAGATAAGAGCGCCCCGCACTTCACACGGGTGTGATTTTTAATATACAGAGTGGTCCTCTTGTCTGGAAGTGTAAGAAACATCAAAATGCAGCATTTGACACAGTGAACCACCAGCTGCTCCTAGACACCCTAGCGGATCTAGGCATCGGCGGGACGGCACTAAAGTGTTTCTCCTCTTACCTCACCGACCGGACCGACCAGGTCTCCTGGAAAGGTCTGTTATCATCCCCCCGAACCCTCCAAACTGGGGTCCCACAGGGATCTGTACTTGGTCCCCTCCTTTTCTCACTGTACACTAAATCCCTTGGCACTATCATCTCTGCTCACAATATATCCTATCACTGTTATGCCGATGACACACAACTGTTTCTATCCTTCCCCCCCTCTGCCACCCAGGTGGAAGAGCGCATCACTGCTTGCCTGGCTGACATCTCACAGTGGATGTCCTCCAACCACCTCAAGCTGAACCCAGACAAGACTGAGCTTCTCTTCTTCCCAGCTAAGTCCTGCCCGATGCGGGAGCTAACTATTTCCGTAGACAACGCCCTGGTAACGTCTGTCCCAACAGCCAGGAACCTTGGTGTTGTCCTGGACAGTCAGCTCTCGTTCAAAATTCACATCACAGCTGTCACTCGATCCTGTAGGTTCACACTCTATAACATACGACAAATTAGACCGTTCCTCACCCAGGAATCATCCCAGCTCCTAATCCAGACAACAGTCCTGTCAAAACTTGACTATTGTAACTCTCTCCTTACTGGCCTACCGGCATGTGCACTGAAGCCTCTCCAACTGATCCAAAATGCCGCAGCTCGCTTGGTCTTCAACCAGCCAAAATTCTCACATGTCTCCCCCCTGCTCCGCTCCCTGCACTGGCTCCCGGTCGCTGCCCGCACAGAATACAAAACTCTGATGTTGGCATTTAAAGCAACCAAAGGTATGGCTCCCCCATATCTTGCCAGCATGATTGAACCCTACAAACCCTCCCGCTCACTCAGATCAGCCAACGCAGGGAAGCTGGAAGTACCCTCACTAAAAACGCCGGGACAACGCTCCACACGTCCCAAACTCTTCTCCCTTCTGGCCCCAAAACTGTGGAATGCACTTCCCGTTGCAATCAGAACTGCAGCATCACTCCCGATCTTCCGCCGTAGTCTGAAAACCCACCTTTTCAGACTCCATCATGGCCCATAGCACTTACCCTACCCCCCTTAGACAGCACTTCTTAGACTTATATAGCATTTGAAACAGACTTATAGCATGTCATGTAGACAGCACAATAAGTGCATTGTATGTAGTCATAGCACTTCATAGTATATATGTACAGCATAGTATAGCATATATGTATAGTTTATATGTATAGTGTCATTATATAGATATGTTCTAGTTATAGTTTATATGTATAGTGTCATTATATAGATATGTTCTAGTCACGTTCTTAGCTTACGCATGTTTCGCGATAAATGCATTTTACATATGTGATGTATTCCGTCGCTCTGGATTAAGTGAATCTGCTAAATGCCTAAATTGTAATTGTAATTGTAAAATGCATAGTTATGCAATGATGTTTCCCAATAAACTTGAAACATTTGTTTGCCAGTTTGTGGCTCCAACTATTACATTCAGTCAGAGGCTACTGTCTTCTTAACATTCAGTCAGAGGCTACTGTCTTCTTAACATTCAGTCAGAGGCTACTGTCTTCTTAACATTCAGTCAGAGGCTACTGTCTTCTTAACATTCAGTCAGAGGCTACTGTCTTCTTAACATTCAGTCAGAGGCTACTGTCTTCTTAACCTCTATTTGGAAGGTTGAACTGAGTCGGCTCTGTACTTGTTCTCCTCCACCCTGTCTGCTCTTAATTCCATGTAGGTCTACATCTGCTTCGATGTGTTGCACTGTCAGCTTGTAGATCTGCTATTATTTGTTCTATCCGAACTATTGTATTTGAATAGTTACCCCTCAAGGGGCAATTGGTGTGTGTGCGTGTGTGTGGTTTAACAGCATGCAAAACCCTTAGAGGATTTGTCAGATTCAACTTTCAATCTTATGTACAGGCAGGCAGAGGCTGCACAAGTCCAAGTGTCTCACCACTGGATCCTACATTACCACATGATACAGTAATAAATACACTACAAAGTTAACGGTAGTGTATAGTAATAAATACACTACAAAGTTAACGGTAGCTCAATAAGACTCAAATTGGTAATACTCTTTAAAGAAAATCTGGGCGGCTCTTAAAAGAGCCTTTGGGTTGTTGGTAGATCAAGTCAGCATCATTAACCTCCGAATCCGTACAGAGTGCGTCCCTGTCTCTTCAGAGCATAGACAACATCCATGGCGGTCACGGTCTTTCTCTTTGCGTGCTCGGTGTAGGTGACGGCGTCACGGATCACGTTCTCCAGGAACACCTTGAGGACACCGCGGGTCTCCTCGTAGATCAGACCGGAGATACGCTTCACTCCGCCACGGCGAGCCAGACGGCGGATAGCGGGCTTGGTGATTCCCTGGATGTTATCACGAAGCACCTTGCGATGGCGCTTGGCGCCTCCTTTTCCAAGACCTTTTCCTCCCTTGCATTTTAAAGTATTTTATTGAATTTCCACAAGTTACACGTTATCACAGTACATAAAGACTTGGAATTACATATAAAAAAAACAGGCTGCTTGTCATCATATAAATACATATCATATCAAAATTACATACATGTCATCAAAACAAACATTTCGTATACACATAATGTAGCAAGCACTACATTACAAAGGGTACATTACCTGGACTGTTTTAAAGTGACTACAGTGCTAAAGTGGGCCAGTTTAAGTGCGTGTGCAGTCTCTTCAAGTCCATGTTTTTTCTCCTTTTAAGCTCAGTTCTAATTTGCTTAAAAACAGTGTTTGCATCAATTACGATATTGTCCGTTGACATTTTACACCGAGTCTTCCAAATCTTAAACACAGTTACACAAATGCAAACCCAAAATAAATCATAATTCTCTTTTCCGCAGTTAAAAATACCGTATAGAATGTTTCTGTGACATGGCACCCTCACGCCTATATCGTGCATCTTGCTCCAGACTGCCTTTGACCTATTGCAGTCTATGAGCAAGTGCCATATGGTCTCTAATTCGTCACAATCTGGCATGGGGCATTCTGTCGTTTTCACAAAGCAACTCCATTTAACTACTGCTCTAGCTGGGAGTCTACCATGGGCAGTTAGCCACATAACGTCCTGCATGTTCCCAGTGACGAGGCCGCTGTTAAAATTATTTACCAGGTTTTTACTTTCTTCAAAAGAGCAGTGTTTAAAATGTACCATACCTCCATATATCTTATTACTTATTAAATTATATATTATTTTATTTGATTGGGTTCCCCAGTTAATATTTAAATTGCTATATTTCGTGGTGAAGTCCCCATATGCCAATTTATAATATGGCAGTGACAATCTGCCCCTGCCCCTCTGTTTTCTCCATGTTTGGGGGTCTCCTACCCAGGCTGCTCCACACAGAATGCCCCTAGCCACATTTTTACAGAATGCAATCATTATTTTGCTGCCGACGTCCATTGCGCCTAGTCCTCCCTCTTTGACACTTTTAAACATGAGGACTCTTTTGGTAACCTCCCGGTTGTTACCCCAAATTAAACGTACACACATCCTATTTATTCGTGTTATGCACTTCTCAGGTGGCGGAAAAATGGTGGCCAGGAACAATAACTTTGATAAAATAAATGTTTTTACAATCTCTATTCTTGACTTATAAGTTGTGTCCCTAACTTTCCATTTTTCTACTTCGGCCTGTATTTCAGTTTCTTTTCTGTCCCAATTATTTTTAGCACAGTCCCTATTACCAAAGAAAATGCCAAGTATTTTCATTTCTTCTTTCACCTCCATGAGCAGGGCCGGCCTTTGATCCTCCTCTCCTATCCAAATACATTCTGTTTTGGTCTCATTTAGTTTGGCCCCCGCAGCCTGCTCATAGAGGTGAAAGTGTTCTCTAACAAAGTCAAGTTCTCTCTGGGATTTTATAAAGGCAGTTACATCGTCCGCGTAGGCGGACACCTTGGCTGCCGTTCTATTAAGCCGAACACCTTGGATTCGGTTATCATTTTTTATTTTATTTAATAATGGGCTGATGGCAAGAACGTAGAGCGCTGCGCTCAGTGGACAGCCCTGTTTCACCCCTTTCTGTATGTCAATATAATTAGACGTCCTTCCATTTACTTTAACCGCCACCTGAGATTTTGCATACAACATTTTAATCATTTTTATAAATACCTGTGGAAACCCATATTTATCCAAAACACTCCATAAATATTCTCTATTTACAAAATCAAAAGCTCTCTTTTGGTCAAAACCAACAATAAAAAAGCCAGGCTTATGACGTGCGTGTATCATCTCTCTGATCTTATTGAGGTTATCCCACATCACTCGTCCTTTAATGGCGCATGTTTGTTCTTTTTCAATTATTTCGTTTAATACTGTATTTAGTCTCATCATTATGATTTTGGCGAGGATCTTATATTCTATATTAGTTAGTGTGATCTGTCTCCAATTATTTAGTTCTTTTTCATCACCTTTTTTAAAGATCAGAGAGATGGTACCTTGATAAAACCCGTCATGCATGGATTTCTTTGAACACCCGTCATTAAAAGCAGAGGCCAAAATATCGGCAAGTTCATTAGCAAAACATTGATAGAATTCGGAGGGTAGGCCATCCGGGCCGGGAGACTTCCCCCGGTTTAACAAAGAAATTGCTTTTTTTAACTTCCTCGCTGGTGAAGTCACCCAGGAGTGTGTCAAAGTGCACTCCATCTATTTTTTTCACCTCTGATAAAAAGGCCTCTGCATCCAATGAAGTACCATCACCACAATACATTTCTTTAAAATGCTCTACAATCAGTGCCATAATTCCATTATCATCATTTACAATTTGACCATGTTTATTTGTCAGTGCATTAATACAGTTAAACTCTTGTCTCTCTTTATATTTCTTTATAACCTTATGTATATTTGCTGGTTCATCCATATCAAAGCCTGCTTGTACTTTAGCTGCATTAAAAAAAACGTTATTAAAAATCATCAAAGTGCTATTAATGTCGTCTAATTTCTTTTCATCTTGTTCTGTTAATGGCCTACCTTTACATTTGAGTTCAACATATAGTTGCATTAATTTGTTATACTCTTTATTTCGTTCTATATTTAAGTATTTACATTTTAAAATGAGTTGCCTTTTTAGGCATCTCTTCATCTCTTCCCATAATTCAACATTTGTTTCAGTAAAAACTCTTAAATCCTTCACTCTATTTATCTCATGTCTAACACTCTGTATTAATTCTGGGTTTTTTAAGCAATTGATGTTCAGTTTCCAATTATTTACTCTGGGACTGTCGTGAAAACTAATAGTAGCTCTCACTGCCAGGTGGTCGGAATTAACCCAAGCCTCCGTTTTATATGTATTTACATTAATGTCTTTTGACACATAGATTCTGTCTATCCGCGTCTTGACCCTTGCGTCAAAACGTGTATAGCCAGTTGCATCCGGGTACAACACCCTAAAGGTGTCTTTCATTTCCAGACATTCACAGGTTTCCTTCAATACTTTACTTGCTCTATCATATAGGCCTACGTTACTACGGGTGGTTGAAATTCTATCTTTAAGATCTGTTATAGTATTAAAATCACCGGCCAGAATTATACATTGCCCTCCACACAAGACTTCTCTCAGCTTATTAAAAAGCTGTATCTTGTCAGTGCGATGCGGGGTTGTATACACATTAATAAGCCGCATTTTCTGTTTTCGTACAATACAGTCTAAGACAAGAAGTCGGCCTGGTATTAATTCTCGTTTCTTTTGAATAGTTACATTTTTTGTGTTAAACAAAATACCCACTCCATCTACGTGGTCACCACCAATTGAAAATTCAGACCACCCGTGGGACCAGTACTCTCTGACAGTATTGACATCAGCCAGTGTCTTTAGCCGCAATTCTTGTATAAAAATAATGTCAGCTCTAATATTCTTCATTACATTAAGTTTCTCTTGTCTAGTGCTTGCTTGCTGTATTCCCCTGACATTGATTGTAGCAATATTAACATGCATGATAGTGAGTAGTAGGCCTACATATATCAGACAACACATCATCAGGGCTTAAAGGGCTTTTTCGATCCCTGGCTTTTTGACTTTTTACCATTCTTGTGTTGGTCGGGAGACTGTCTGTCTCTCTTGCCTTGTAAGGGAGGAAAGTTCTCTGTGGACCCCATTAAGGCGGGTACGGGACCCGGCTCTTCAAACTGTGATCCACATAAAATGTCAATCGCATCTTCAAGAGCGGTTTGACCATCATTAGTCTCTAAATCACGCAAAATGTCGGTTATTCTGTCCTCTGTGTCTACATAATTTGGCACTTGATAGCTGGGGAGACTGACCTGCGTAGCACTCTCCATGCCATTTTCATGATCTGATGGCTGCGCGTCGGCAGGGGAAAGCTGCGCTGGAGCTGAAGATGTTGACACGGCGTCTCCAGGATCCGCTCCTGGTGGAGGTGCTGGGAGTGGGGACGACACAGCACCCGCTGCGTCCGTCCGCGCTGTCGACGCCTCCCCCGCTGGAGCTGCGCTCGGTGGCCGTTTCCTCGGCGTTGCTGCGGGCTTGCTCGCTGGCTTTTTCTGCCCGCTGGTGGTGGCCTTGCGCTGTTGCTGCCCTTCAGGTGCCGGTGCTTTATCCGCTGGTCTCAGCCTCTCCTCGAGTGGTGCTGGAGCTGCCGTCTGCTGGCTGTCAGCTGGCGGGGTGTCCTGTGCTGGTCTCGGCTGACTGTCGGTTGCTGGCGTCTCTCCTGCTGCTGCTGCCTCAGGCTCCGGGATTGTTTCTGCAGCTTGCTGCTGCCGCCGCTTTGCTCTGTTGCTGTATGATTGTGGGCAGGTGAAGAAAGTGTGCCCCACTTCATTGCACAGGCTACAGACTCCGGCACTAGTACACTCCTTCCCCTTGTGGCCAGTCATACCACATTTCCAGCACTTCACAATGTCACATTCTTTCACCTGGTGGTATCTGGACTGGCAGATATAGCATCTCTGTACCTGGCCTGCATACGTGATTTTCCCATTGTATGGCCCCAGGGAAATGGAGTTAGGGAGGTCTACGGGTCGCCCGTCACTGCCTGGTTTATGCAGCTTGACCCTGTAGCGTCGGACCCCATACCACAGGCCAAACTCGTCCACGAGCTTTTCCACTGGGCGCAGGAGTGTGCAGTACCGGCTCAGGTACTGCTCGATGTCATAATCCGTTACCCTAGCCGTCCAGAACTTGATCATGACGATGAGTGTGTCGACAGGTACGGAGGAATGAAGTTCAAAATCCTTCCACTCGCCATCTACGGACCTGTCTGCAAAAATGGTGCTGAATTTCCGCAGGGAACCTTCACGGTGGAAACAGAGTTCAAACTCTCTCCTGTTTGGTAGGGCAATAAATGAGTATATTTCGCTCACTTCCAGCCACCTGGTTCTGAACAGATATTGTCCGACCACGCTTCTGCTCGGAGGCTCTCCTTGTCCGATAAAGCGGATCCGAGCCCAGTGCCGCCCTGTCCGGTCTCCAGGCTCGGACCGGGGGTCCCCCGCGGGGGGCATTTTCCTTATATTCGTGCTTTCTGTTCACCATTTTTTTTTAGGTGTCAGATATGAGAGAAAATAGTTTAAAGGTGCCGCAGACACCACCGGTGCCTGCGGCTTTACTATAGTTCAAGAGACAGAAATGGGCTTAGTAACCTCCTCCCTTGCCTCGACCTGACATTTTGAGTAGTAATGTAGTTGAAGTGATAGAAAATAGAATGCCTCTTCCAGACATCGTTGCTTTTTTTGATGAATTCTTTTTTGATGAATTCCTGTTCTGTCTATAGAAGTGTCTATTTGTACGTCTCTAAATGTTTTGATGATTTGAACATGGTGGACCCTGTTGGAAACAAGTGTAATGCTTAATTGGGTCGTCCACTCACAGTTAACAGCCTTTGTATTGAGTTTGTGCTTGAAATGTACTGTAATTCTGCAAACTGTTAATAAATTCTTCAATCAATCAATCAATCAATCAAAGTAGTAGTTGAAGAAGTGAATGATTTGAGAGCTCAGAGCCTTGCCCTTTTATGTGTGTTCTGAGGACGTAAGGGAGGACAGGCACAGAGAGAGCTGCGTGGGCGTTGCCAATGTGCACCCCTCCCCCCACACACACACTCCTCCCCCTTGGTCACATCACCCATTTGTTTTTACAGTAATGTTGCTATTCAACTCTATAATCATATAATTTCTGTTAATGTGTGTCAATATTGTTGACACTCCAATATTGCTTTCCCTGTTTTTATTGGTTTTATTCCTTGGCATTATTCTTCTTCTTTTTAACTTCCTAATAAAGTTGATTTTACATGTTGCTTCTTCTTGCCCTTCATGTGTAAAGTGTATTTGGGTACTCACTACTCACTACTCAGAAAAGCACTACATCAATTTGAGAGATTATATTAAATGTTAAATAATATTATAATGCAAGAGACTGATACAATAATTTATATGTAAACATTTGTAAAAACCCTTGGAAGGCATACATAACATTCCATGACTTCATGGCTTATTTTCCCATGCTGTAGTCTCGATAATGTAGGCCTTTATGATTTGGAACTATAAATCCACTATTCAATGTTGATTGGAACGAAACTGATTTATGGTTTAGCAAAATTGGGTTTGGCAACCTTCTTGGCTGGAGCATTCTTGGATGCTGCGGGCTTCTTGGCCACTTTCTTGGGGCTCTTGGCGGCCTTCTTCGGGCTTTTAGCTACTACTTTCTTGGGGCTCTTGGCGGCCTTCTTCGGGCTTTTAGCTACCACTTTCTTGGGGCTCTTGGCGGCCTTCTTGGGGCTCTTGGCAGCCTTCTTCGGGCTTTTAGCTACTACTTTCTTGGGGCTCTTGGCGGCCTTCTTCGGGCTTTTAGCTACTACTTTCTTGGGGCTCTTGGCGGCCTTCTTCGGGCTTTTAGCTACCACTTTCTTGGGGCTCTTGGCGGCCTTCTTCGGGCTTTTAGCTACCACTTTCTTGGGGCTCTTGGCGGCCTTCTTCGGGCTTTTAGCTACCACTTTCTTGGGGCTCTTGGCGGCCTTCTTCGGGCTTTTAGCTACTACTTTCTTGGGGCTCTTGGCGGCCTTCTTCGGGCTTTTAGCTACCACTTTCTTGGGGCTCTTGGCAGCCTTCTTGGGGCTTTTAGCTACCACTTTCTTGGGGCTCTTGGCGGCCTTCTTGGGGCTCTTGGCAGCCTTCTTCGGGCTTTTAGCTACTACTTTCTTGGGGCTCTTGGCAGCCTTCTTCGGGCTTTTAGCTACTACTTTCTTGGGGCTCTTGGCAGCCTTCTTGGGGCTTTTAGCTACTACTTTCTTGGGGCTCTTGGCGGCCTTCTTCGGGCTTTTAGCTACTACTTTCTTGGGGCTCTTGGCAGCCTTCTTGGGGCTTTTAGCTACTACTTTCTTGGGGCTCTTGGCAGCCTTCTTGGGGCTTTTAGCTACTACTTTCTTGGGGCTCTTGGCGGCCTTCTTCGGGCTTTTAGCTACTACTTTCTTGGGGCTCTTGGCAGCCTTCTTGGGGCTTTTAGCTACTACTTTCTTGGGGCTCTTGGCAGCCTTCTTCGGGCTTTTAGCTACTACTTTCTTGGGGCTCTTGGCAGCCTTCTTGGGGCTTTTAGCTACTACTTTCTTGGGGCTCTTGACTTCCTTCTTGGGGCTTTTAGCTACTACTTTCTTGGGGCTCTTGACTTCCTTCTTGGGGCTTTTAGCTACTACTTTCTTGGGGCTCTTGACTTCCTTCTTGGGGCTTTTAGCTACTACTTTCTTTGCGGCAGGCTTCTTATTTAGGTGTGGTCTGCTCTGCTTGGTTCTGTAAAGGAGTTGTAATGTTGTAAATTGTAGCAAAAAAGGGAGCAAACTGCTGCATTTTATCTCACTAGCTCTGAGAGGCAGCACACACAGTTTTCTGTGTTGTTGAAGATGTGTGGCCAAGAACCTCCCTCTTTGGGAGGAGTCAGAGCTTAGAATGGGAGGAACCGATCACACCACTAGCAGTGATTGGTGGGAAACTCATTCACACTCAGCCCGCGCTCTCATCCGTCTCTATGATTGGTGGGGCGCACAACCACACATACTTTACTAAGCTGAAGTATTTTATATTAAAAGATCTCGCACGTCTCTCCTCCAGCACATTAATTGACTGACCAAACCCCACTGAGGCTCTTTTCAGAAGCCACTGTTTCCAATATCCCCATCAAAGTAAATGCACTTTATAATGGCATCGCTATTTCACTTCCTAGTTCCTTCACTTAGTAACTGTATGTACTGTAAATGAGACATAGGCTACTTTGATTTGATTGCTGCATTAACAGCACAGTAGGTTATTACTTATTGTTTGTTCAGGTGTAATTCAATTTAAAAGTAGGCATATATAATGAAATGACCCTACACTGCTGTTAGTAAGGGCATTTTATCAGGTATTTGACCAATCTGGGAACTAAATCGTTACCAATAAATTTCTTCACCAATGTGTTTCTAAAGGTGTCTAATAACATGTACTAAAAGTTTGAAATTCAACTCCAGTGGGAAATTTGAGTTATTAGCATAATATGTGACCATACCCATAACATCCTATATAAGGCAAAAAAGTCCAAATTTCATCATTCTTTAAGTAGCATGTGACATATGAAACTAGGGTGTTTGCATGAATCTGAATCCATTCCAAGCATTAGTTTTGCACAAAAAACACTCCTTGGGCTAAATTAGGCCATATCCACTTGACCAAATGTGCTGACCTCATCACGTTTGTGTGGCCGTTTTCCTCCCAAGGAGTGTTTTTTGTGCAAAACTAATGCTTGGAATGGATTCAGAATCATGCAAACACCCTAGTTTCATATGTCACATGCTACTTAAAGAATGATGAAATTTGGACTTTTTTGCCTTATTGTATGTTATTAGACACCTTTAGAAACACATTGGTGAAGACATTTCTTGGTAACGATTTAGTTCCCAGATTTTCATAGATTTCTCTTACTATGTGTAATGGTAGTTTAATGCCGTTTATTTTCTCATTCTTGTGCTCAATTGTCCATGTAAACATGTATGTAAAATGTACAATAGTCTGTGTGCCATATGCTTGCATGATAAAATAATGCAGTTTGTGTCCTCTATATTCTCATGTAGTCGCTTTACAAACAATAAAGATAATTTAATGTTTGTTTGTCACCTCCTGGTTATTTGTCCCAAAGCGACCTTAAAGAAATGCTGCTATTCGTTTCAGAAAAGCTTAATGCTGTATAACCTGTATATATTATAGGGCTAACGATGCAATGTGACATAGCTCTGTTTACAAAATCCTGACCCCTCCAACTGTAGCCTATCTTTCTCCATGTTCAACTGTTTCTATTGTATTTTGACACTTGCCTTTTCAATAATGTAAATGTAAGGTAGTGGCCTTTTGGTCAGCAGGTGTCACTGTTGACTGAAGTTCTTTCACCTGTGGGTTCAGCAACTCACCTTTTTGTCCCTCACTGGCCACCGTAGTTTAGGAAACTAGGCAGCCACGGGCGCCATCTCTGATTGTGTTTTTCTTTCTATGTGAAAAGGTGAGCACGTTTGTATGACTGTCTGAACAAGTTATATTATATATTGGAGTTAAATATGCCCATCCAGTGGGTTTGTTGCCACAGAGTGTTTGCTAAGATGCTTAACTATGTTTCAGTGTGATTCTGAGAAATATGCACTATGTCTTTGTACTTTAATACTGTGTGTGTGTTGGCCAGTTTGGTGAGCACTGAAAATAGACCTCACTGTGAAATGTGAACAAGAGGTTTTTACAGGTTTTCTATATTATTCTGGTTATTGAAACCCAATGGGTATTTTATGTGGTTGATGTTATTTAGTATTAGGACATATATTTATGGTGTTTTTCTTTCTATGTGAAAAGAGTGGAATCACCTACTACAGCCATTACCAGCAGCAGAACCTGTGAACTGAATCAGCAAATAAATGAACCGGTCTCAACCACGATCCAGAACCGCTGTGTCCAGTGTCCCTTCTCTCCGCACAACACCCCAGATCATAATACTACAAACACAACGCAGAGTCCAAGGGTGTGTAGAGAGGCCCGTAACACTGTGGGTTACATAAACATATGTTTTCTCATGCCATTGATGCCAAAAGATCCTTTGAATTGATGTGTGTGTGTGTGTGTGTGTGTGTGTGTGTGTGTGTGTGTGTGTGTGTGTGTGTGTGTGTGTGTGTGTGTGTGTGTGTGTGTGTGTGTGTGTGTGTGTGTGTGTGTGTGTGTGTGTGTGTGTGTGTGTGTGTGTGTGTGTGTGTGTGTGTGTGTGTGTGTGTGTGTGTGTGTGTGTGTGTGTGTGTGTGTGTTCCCCCACAAACAATGTGATGTCATGATGTAGCCTAATAAGCAGGAAGTGTTGTGCGGCGAAAACATCTGATCTACAAGTGTTTGAAGTGTTTTGTAGATCGGTTATTCTTACAGTCCAACTTCGGCTATTTTCGGAGCTATCTCGGCTGTTTTCGGCTGTGTGTGTGTGTGCGTGTGTTTGTGTGTGTTTGTGTGTGTCTGTGTGTGTGTGCGTGCGTGCAACCAAATGTAGACAGCCAATCAATGACGTCAACTCTCCACAAGCATGCAGACGCGCAGCGGAAGGGAAGCCCCGCCCCTTTGCAATGACATGGCCGCACCAAAGGCAAGCTCCCTCCCTCCCTCCCCCTTCTCTCTCTCTCTCTCTCTCTCTCTCTCTCTCTCTCTCTCAGTCCCACACACAAGCAAGATGGAAGTTTGTTTGGTATTTTATGAAGTCCAAATGTCTCTACCAGGCTGTATGCGCAGCATCCCGCATGCTAAAGAAATGACGCCTGCACAGGTGGTATCAATGATGTGTTTGTTGTTATATCAACACGAGATGGTGTACTGACGTTAAAATTCTGTCACGAACCTGCACACCGGAGTTGGAGTGTCTGATGCTCATGTGTAAGCCCTTCTATCGGCCGAGAGAGTTCTCTTCTATCATCCTGTCTGTCGTGTATATCCCACCAGATGCCTCAGCTACATCTGCGACACAACAGCTGCATAATATCATCATGGAGGTGGAGAATTCCAACCCGGATGCAGTGGTGTTTTGCCTGGGTGACTTTAACCACGTCTCCCTAAAGAAGGCTCTACCGAGATACAAGCCTCAGATCCACATTCCCACGAGGGAGGATAAGACTTTGGACCAATGTTATTCTGTCATTCGAGAGGCGTATCATGCTGTGGCGCGGGCCCCTCTTGGTAAGTCGGACCACATCACAATCCTGTTGATCCCAAAGTATCGTCAGAAACTGAGGGTGGAAAAACCAACCATAAAACACATCAGGAAATGGTCTCCTCAAGCAATAGACATGTTACAGGACTGCTTTGATTCCACAGTATGGAGTGACTTCTGGTCTGACCAGGATGATATTAACACCTACACTGACACTGTTACCTCCTATATTCAATTCTGTGAGAATGTCTGTATTACAACTAAATCTGTCACTGTTTACGGCAACGATAAGCCCTGGTTCAATAATGAAGTGAGGGTGCTTTGTAGGAGGAAACATGATGCTTTTAAGCAGGGGGATTTGGTGCTATATAAAGCATTAAAATATGAATTCCAACGTGCCGTGCTTAGGGCTAAAGCTTCCTACAAAGCTAAACTTGAAAACAAACTTCAAGCTAATGACATCAGAGGTGTTTGGCAAGGGCTGCAGGCGATCACTGATTATAAAACCAAGAACCATGTTCTAGACAGTGACCCCTCTCTCCCTGGGAGGCTCAATGAGTTCTACTGTCGTTTCGATGGTGGGGCTTATCAGCCCCCCTCCTTTTTGTAAGAGCAGGGGGACACACCTCCCACTGTATCAGAACATGACGTCAGAGTTCTGCTCCGCCAGCAAAACACCAGAAAGGCAGCAGGGCCTGACGGCGTGTCGCCTGCCACCCTTAAACACTGTGCCGACCAGCTGGCACCAGTCCTCACTTCCATCTTTAACCAGTCCTTGCTACACTCTATCGTGCCTGCTTGTTTTAAGTCAGCAGTGATCATCCCAGTCCCAAAGAAGAATAACAACATCACCTGTCTTAATGATTATAGGCCTGTTGCCTTAACATCGGTCATTATGAAGGTTTTTGAGCGGCTGGTGTGTAGATTAATGTCCAGCATCTCACTTGATTCCCATCAGTTTGCATATAGGGCAAATAGAAGTGTTGACGATGCAGTGTCCTTGTGTTTGCACTCTATCCTTCAACATCTGGAAACCAGGGTTGTGCCTGTATATGCTCGTGTCTTATTTGTCGACTTCAGTTCTGCGTTTAACACTATCGTTCCTGCTAAGTTGATCCAAACCCTGCAGGAACTGGGTGTTAAACAATCCATTTGCAAATGGATTTATGACTTTTTAAGTGACAGAAAACAAGCTGTCAAAGTCGGCAAATTAATGTCACAATCCAAGGTTCTGAACACAGGTGCCCCCCAGGGCTGTGTTCTTTCTCCTTTTCTATATTCTGTCTACACATATTTTTGTCAATCACACACTAATTCAGTCCTGTTGTTTAAATTTGCAGATGACACCTCTGTGGTAGGCCTAATCACAAACAGTGATGAATCTGGCTATCGTAATGAGATAGATGACCTGGTGAGGTGGTGTGAGAACCGTAATCTCATACTCAACATCTCAAAAACCAAAGAGTTGGTTGTTGACTTTAGGAGGAAGAACAAAACCTTCCTCCCTCCTCTCTCCATAAATGGAGTAGAGGTTGAGAGGGTCTCCTCGTTCCGGTTCCTCGGAACCACCATCCACGAATCCCTATCATGGGAACTCAACACCAGCCTCAAGGTCAGTAAATCCCACCAGCGTCTCTACTTCTTACGGCAGCTCAGAAAGTTCAAGGTCAGTAAAACAGCTATGATACACTTCTATAGGTCAGTCATTGAGAGCGTGCTCACCTTTTCCATGCTTGTCTGGTACGGTAATACAACCGCACAGGACAGGACACGGTTGGAGAGGGTTACACGTCAGGCAGCTAGGATAATTGGTTCGAGCCTTCCATCGCTGTCATCACTCTATCCCACTAGATTGGTGAAGAGGGCTAAAAAAATCATAGCCGACTATTCCCATCCAGCCCATTACCTTATCAATCTCCTCCCATCAGGTAGGAGATATGGCAGCATTGGGAGTAGAACCTCCCGTTTTAGAGACAGCACATACCTCCAAGCAGTCAGGTACCTTAACGACACTCTTGCACTTCAAACACAAACTAGACGGTATGCACTTTAATTATAATTATGCACTTTAAATACTGCTACATAATTTCACTAACCAGTTTCTTCTACTGTCTGTACTGTATACATGCGTCAAAGCTGCAGCTTGGTCCTGGTCTGGTTCTGTTTCTTGTGTCTCTTTTTGTTCTTGTCTTTGTGCTGTTGTTTATTGTGTTGTCTTGTATGTGAGAGGAAGTATCATGACAATTTCCTATCAAACTTGTTTTGAAATGGCAAATAAATACTTGAACTTGAACTTGAACTTGAACTTGAATGATACTAATTAAAGGTTGTCTTCCATGTTCTGGTCAAACAGAACGTTGGCTTGGTCGATTGAATACTTTGTTACAGTTTCAACAGTTTGCAGAACAAAGCACAGGGAAGGTACAGTTACAAATGCTTGATTTCATAACCCAGCTGCAATGTGCAAACTATATATTATGCTAGTGTTTTCTGTATGATATAATAATACTATGGGACAGAAGGGAACTTCTCGTAATGATGTTCCATTATGTTCTCTTGGAGCCACATTTGATGAACCAAATCCAAAAGTGTTGTTTAAAACCCACTCAATGATCTGCAGGGGGTTGTATAACATGCTGGAAGTTTAGACATCACAACTTGTTTGGCATCCTTTCAGCTCCAGTCCCATTATGTGTTGAGGTTGACTCTTGATCAACGGTAGAATAAGTTACATTGTTTATTTAATCGTTGGCTGCCTGGACCAATGAGAAACTGATCTGAATAAGTTACTCTAGTTGGCCTGACGACTAACTGGCCAGTCACAGAACATTCGTCCCGCCTGGCTATGGGATGTCATCCCTTCAGGCTATGGGATAACCAACCCTTTCTTGTCATTTGATGCCAGGGAGGGGCTAAGCTTGTGTAGCCAGACGCCAACTCATCATAAGCCATAATTATATTATATAGCTTTGGAAACCTGACAAATCTGCCAGTGCTAAAGTCTGTCTGTCCCAGCTTTGGGGGTGACAGACGCGTTCGAACACAATTTCCAGACAGTTTGATATCACTGTATTTTTGCACATTTAAAATATAATACAATTGTAATTATGACAATCAATTAACTTTTGAATGTTTAAATTTTTCCAATTTGTATAATATTCATTATTTCCTTTCTTTAAAAAAGGCAGAATTGCCTTTTGTGCATCTACTGTAGGCCTACAATACAAGAAAAAAATGTCTGCCTTGTTGAACACCATAACATCCCTAGACAATTCAAGGAAGCTTTTAGAAGGAAAGGAAATGGTCACGTGACTGGGCTGTGCGTTACCAGACTGTTGCCTCCGTGATTTCCAAACGCTCTATCATACAGTCTGGGCCAACGGAAGAGGTCTCATGAGTATGCGATGAAGCGTAAGTGGAGCCTCCTCGCCACTTCTGTTTCGTCTTTACAGTCGCGCACTTTTATCCTAATATAAATAGAAAACATCTAAGCATATATAGCTGGTTGCTTAGCAGAAAAGGAAATACAAAATATATTTTCGTGAACGGAAATGGCAGCTTCCGTTACTCAGCTCATGGGGCTGTAGGTCCAGGCTCTATATAGCATTCCTTACTCAGCTCATGGGGCTGTAGGTCCAGACTCTATATAGCATTCCTTACTCAGCTCATGGGGCTGTAGGTCCAGACTCTATATAGCATTCCTTACTCAGCTCATGGGGTAGCCCGTCTCCGGACCCCCCGGGTTGAGCTCCTTTGGACCGCTACCACGAAGGGTCCGGTCTCACCGGCGTCAAGCGACATGGGATGCAATCTGACTTTCCCTGTTTTACCTCTGTGCTGCGGTGTCGGTGTCACGCTGACATATTCCAAAATAAGCATATGAACGCTATAGGAGACAACGAACCTTCTGACCCCCCCCGCGAACGGCTCAGAAGCCGTTAAGTATTTTTAATGTTTGTACGACCATTTTGGCAGCTCTGAAATTCTCTCTTGTTGACATCCCATTGTACCGCCTCCAGCATATCGGTTGGCTAGCTGCGCCTCCCTACGCGCCTCGTAGGCGCAGCTAGCCAACCGAGATGTCAACAAGGAGGGACCGAAGAGAGAATTTCAGAGCTGCCAAAATGGTCGTACAAACATTAAAAATACTTAACGGCTTCTGAGCCGTTCGCGGGGGGGGTCAGAAGGTTCGTTGTCTCCTATAGCGTTCATTTGCTTATTTTGGAATATGTCAGCGTGACACCGACACCGCAGCACAGAGGTAAAACAGGGAAAGTCAGATTGCATCCCATGTCGCTTGACGCCGGTGAGACCGGACCCTTCGTGGTAGCGGTCCAAAGGAGCTCAACCCGGGGGGTCCGGAGACGGGCTACTCATGGGGCTGTAGGTCCAGGCTCTATATAGCATTCCTTACTCAGCTCATGGGGCTGTAGGTCCAGACTCTATATAGCATTCCTTACTCAGCTCATGGGGCTGTAGGTCCAGGCTCTATATAGCATTCCTTACTCAGCTCATGGGGCTGTAGGTCCAGGCTCTATATAGCATTCCTTACTCAACTCATGGGGCTGTAGGTCCAGACTCTATATAGCATTCCTTACTCAGCTCATGGGGCTGTAGGTCCAGGCTCTATATAGCATTCCTTACTCAGCTCATGGGGCTGTAGGTCCAGGCTCTATATAGCATTCCTTACTCAGCTCATGGGGCTGTAGGTCCAGGCTCTATATAGCATTCCTTACTCAGCACATGGGGCTGTAGGTCCAGGCTCTATATAGCATTCCTTACTCAGCTCATGGGGCTGTAGGTCCAGGCTCTATATAGCATTCCTTACTCAGCTCATGGGGCTGTAGGTCCAGGCTCTATATAGCATTCCTTACTCAGCTCATGGGGCTGTAGGTCCAGACTCTAGCATTCCTTACTCAGCTCATGGGGCTGTAGGTCCAGACTCTATATAGCATTCCTTACTCAGCTCATGGGGCTGTAGGTCCAGACTCTATATAGCATTCCTTACTCAGCTCATGGGGCTGTAGTGCCAGACTCTATATAGCATTCGGAGATTGTGGAATAGTTGTCTGGCTACGCGAGACTACATGGGAGCTAAACTCACACTGGAAGTTCAATGAATACATGGCAGTGAATGGAGCCGGCGGGACAGCTCATAACAAACACTATTTATGAACAATTGAGACCGTTGTCATGTAATATGCCACCAAAATGTGGAACGCCCTACCAACAGTCATTAAGACATGCAAATCCCTTCACTCCTTCAAAACCGCTCTCAAAGGGCACCTACGGACGGCTGCAATTCGAAACTGGCCCCTGTACAATCTGAATCCCCCCCCACTGCCCACCCTTTTTTCCCCTCACTGTATATGTTTCTTTTACCTTTTTACCTCCTTTATGATGAATTCCTGCGCTGTTCTTTGACTACCGGTATATAGAAGTGTCTATTTGCACGTCTCTAAATGTTTTGATGAATTGAACAAGGTGGACCCTCTTGTAAACAAGTGTAATGCTTAATTGGGTCGTCCACTCACAGTTAACAGTCTTTGTATTGAGTTTGTGTTTGAAATGTACTGTAATTCTGCAAACTGTTAATACATATTTCAATCAATCAATTGGTTCAGGAATATAAACAAAGACATATCGCAGGTTGTTTTCTAATCACTTGCTTTTCGATGTGCACAGAGTGCACAGTATATAATGTTATCTGAGGATCTAAACGGCAGCAGGTACCGTTTCTGGCTCTGAGGTATCGCAAGATTTGGCTGCCAGACAGGAAACAGTGGGAAGTCTTGCGATACTTGGTACGTTCAGCAAGGTACTTTGTGCTCTTTAGCCTCTATAAACATTACACAGTGTACACATCGAAAATAATGTGTTACATGTCTTGTTATTTTCCACAAGCGATTACTTTACAAAAGGTCTCAGTCATTCAGAAATAGTGTTTGTTCATGAGCTGGTCACTGAGCTCTCATCGAATCCACACGCTTGAAACACGGTGCGAAGTGACACGTTTTGAACTTGTAGATCTGCTATTTTGGCTATTTTTTAATTAAATAACATTTTTGGACATATCAGATTTCCACCTGACAATATCCTGTCTGTGCTGTAAGTGATATTCTATGGATATATTCTATGGTTAAAACAAAACTTTTATTTTTGTTTTTTTGTTAAACAGTAAAAACTAGTAATCATTGGTATTCAAATTCTCTTCTCTTCTCTTCTCTTCTCTTCTCTTCTCTTCTCTTCTCTTCTCTTCTCTTCTCTTCTCTTCTCTCTCCAGCTAAGGTGCACCTGATCGGACATCTGGGCATCATATCTTATGGATGGCTGGACACTTTACAACTGGGCACCAGAAACCAATGGGACACCAGGGCTGCCAGGTCGGTTGCTGCAGGTAGGCTACATAGTTACAGAAGTACAGTTGCAGGCCTACATTTATGTCCCCTTATTTATCAGTTTCAGTTGCGCAGCCTACTGCACAAACGCAACGAGAGAGAAGCAAAGGGGGCGGCAGTGGCTCAGGGGTAGAGTGGCTGGATAGTAACCGCAAGTTCACCAGTTCGAACCCGGGCTCCCCCAGAGTTAGTGTCCTTGAGCAAGACACTGAGCCCCTAATTGCTCCTGATGTGCTGGTTGGTGCCTTGCATGGTTTCCGCTGCCATCGGTGTATGAATGTGTGTGTGTGTGTGAATGGGTGAATGTAATGCACAATCTATGTAATGCATAATCTATGTAAAGCATGTATAAATGCACCATTTACCATTTACCAAAGGTTTTATCGTTCAGACGGGCAGATGAAACGATGCAAAAAGCCATAACAGCATAATTTGTGGCAGCTTCACGCGCCGTAGCTGTCCCATCATAGCTTCATGTCGCTGGCTTCCATTGACAATGAATGGTAGACGGTCCCATTATAGCTTCATGTCGCTGGCTTCCATTGATAATGAATGGTAGACTCTGTATCTTTTTATCTCTGCCTGTGTGAACGCAACATTAAACTTAGCCATGGTTCACATGACGCTCGTGTTTCAGAGCTGCATTAAACTGTTCATTGCCTCTCTCTCTCTCTCTCGCTCTCTCTCTCTCTCTCTCTCCCTCTCTCTCTCTGTCTCTCTCGCTCTCTCTCTCTCGCTCTCTCTCTCTCCAGCTAAGGTGCACCTTAGCTGGAGAGAGCACCACCAACTGGACACCAGAAACCAATGGGACACCAGGGCTGCAAGGCAAGAGTGAGACTTCAGTGTCCTGATGCTTTGGCGGCGGCTGAAAAGAAAATGTCGATTTGGCCTGGGCCAGTCAAGAAAAGTTAACTCTTTGGTCGACCCACGGTTGTCCAGAACCGCCACAAAAGGCCTCTGCCCATGGGTTCATATATGGAGCTGGCCTGCTCTGACATCACTCCATATTTGGGCATGCCTGACACAAAACTCCATATATAGGAATAAAGGAGAGAGACAGATAACATAAATCTCCATATATGGGTAGACAGGTGTGTGTGTGTGTGTGTGTGTGTGTGTGTGTGTGTGTGTGTGTGTGTGTGTGTGTGTGTGTGTGTGTGTGTGTGTGTGTGTGTGTGTGTGTGTGTGTGTGTGTGTGTGTGTGTGTGTGTGTGTGGAGGACTGGGCCTGGCGTCGTCATGAAAGGGGGCGGGACTGGCCCTGGCGTCGTCATGAAAGGGGGCGGGACTGGGCCTGGCATCGTAGTATCTGCTATTTTCAGCATGCAACCAAGCATACAATGACTTGTGTTTTAGTTCTACTGGATCTCTTCTCCACTAGTCCTCCCTAACATTTTAGTATAGTTTGTATTTGTTGATGACATTGTCAGTATATTTAGGCATGGTTTCAATCAGTTTTTATTTAGTTTCTATCTAGTTCTCGTAAGAATGGAATATTATGTCTCTCGGTTTTTGGGGGGGAACAGAAGACGGGGCTTTTCAGAGTAAAATCCCCTATATCTGCTGGCACTCCAGTGCTTATATTTTTAAAGATGCTGGCGGCATCCAAATTGTTAACCCATTTTGACCTGAGATCAGATTCTAAGAATGTCTTCTACATCCTGACACTTTTCTGAAAAAGCACACCTGCCTGTGTCCCTTTTACGCCCATATATGGAGCTCTCTGTCAGACATTGTTCTTTTATGTCCATATATGGAGATCTATGTATATGTCAGTCAATGTATATACTATCTCTGTATCTGTCGGTCCTTAGATCCATATATGGGCATACAATGATATGTCAGTCCTTATCCCTTGTATGCCCATATATGGACATCTACGCATATGTCAGTCCTTGTCCCTTTTATTCGTGGGACAGCTAATGCTTTTTTATGTTATGGTTGTTGGGGTCATACCTCTAGACCAGGGGTGAGCAACTGGCGGCCCGGGGGCCACATGCGACCCCCACCTTCACTTAATGCGGCCCGCAAGTTAATATCAGAATACTGATATAGTATTGATTGTCACGGTTTGCAGAATGACTGAACCCAAATGCAGAGGAAAGTTCAAAAGGTGATTTATTAAATTAGATGGTCAAGCATACAAAGTGTTAGCTGAGGCTGCTTACAGAAAAAACAGGAATTCTAAATGCAAAACATTTCAAAAGCTGAATGCCACAAACAGAAAGACCATAAGGCAAACCTTACAAAATGCATCAAGAAGTAAAGTCCCAAAACTGAAGAGCAACATGAGGAACCAGGAATCTTCAAGGTAGCACTCAGGGACAGCAATGTTGCACACCGGACAAGGGTTTATGTTCTGACAGTTTGTTAGTGCAATGAGTCCAGTATTTAAAGGTGGTGGGTTGATTGTAGCAGAGTTCACAGGTTTGTAATGGGCTGGGCTGATGAGAGTGGAACCAGGTGTGTAGGACTGAGGGCTGCAATGGGAAGTGGGAGTGGCCGAGGTGGAAAGACAGACAACAAGCCTATCTCACAGAATTTCCCCGCCCCCCTTAATACGCCCCCTTTTGGGGTTAGTGGTGATAGCGTGACGTCACTCCATAAACTACATGTTAACAGAGGTAATTTAAGAAGTCTACAACTTTTGTTTTCTCAAGGTAAGGTTTGTTCTATCTGTTCGAGCTGATTTACCATCTTGTTTGCTTCATAATAATATTGGTCTGTCACATTTTTACATTAGAAAATGTACTTAGATTCTCCAGAGAAAAAAACGTGTAAATGCTAATGTTAAAGACACCACTATTTACCGGAAGTGGGCGTGAAAAGCGGGCTGTGAGATAGGCCTACTGGGCAGAGGGAGAGATACAGAAAGAGGGGAATAGACAGGCAGAGGGCCAGATCATGACAGATTTCAGCTGTTATAGTATTAAAATGTTATTGTCTTTTTGTGTCCAATGTAGTTATGTTAACAGTTCATAAAGTTAACATAACTATAACTAAATGCATTTGAAATTCAATAAAAAGGTTACTTTTCAGGATTCCAATTAAAAAATATCAAAAACAATATTCAGGTTTTCAATTCAAATATAGCAAAAATAGCTGATCTACAAGCTCAAAACGCGTCGTGGTACGACACGTTTTGTGCTTGTAGATCGGCTATTTTTGCTACGACAGTAATATGCAACGTGGCCCTCTGGAGTGAGTGTGGAAATATGGTGGCCATCGTCAAAGTTGCCCAACCCTGCTCTAGACCTCCCGTTTCGAATGGGATCAGTGTATTGAAACGGGGAAAATCAGGTGCAATCAGGCCTTTCAATAGACTGAGTAGACGTCTACCCGTCTACTCAGGTGCTCAGTAGGTTGATTCCTTCCTATTGTGTCGGTTGATCTGTGCAGTTTAATGCATCGCATGCAGCTACTGGAGCTCAGTAGGTGATCATTCCTTTCAATGCAGCTGTAACATCGAACATGCACTGCTCCCGTGCTTGCGGTTATGTTTAGGTTAGGATTAGAGATGCACTGCTCCCGTGCTTGCGGTTATGTTTAGGTTAGGATTAGAGATAGGGATAGTAATTTCGGAACAAGGAACCTTCTGACTAACGACACGGCACCGCTCCAGTAGCTGCATGCGATGCATTAAACTGCACAGATCAACCGACACAATCGGAAGGAATCAACCTACTGAGCACCTGAGTAGACGGGTAGACGTCTACTCAGTCTATTGAAAGGCCTGATTGCACCTGATTTTCCCCGTTTCAATACACTGATCCCATTCGAAACGGGTGTCTAGACAAACTGTGCAAATATATATCCCTTCCATGAGAAAAGAAAGTTTTATTGGTCAGTTTTATTTGTTCTGTTATGTTTTTTTTGTTTTGTTTTATGTTTGTTTTTGTCTGTATTGTCTGTATTGTATTGTTGCTCCCTTTCCCCTTTCCCCAAGAGGACCACAACGGAAACAAGCCTAACGGCTTTCTTGTGACTCAATCCTTTTGAAATGTATTTTTCAATAAAGTAATCAATCAATCAATCCATCAATCCATGCCCATATACGGAGATATATGTATGCCAGTCCATGTCCCTTTCCCCCATGTCTAGACTGTGCAAATATGATGCAAATACAACCAGTAGATGGGAAATTGTGCAGGATTAACTTGGAACAATTTATTTCCGGGAAGGTTGGGACTTGAATTCTGAATTGGGTGAATCATTTTATTGAATAGTTTCATGTTTTAGGTCACGTATTCGGACACAGCCTCATATTTGTGATATGGCCGTTTTTAGCCCATGGAGTGTTTTTTGTGCAAAACGAATGCTAACAATGGATTCAGAATCATGAAAACACAATGCTACATAAAGCATTATGACATTTTGAAATGTTTGTGTCACGGGGCAACCCGTGCCCTATAAACATACATTGATGGAGAACAATGCTCATACCTAAATTACACAGTTGTATCCCTAACTTTGCCGGCCGGCTTGGAAGACTGTGTTAATGGACATGAGTGCATATTTGTATTATTGTAGCTCACAGTGAATTGTAAAAGAGAATGAAGAATATTTAATAACGGTTCTGTGTAGTTTGCAGTGGTGTGGTGTGTCAAGGAAGTCCAAACGGAGAGTTTCTCTTTGTCTTAAAAGTCGTATCCAAGTTTTATTGAAAGAGGTACGAATGCAGTTTTACAAGGCAGTTTTCGGGAACAAAGGCCCTTGGAGTCACACGCACACGCCTATTCAAATCAGCTTAGTACGAGTGAGCACACCATCGGAACGAAAACAGGTAGTCTATATACTAATGCGAGTTTAAAACTCCCCCCCTCTCTCATGAGGGTGGGACTCAGAATTGTCCTTACTTACTGGCCAATCAGTGAGCCAGGACTGTCAGGCAAGGGTTCCTATGAGAACTTAGCAACAGATGAAACTATACTAATAAGAATGAATGTACCATATAAAATATACAGAACATTATTTGACACCTGCAATGAAATAGTTAGACTGTATTCTTGACTCTAGATGCATATTTGACAAAGATACGTTGTATTCATGACAGACAGGACAGACAGATAGAGCAGAGCAAAGCTTGACCTAAAATATGCCATGCAGCTGTTATCCCATGGATGCATCTAGGGCAAGGAGTTCACGCAGACCCCTGTGGGGTTTAATTACCCCCTCTGTTTCTTCAAGCCTAGTTGTAAATAACTAAGCGTAATCTCAAAGGATCTTACCGTGAGCCAGTTGCCACAGATTGCATTGTATAGAAAAACAGCTGTCCCAACTTACGCTCTCCTCTTGTGTGCCGTCTATGCACCTGGCTGTTTTATAATATATCAACTGATTGATATATATGTGTCCATGTCTATAATATATCCATCATATTCCTCCCTCAACAGGCTTTTACGCCTGTTGCAATACAATTACAGGATCAGAATTCATAACCTGCCAAATTAATTTTTCCAAAAATAAATCATTTTTTTTTTCCTTTTTTCCAAAATGCAAAATTAATTATTAAACCATAGTTTGACGTGACACGTCCCAATGTAGGCCCCCCTAGATACAGGAGCATTTTGTTAACTACCTGAATTGTATCAAATTAGAACAGAACAAGCATGGGGCTTGTTCTGTTGTATCTCTTGTACAGACCTGAAACTGAACCATATTTAAAACAGAAATTAAACTCCTTATTTAACTGAAATCCTATTTAGACTAAATCAAATGCCTATATTGATTACATTCAGATACCTGTAAATGAAAAGTTAACACTTAAAACATGAAAAAATGGATTTAGACAACGAAAATAAAACATCTCTAACAACAGTACTAGACCAGTACCTTGTTAAATCTACTTGAGCTGTATCAGCACAGAAAACAACAAACACAAACATGAAAACATAACATCTTTCAACATTAATCAAAAACAACGATTCTTTTTTTTTTCCCATGTCACAAACTGTTCAATCGGACGTCCAACGCGCGGTAGGAAATATCCCACAATTATTTTTTCGCCTATAGAATAACAACGCTTGGAAAATCCTCCTTGATTCTCAGAACTCGGCATAGTTTGCATTGACTGATGAGGGACGTAGATCTCTTAGGTTTGGGGCGGGGGCAAAAGTGGACTGTAGTAGGCAGAAGACAACAGAATCTCCTTTGAGCATCACAAGGCTCTGATTCTGAATGACAGCTTATTGCTTTAGCCATGTCAATCATGACAGCAGAAGCATCAAAACGCTCCCTTCTCCATAGCAGCAGGAGAACAACACTCCTTTCTCCAGTGTGAACATAGGAGATCCTTGTAATCTCGGCTGCAGAATAGTGGTCGGGTTGACACCTCTCCGGCTATCTCAGTGGCCGTGAAGGTCACCTGCTGTGTTGATCTGACGATAGAGGCTAGGCGAGAAGCATTCTGTTGTGATGGCAGCTGCCGGTTGACACACCCCCCTGGATGCTGTCGGGTTGCCACTCCCCCTTTTTGGTGCTGTCAGATGTCAGTTGTTGACACGCCCCTGGAGCGGGAAATCACTCCGGTGTAGATGACCAGAATGGAACCCTCTCCCATGTCCACCTATTACCACCTATTAAAGGGTGACATGCAGCCTTCCTCCAAAGAAAGTTAGAAGTCCCTCTCAAATCATGCGGTTTGAATATTAGCCCTCCATGCAAAAATCAAGAAAGTGTGTTATAACATATTAGTCCTCGTTTTGACTTTCATTTATATACCTCCAATGTAATTTAATTCCCCTCAAAGCACCAACAACTCAATTGCAAATCATGGCATGTTCCCTTTGTTATTTTGACAACCCTAAAACAATTTAGTGTGACTTTCTCTGACATTAATCCCACTGTTTTGTATTAATCTCTCTTGTTCTGGCATGGCAAAGTGTGTATTAACCATGGTTTTTGAGAGAGAGATTACATTTAGACTATGTTAAATGCAAGAGACTTGACCTCTATAATATAAAGTGTATATAGTATAAAATAATACAACTCCCCCCTTTTTCCTGGGAATTCAACATCCCCAGGAAAATACAGAGAAAACAACCAACACGCCCATGCTACCCCTCATGACCGAACAAACCACCTATTTTGAATCACAGACCGTCATCATCGCCCACTAAAAATCACAACTACTTAGCACCTATAACAAAGTAAAATTTAAGAACACAAAAGGATGTAATCTCCAACCACAAAGATAAAAGAAAGTGAGCTTTTTTTTTTTTTTTTTTCAGTCACCAGTTTGTCACCTCACCATGAAAGGGAAGGGGACGGGTTTTCTTTTCTTGTACAAGCGGTAAAAATAACACTTGCCCCAATGTTAATGTCCAAAAGAAAAAATCAGCAGCTTTCCCAGAAATGTCAAACAAAAATAGACGATCAATGACTGACACACGTTACCTCAGCCGCCATAGTTGTAGTCCACAGATCTCCGCCCGGTAAACTTGAGCCGCAGGAACTCTTACTGAGTCAGGTGGTGGCACAGGCCAACCACGACAGGTGCGCAACGGCTGGACGGGCGCCCTCATCCCACGCCATCCAAATGACGCTCCCCACGACGGCTGTCCCTGCCAGGAGCCGGGCGGCAACTGTACACAATACCGCTCCATATGTGACAAACTACCACATCTGAAGCAGCCTTGGTATCGCGGCTTGGGACCACGGCGAAAACGCTGACGAGGCTGGACGTCTCTAGGAAGAACAGAATGGTTGTCGAGCAATGGAACGTCATGTGGCCCCGCCACCCTGAGAGGTGCCTGAACGACTGGTGGACCGTTCTGAGGCAGCGGGGCTGAGTCCACTGCACGGGCCGCAGTCTTCAAGGCGGTCTGCACACCCTCAGGCAGGCCTTGTTCAATTTTCTCTCTCAGAAGAAACTCGGCTAACTCCTGTTGAAAACATTGTAACTGTCTCTTATGCAACTGCCTTATCGTCTCCTCATCCTCACGCTGCTGGGAGACAAATGTCAGCGGAGGTTCTGTAGCATCCAAAGGAGAGAAAACAACATCAGAAGGCGAGAAATCATCAGAAGGGCGAACATCCTTACGATTCCGTTGCTTTACCATCCACACGTCCGTGGCCTCAGGACCCCCTCCCAGAATCAGTCCACCACTTCCGCCGTCCGGTCGTTGTGGCACCACGATCGTTGATGCGTCATCCGGACCGGGGCTAGAAAAATCTAAGTCACGTGCATCAAAAACGCAGGCTCCTTCATCAGGAGAGCGAACGGATGTGGACAGAGTGTCCTGTACTGGGGACCCATCAACGGATGTGGACAGGGTGTCCTGTACCGGTGACCCATCAACATGACATTGGGCATAAGCCTCACACATTTCCTGTCCTCTTTGGAGAAAGAGATCCATCAACCTTCGTTCTGCCCTAACCCTATGCTCCAGGACCAGTCTATAGTCCTGTATTCGTACGTTCAAGGCATTGATGACAACTGGAGAAAATACGCTATCCTGTGGCCATGGGCCAGAAGGGCCCCATAAGTCCCATTTAGAGTCCCATTCAACCAAAATTGAAGTTAATTCGGCCATCAGTCCATTTGGTGGGGAGGAGCATGCGTGTGTATGTGACCCACTCATACTGGAGCGGTATATGGGCACACCTTAAGGTCAGAGAATATTGAATTACAATTATAGTCACTTCTATCGCTACTATAAGCACCCACAATTGTCCAAAAATAACCCCCCTGTGATGCAAAATTACCCCATATATTAGTTGTCAAAACCCTAAAGGAAACACACTGATTCACAATGGTCAACCTGAAAACCAGTTATTAACGCGGTTATCACAGGAAGCATATACACCGTGAACTGTATAGCTATATACAATTCACACGAATAGACACAAAAATATGTATCTACAGGCAGAAACAAAAGCAACGAAATGTAGGTGTTCAGAGACAGAAACCAAATTAACCTATTATAAAACTCAAATATCCTCCTATAACATAGTGTAGTGAAAAGGGTGTCATTAACCGGAAAATCACAAATGCAGTGACTTCCCAAAAATCCTACTGTGTATTAGTACCCACAATAGCCCCCCTTTAAACTTAAACTAAGTCTACAATAAACAATACAAACCAAACAAATTGTTAGAACATGTCACACACTGAATGTTTCAAGACAAGGTTACCCTGTGAGTTGAAACTGGCAGAACAACGTCTAGTCATGTAACAGTCATGCACCATCACCCATGCAGGTTAATAGAACTCGAAAACAAAAGATGGGGCTAACTCCCTACACTAAAACTCACGTATATCCAAATGGACTACCAAATGGTTTTACTTTTAAAAAGAAAATCGTGAGAAGGGGTTTTAAAAAACTAACTATAATTACGGGCCAAAAATGTGTTACAAAAAACGTGGTAGGCTATATCATGAATAGAGTATTGACCGGCCTCCTAAAAAATGTACACTATAAATTCAAGTATACACACCAAACACCTGGGAATATTCCTACCAGTTGTTCAAAATTAAGACAAAAACTTTGTCAAAGAGAAGGCCGTTCCAATACTCACCCATGTATTGTCCACCACGCATGCAACTGAAAGAAATAAAAACTGAAAATGTTACTACTTAATCACCTGAAAAAGGAAACAATTAACCTACGATCAATCCATCCTAGCGACAGATTAACTTTATAAAAATGTAAACTGTCGAGTACAGCCACAGAAATGGTATTTATAATTAATGACGGATTTAATAGACATGTGTATCTGTATCCTGCAAACATTTGAGCTAAAGGGAGTTGTAGTCATATCCCCTGATTCCGAAATCATCAGTAACAGAAGAGAACAACTACAAGGCCCAAAGATAATATAACCTGGTCGCCAAATGACGACTCACTCTGTTGTTACTATTGTATATTTGCACAAGACGTGCCCACGAACGGATTACAGATTAACGTTTGTCAACATAAGGACAAAGAACCCACTATGTTGTGGAAATGACTGGTACATCCTACACATGAAATACATTGCCCCTCAACCCCCCTCACAGTAACCCTCAAATGAAATTTCAACCACATGTCACAGTAAGGTGACATGAAAGATCTCTCAGAAAGAGATGAAGGAAACATTGTAACAATATGCCATTTAGTGGTCAAAATATATAAAAAATATTTGTCAGCTGGTATGCTGAATGTCATCTTACTACAGAAAGGATGTAATAAACCTAACTATAGTAAAGATCTTTGAACAGGGGTAGCCATCTGTTTACTGTAAATAGCCCCCCAATAAATTTGCTCACAGCTCACAGTGGGTCTTTTTAAAACAAAGGAGAGGAGATAGCCCTAAAGCTCTCTTCACCTGAAACATAGTGTTGATTCAGGGCGATAGCGATCCCCCCTCCTTCTGGAACTAAACAAGTTATTTATTGAGGGTGTAAGGAAGGGATTTTAGCTCTCTCCCCCTCTTTCCCTAAAAGCACATTCCGTCAGAGCATGCTAAAATTGTCATTGCAATTCCTCACACGTAGCTCTGTATGTATTCGCTCATTTAACTATCACTCTTAGAATGGCTTCTACTAGCAATATTTCACCGGACATAGCTAGAACCTTTTTGAAGTAAGTCTAGTATGAAGTACATTCAATCATTCATTCACTCACACATACATTATTCTCAATCAATTATCGTGATATCACACACACACACACACACACACACACACACACACATGCAGGGGAATAGTTACCCCATCACCCACACTCATTTGCATACAACCAACCCCATACTGAGTAAATGGAGATTTATCTCACCCTACGCAACTGTTTTTGTCCCAGAATCAAATTACTCATGCAGAACTATATATAAATTTTACTAATAAGAACTGTATTTTTAACAATCCCTAATTAACCTATACCTAACTTTTACCTAAATGTAACCATTTCCAATTTGAGATGCATTTGTCATTTACCCTCTAAATTTTATTTGGACCCCCAAATTAAACCCACATTTTTAAACCTTAATTGTCCCCAATCTCTGAGTTTTTGAGCACAAGACAACAAAAATAGACTGAGCTGTTGTCTCCGTCAAAATTTAAATGAACCTCCCTACTGTAATATCTATATTATTCATTTAAGAAAAAAGTCAATCCACCTTTAAACAGTCACTGATCTTTAAATAATTTCTCAAATATAATTTCACTCTTATACATTTATACACTCTAACGTACATGAATAGCCATATTATAGTTCCCTTATCTAATCTAGTTCATGCATCCAGTTTACTTGTTAACCTCTTATTAATTTCGTTTATTTATCTAGTTTGTTCATAAATGTATTAACCTATCACTTCCCCCTGAGCCATGACCAACATGGCTCATGACAAAAATCTGATCATCACAGAAAACAGTGCTACGCCATCCATAACATCACGCTCAGTACAACCATAGTCAGCAGAACAAACCAACTGACACACGCATCCATCACGCACCCACGCACAGGCACGCACTACACACATTGAGTACAGTCATACATACTCATCACGCAGGACTCTCACAGAGTTGATTTAAATCACTACCACGGTTCAGTAGTACTATTTTCCAACTCTTCAAACATAACCACTTCACACACACACGTATAACTTCACCCATGGGACAAGGTAGAAGGACAAGGAATCAGTCCATGTACTCTGTCCCATCTTGTGTGTGTATGTGTGTTGACCCTCCGTTGCCTCAGTCAACACGTCACCACAGGTGGTCTATTCCGAGAGCATTCCTAAGTAATAAAAGGTCCCTGTCTGTTATATGACAGGATGAACTCACAGCTATTGTAAGCTTTAACAGATTGTTATCTTAGGCCATCTTTAGTGACTCCACAGCTAGCCTCTTGTCAATTAATGCAACCAGCCGTTTGAGTCCTAAAGATAATTGATTGATTGAAATATTTATCAACAGTTCGCAGAATTACAGTACCCTTCAAGCACAAACTCAACCCAAAGGCCGCTAACTGTGAGTGGACAGCTTACAAGAGGGTCCACCATTGTTCAATTCATCAAAAAATAGACTATACTGCCTGGCCTAACTGAACCAAACTTTTGTTTGTCGGTGAAGCCATCCTT
Source organism: Electrona antarctica (assembly GCF_951216825.1). NCBI lineage: Eukaryota > Metazoa > Chordata > Actinopteri > Myctophiformes > Myctophidae > Electrona > Electrona antarctica. The sequence continues at coordinate 1,084,490 of NC_136806.1, forward strand.
ACTGTGCAGAGCTATGCATGTCTCCTGGCTGGCAAAAATTGTTGCACAGCCCAACACCCATTCAGTACACATTCAAGACCGCACCACTCAACTCAAAAATGGTCTGATCATAATAGTCATTCTAGCAATTATTTTCACCCGGGTTGAATAAAAACAATATGTAGAAAGGAATGACACAAAAATGTAGCCTACCCATCTTTTCGTATTCAAAATACAATTTTCAAACAAACAGATCCAGACCACGTCTAAATATGTGCCCATACACATGCCGTCCAAGTGAATAAATAACATTATCAAAACCCAACAGAATTCGTTCTCTGGTCCAGCCAGAAAATGAACATCCTAGAGGCCTTCTAGACTGTTTTGTTCCGTCAATGAATACTCAACACAGACAGACAACATCCACAAAAGCACACATAAAGAGTAATCTAAAACTATCTTTAACCCTCGTATTTCGTATACAGACATATTGCAATGCCTTAAATCAATACAAATTCTAACGACACCTCCCCCCATTTGAGACATGAAACTTCTCCATGTATCAATAACATGCAGCCTCAGCCATAGGAAAGATAGACAGGATTCTGGAAAGATAGACAGGATTCTGTCCATCATAAGAACAGTGCCAAAGCACCGGGCATCACCACAGGTATAAGCCACCCATAAAACATTCAATCACCCATACGGACAGACATACACAGACACCCACAGCCCCAGGCACACACATACACGCATCAAAAGGCTAGTTTGTCAAGCCAAAGACAGAGGAAACGAGTCAAACGACCCATGGCAGCACCAGAACACATGCGGTCACGTAACCCCAATAACGTCGATTAAATCAGAAATAAAACTGATCCACCCCAAAGGAAACGTCATAATTTCCCCAGGAAAACGGGAGCGAAAGAGAGGAGTGCACGCACACGCACGCGCACGGAACGGCACAAGGGAGCAGTAGTTGCTGACAGAAAGAACAAAAACCACGCCCCTAGCCAACCCAGAACAAACCCGCTCACACACCGGAAGTATGAGGAGACTGTAAAAAATAAAGAAACGCTCCCGAACGGGAACAAAGACAGTACGGCCGCCGGATAGCCAGTACTCAAAGAGCCGAAATGCCACTGGGAAAACCAAAATGGCCACGAAGAGATATTAACAACAAGATGAGCACATCCAAATGAGCGTCACCCAAATGATACAAACAGCAAAAATAAATCAGCACGCCGCACGTCCCACCCAGGCCTCACAGGAAGAGCAACCATAAACACAATGAAAAGCAAAGCGTAACCTAATCGAATGTAAGACGCACGTTTAGTAATGCAGAAACATTTAAAAAGCGAAAAAAGATCCGATTCCTGGAAACACTTGCTCCTCATATAGGTTACCCACTCCCCCAAAACAATACGCCCAAACGTGGAAAGCAGTACGCTGACGACAAATCATTGGCAAAAGTGTAGCAACAACATAACATCGCCATACTTTACCTGTCCAGACCCTTGTCCACAGGACAAAGGAATACGACTCTGCCATCACATCCCACGCATCTGTGTGTAGCGCTGCTCAAAACAGACTAGCCCTTATACAAGAGAAATACTCATCTAATCCCAGAATAAAGCCGCACTTCCACACAGACCCACGCGATGTTTCAGCAAAAGCCCCTGTACTTTTCTTAAACAAAGGACCCCATACCCCGTCGAGCAGAGACCCCCCACCCCCACTTATACGAAGGTGTAAAACATTTAAACGTACACCCGTGTTTTTCCACAAATCACCGCTAGGAGGAAATAGTGCCAGCACAAAGCGATCATAACCAAACAATCACCAGAAATGCAGGCACATACCCCCAGCAGCAATGTAAGCAAAAAAAAACACAAGTACACAGCAGTGCGCGCACCTTATGCATCGTATATATATATACGTCACAAAATCCCTGTTTTGCAATACGCTCGCCGGCTCGTCTTACTGGGCCGTGCGTAATCCAGACAATCTCAGAAGAATAATATTACTAAATATTAATATTAATATCCAAAATTTCAGATTCCTATTCCATACGCCCAATAACGTAGGGCCTCAGTTTCCCTACTAAACACTTTCGGCTAGCCCTCAGGAATGCACAAAACCGTCCAAATATTGTGCACCCCATGTAATACGAGGACGGCCACGCAAATAGAACTTGGTCATGAAAAACGCTCGCAAACCGCGCGCGCCTTCCGGGACTCCCAGCGGGGCAGAACAGCACTGCGGCAACTGTGTCTGCTCGCATGCTACTATCCACAACCCCACCGGTTCCCCGAAAAACGTGTGCCGTTTGAAATCGCTTTAGCCTATAAGGTATATCAGAATCCACGCTCCCCCACAGGAAGCAAAGGTATTGTTCTATATGGCTACGCCATATCTTCTGCACGTTTGGCCAGGTATGTGTTTTTATAATGAACCGCCACTTTGACGGCGGAACATTACAAAAACTAGTTTCAACTTAATTGTCGTAAAAAATGAAATTTAAACCAGGGTTTAGGACGAGGTTTTTGCTCGCCCGGCGTTTACAGTTAAAATAAAACAATGGTAAATGGAATGCGTTGCCACTGCCCAGCAAGAAAAAGATAAATTCTCGCGCTCTGAGACACCTCACCACTGGCCTATTTGCACAGATCCGACCCTGGATCGAATTTACCAGGCTCCCCTCGTGAAAACAGCTGTAATAATAATTTTAAACTCACCCAGCTCAAGACGACGAGGGATCCTTCAGCAACCGGGCATCGGCACCATCTGAAGAATATTTAATAACGGTTCTGTGTAGTTTGCAGTGGTGTGGTGTGTCAAGGAAGTCCAAACGGAGAGTTTCTCTTTGTCTTAAAAGTCGTATCCAAGTTTTATTGAAAGAGGTACGAATGCAGTTTTACAAGGCAGTTTTCGGGAACAAAGGCCCTTGGAGTCACACGCACACGCCTATTCAAATCAGCTTAGTACGAGTGAGCACACCATCGGAACGAAAACAGGTAGTCTATATACTAATGCGAGTTTAAAACTCCCCCCCTCTCTCATGAGGGTGGGACTCAGAATTGTCCTTACTTACTGGCCAATCAGTGAGCCAGGACTGTCAGGCAAGGGTTCCTATGAGAACTTAGCAACAGATGAAACTATACTAATAAGAATGAATGTACCATATAAAATATACAGAACATTATTTGACACCTGCAATGAAATAGTTAGACTGTATTCTTGACTCTAGATGCATATTTGACAAAGATACGTTGTATTCATGACAGACAGGACAGACAGATAGAGCAGAGCAAAGCTTGACCTAAAATATGCCATGCAGCTGTTATCCCATGGATGCATCTAGGGCAAGGAGTTCACGCAGACCCCTGTGGGGTTTAATTACCCCCTCTGTTTCTTCAAGCCTAGTTGTAAATAACTAAGCGTAATCTCAAAGGATCTTACCGTGAGCCAGTTGCCACAGATTGCATTGTATAGAAAAACAGCTGTCCCAACTTACGCTCTCCTCTTGTGTGCCGTCTATGCACCTGGCTGTTTTATAATATATCAACTGATTGATATATATGTGTCCATGTCTATAATATATCCATCAAGAACAAGTATGTATGTGGTGTATTTTCACACCCTAAAACTCACTAAACCGTAGTAAACTCTAGAGAGATGAACTAGGCTAACGCAAACTGTAGAGTAGTGAAAAACCTCGTCAAAAAGCATCAGATCGGATCGGAGAAACGCAGACAGAGAGATTTCCTCGGAGTGTGATGTACCATTTATTGAGATTAAAGACAGAGTCCAGAATGACAAAATAGCATAGCTTCCCCGTAGGCCTTGGTCGGCCCACGGGAGCTCCCAGCAGACTGACCGTAGCCAGCCCAGACTGAATGATTTTCACATTGACAACATGGCATGATATACTTTTGCATAGACAGAGTTGAATTCAGAAAGGGTGGAGTTAAATTAACATACAGATCAACAGATGGCCTTTTGGTTAGCAGATGGCTGTCCCACTGTGTGTTTTGATTCACACCTGTGACCAAGCTCCAAGCAGTATAACAAAGCTTTAGCCACAGGGTACTTCATGAGAACCTCTGAGGTGTTTGCTCTCAGACCCAAGCACTTCTGACCAGACAATACGTCTCCACTTAACCTGCATCAAATTAACACAGAGACCAAAGTGTAGTCTAATATTATTGACAGAATATTGCATTATTGGCTATGGACTATATTTTACGATTCCACACTCCCCCCTTATGACAATCACAAGATTGGCATACAAAAGAATACATATAGTCCATATTCAACTGTAGTACACCCCCCTTTTGACTCCATCACAGCCTACCAAACATCAGGAAAATCAACAACAAATGACAACATTACACAAAGTTCCCAAAATGATTACAACTGGTTCAAATTACATGTTTACGTTCTTCTAAATGATTCTTCTACATCCTTACAACTTCATCAATGTACACCTAGCATCACTTTTCGACACATTAAAACACTCACAATACCCTGTCTGTAACTTCAAATCACTTTTTTAAACGAATTTCACATAACCTTATCGATCAATGATAGAAATGAAACTTTAAACATATACTGACATTAAAATCACAACACTTTCGTCTTAACCCCTTTGTTTCACTTTGAAACTCCCACTTTGTTGGAATAATTATTGGCCTTCAATCTTAATAACTAAACACCCAGTTTAATATGATATTAAGAGTAAAACATAGTCATAACCTTCATTTTCAAATAAGTTTTTCGGACATGTTCGATAAATTCATTTATATTTTGAAACTACTCCTTCAAAGGCTTGGTGAGCGCGATGCGGGGAAGGAGTGAGGCAAAATAAGTTCCGATGCCAATACGATCCTAGCCAGAGGCCACCTCCTGCTTCAGACTAACAAGTCACAGTTCAACTTAACCAGGGTACTATCGGGTTACGTTACTTATCCTGACCCTAACTTTTCAAGTAACTACTTGATGAACGCTAACTCCCTCACGTTTAAAGACAAAAGTTCTCTCAATAATAACAAAAGAAATCTTGCACGTCGTGGCACCCTAACTGCCTCTAGTTGACATTATCGCAAACTAAATTTAACACGAGAAAAGAATAATCAGCTCTACTAATTCTAAGACGATTTTATACTGAAGCGTATGAGAGGGGCACCGGGATCTCGGCCGTCTGACACAGAGCATCAATTAATCTCAATAAAGCTAAAATTATTTAAACATTCTCCAAATTACCCCATAGACTCTATTTCTTGAATCAACTTCTTAACTAATTTTAAACTCCGACAAAACACACAAACATCAACGTATGCCTACATATACGCTGAATAGACTCACATTTAGACACACTTTTTGAATACAGATAAAGACTATTGAATCTCTCCATCTATTATTAATAAACTTCTTATAATGTCGCATTTCTCATTGTCTCACCTCATTGTCCGTACAGCCATGCTTGGTCAAACAGAAGCTGCATGAAAGTTGCTGTTCTCGCGCACCGCCGCTCCGCTTCCATTGTCCTATCCAACACAGCACCATACTCCCCCCTCCAGACATTATATGAACATGAAATATCACATAAATGACTGGAAAGAAAAACATGAACGCACGTGTAGCTACAGGCCCCATCGAAACAAAGATACGCCGCAAAACGAGCTTGCAGATCCGCTGTTTCTGAAGAATGAAATGAAACCGTCGGACGCCTCCCGTGACCACCTCCGCTGATGATGAACCATGCGCTGACCGCGCCCTCCTCTCCCGGAGCACGCCGTGATGAACCCCCTCGGTCCGCTGCTTGGTGAAGGCCGTGAAGAGCCGTCCCCTTCCTTGGGTTGGAGATCCGCTGCTCCCCGCCGAGACGTGAAGAGAAGCTGTTCCCCGTCGACGCGCTGCAGAGGGCCTCCCCACCCCTGTCCGTCGCCGAGTCCAGGCCGCTGTCCACACCAGAGATCCGGAGCGCACCGCTTGCGCTGTCCTCCATTCCCGCCGAAGAGAAGACCACTCCTTCTCGCTGTAGACGAACGCCGCTTCGCCAAAAAATCAAACAAACCTCCAACCGCCAAAATTAGACTGAAGTTATCCAAAAGCCCCCGCTGGCCCTCTGCTGCCTGGCGCCGTCGCACCAAAGACACCGGGTTTCAGGGCAACATCTATGTGGTGTATTTTCACACCCTAAAACTCACTAAACCGTAGTAAACTCTAGAGAGATGAACTAGGCTAACGCAAACTGTAGAGTAGTGAAAAACCTCGTCAAAAAGCATCAGATCGGATCGGAGAAACGCAGACAGAGAGATTTCCTCGGAGTGTGATGTACCATTTATTGAGATTAAAGACAGAGTCCAGAATGACAAAATAGCATAGCTTCCCCGTAGGCCTTGGTCGGCCCACGGGAGCTCCCAGCAGACTGACCGTAGCCAGCCCAGACTGAATGATTTTCACATTGACAACATGGCATGATATACTTTTGCATAGACAGAGTTGAATTCAGAAAGGGTGGAGTTAAATTAACATACAGATCAACAGATGGCCTTTTGGTTAGCAGATGGCTGTCCCACTGTGTGTTTTGATTCACACCTGTGACCAAGCTCCAAGCAGTATAACAAAGCTTTAGCCACAGGGTACTTCATGAGAACCTCTGAGGTGTTTGCTCTCAGACCCAAGCACTTCTGACCAGACAATACGTCTCCACTTAACCTGCATCAAATTAACACAGAGACCAAAGTGTAGTCTAATATTATTGACAGAATATTGCATTATTGGCTATGGACTATATTTTACGATTCCACATGTACTTGCAAATATTGTCACAGTAGATGTTTGGTGTCATTTGGGTTTAATTATGATTGGTTGGCACCTGGCTCTCCTGCAGTACAGGTGATCCTCTTGACTGAGTGGAGGAAGGTACCAAGTGCTATAGAGCAGGAGGGGTGTCTGTCTGGTTTACAAGAGCTCTTATGTTATGTTTTCTATTTATCTTGATGTGTAATGTACCTGAAATGTATTCGAATTGGTTTAGTTAAAGTAGGTAATTGTGTAAGTTAACTCATGGGCCATGGTTAGCCAGATGTTGAGTTAAGTGGGTTACCAATTACAGAACTGTTCCTTGGTATAGTCTTGCCTAGTATAAGAGGGAGGCTGCAGGGGCAGTGAGTTAGTTCAGTTTGGCTTGAGACAACCAAAATAGCCTACACAGTTTCTCAAGTTCTGGGTTTGTTTCCCCTAATTTGTTTTCAAGTGTTTTTCTATGTTGTCTTTTCGTAAGTTAGTCTTTAGTGTTTTGTTTTGTTCGAGGCCTTTCCACTGTGATAACCTGTATCGGGGAGAAATAAAACACCCTAAAAGGTATTGCTGGATTCTGTCACTTTTTGGAGCCTTGGCCACTCGGCCAACTTTACAGTTTGCCTTATATAGGATGTTAATGGTATGGCCACATATAACTGGCATTAATTATTTTATTGCCGGCTAACAGTTATCATTTATAAGTTCCCAATGTCGCCGTACGCGTTCACTTAAAGAGTCAGAGATTGCCCGCCACACACACACACACACACACACACACACACACACACACACACTCATTTGCACAAGCACACACTGTTTACCTCTTGTCAGAAGCGATTACATGGCGGGAGCGACGAGGTACTAAGGCACAAATTAAATCCGAATTTTGTTTGGCTGAAGATCCACCATGGACGGCTCTCCTGGACTCCGAGTTATGGAGGTTTGAAAATACTCCTTTCAACTGATTTAAACTGATCAGATTTTCCGCCCCATAGCTGGAGTGGTGGGGCGTTGCCATAGCAACCGGACCAATGTTAAAAGGGGTCCTGCTGATAAGGTCCGCTAGCATCCTCTAGCGGTGGGTCCGTATATATATATGGACTTAGCAGAAAAACAATTAATTAAAAATGTTATTAATAATAACTAACCAGATGCCCGAACCACCTAAGCTGGCTCCTTTCCAGGCGAAGGAGCAACGGCTCTCCTCCGAGTCTCTCCCGTGTGACTGAACTTCTCACCCTATCTCTAAGGGAGATCTAAGGGAAAACTCATTTTGGCCGCTTGTATTCGCAACCTCTAATACAGACATATTGTATGTGATTGTATGCCTTCTACAGGTAGCGGAGGCTGGAGGAGGTTCTGGAGCTGAGCTCCTTCTACAGGTAGCGGAGCGCAGGAGGGAGGTTCTGGAGCGCAGGAGGTTCTGGAGCTGAGCTCCTACAGGTAGCGGAGCGCAGGAGGGAGGTTCTGGAGCTGAGCTCCTTCTACAGGTAGCGGAGCGCAGGAGGGAGGTTCTGGAGCTGAGCTCTTTCTACAGGTAGCGGAGCGCAGGAGGGAGGTTCTGGAGCGCAGGAGGTTCTGGAGTGCAGGAGGTTCTGGAGCTGAGCTCCTTCTACAGGTAGCGGAGCGCAGGAGGGAGGTTCTGGAGCTGAGCTCCTTCTACAGGTAGCGGAGCGCAGGAGGGAGGTTCTGGAGCGCAGGAGGTTCTGGAGCGCAGGAGGTTCTGGAGCGCAGGAGGTTCTGGAGCTGAGCTCCTTCTACAGGTAGCGGAGCACAGGAGGGAGGTTCTGGAGCTGAGCTCCTTCTACAGGTAGCGGAGCGCAGGAGGGAGGTTCTGGAGCGCAGGAGGTTCTGGAGCGCAGGAGGTTCTGGAGCTGAGCTCCTACAGGTAGCGGAGCGCAGGAGGGAGGTTCTGGAGCTGAGCTCCTTCTACAGGTAGCGGAGCGCAGGAGGGAGGTTCTGGAGCTGAGCTCCTTCTACAGGTAGCGGAGCGCAGGAGGGAGGTTCTGGAGCTGAGCTCCGGCAAGAATCGGGCACCGTTTGTCGGGCAAGAAAATTAGTCTGCGGTTGTTGGAATGCTGCAGCGGGATTGGATACCAGGAGGTGTGTTTGGAGACAAGATCAACTATATGGTATTTAAAATAAAGTTTTGTCATCCAGCCAGATGCCAAGATATTTATATTCATAGTAAGAGAAATCTATGAAAATCTGGGAACTAAATCGTTACCAAGAAATGTCTTCACCAATGTGTTTCTAAAGGTGTCTAATAACATGTACTAAAAGTTTGAAATTCAACTCCCGTGGGAAAATTGAGTTATTAGCATAATATGTGACCATACTCATAACATCCTATATAAGGCATGGATTCAGAATCATGAAATCACCCTAGTTTCATATGTCACATGCTACTTAAAGAATGATGAAATTTGGACTTTTTTGCCTTATATAGGATGTTATGGGTATGGTCACATATTATGCTAATAACTCAATTTTCCCACGGGAGTTGAATTTCAAACTTTTAGTACATGTTATTAGACACCTTTAGAAACACATTGGTGAAGAAATTTCTTGGTAACGATTTAGTTCCCAGATTGGTCAAATACCTGATAAAATTGTCCATGTAGTCACAGTCTACATGGACAAACCAAACAGTATTTGCTACAATGCTAGCTAAAGTTACTAATCATAGGTGGTAGGCCTATATTATTTATACTTCATCTGCCTGCACTGCATATTTCCCACACAGTGCAGCGCAGTGATACATTAGTATCGCAACGCGAGGCTACTATTATATAGCCTGGCTAATATGCCAGACTCAAATCACACTGTCGTGTGGTATTTGAGTCTGGAGATGCTGTGTATGGATCTTGTTTCCCGGGGGGCGGGTTCAAACATTTTCTCTTTGACGCAATTGGTCAGAGCTACTGTCAGTCAAAGGTCTCAAGCATTGAACGTCACTGTACCAAAGCCCGCCCATATTGCATACCGTGTCCCGATTGGCCACACCAGTTCTCTGGTGTAGGAAATGGGCGTACAATTGAGCCTCTCCAGACCGTAATCCGCCGGCAGGCAATTTCTTTTGCCAACGGCTGATTCGGTCTGGCTTATTAGCCAGGCTAACTATTATACATCTTGACCCAGGTTACATGTTCATTTCATTTTACAAACTAGATAAAGTGCCCCTCCGGGCTCAGGTCTCCACCAGGGCTGTAACTGGCCAATGTGAAAAGGGTGGGATATATTCCTCAGCCTAGTAGGAAAGTCTGAAAGATTGCACGTAAATTGCACGCTGCATTCATGATTTAAGGCGTTTTGTTCAAAACGGGCCAATCCTGCAAACTCTGAAAGCCAATGTTAGCCAATTAGGATGGGATATGAAATATCGGACAGATGTGTCTTGAACACATGACTATAGAGATAGTGTGTAACGATTTGCAGGATTTTTGGACAAAATCTGGAGGATATATAATATAAAACAATGTGTTTTTCAACACTCTGCCTCCTGGTGGCGCTATAACATGCCGTTCTGGAAAGTGTGTGTGTGTGTGTGTGTGTGTGTGTGTGTGTGTGTGTGTGTGTGTGTGTGTGTGTGTGTGTGTGTGTGTGTGTGTGTGTGTGTGTGTGTGTGTGTGTGTGTGTGTGTGTGTGTGTGCCAAATTTTGCACACACTCCCTGGATGCCAACGATGATGCTATGCCCCAAAATTACCAGAATGGCCTGTTATAGCGCCACCAGGAGGACGACTTTTGAAAAACACATTTTTTGATATTACTCCTCCACATTCTGCCCAAAAATCCCGCAAATCGTTACACACTATCTCTATAGTCATGTGTTCAAGATGGATCTATCCGATATTTTATATTCCATCCTAATTGGCTAACATTGGCTTTCAAAGTTTGCAGGATTGGCCCTTTAGGAACAAAATGCTTGCCTCTCCTTTGCTGTTTCACGCATGCGCACTGCCATTCACTTCATTGTTTACGGCTCAGAAAGAATGGCTCGTATCTCCTAATCTATCTATATCTCCATGGTTTTGACCAGATGGGTCTTTATTTCTGACTTCAGCATGCCTCTTGTTTGGAATATTAACGCTTCTAGAGAGACTTTAGAGTGACCAGAATGGAAGATTATGTCTCCCGGTTTTGGAGGAGAACGGAAGGCGGGGCTTTTCATAGTAAAACGTTTTTTTTTTAACTTTCATTTTCATCCCACAATTTTTGTAACCCATTTGTTTCACCCGGTGCCAATGCCTAAGCTGTAATCATGGGTGCTATTCTCCCTCTGTCAACCTGGGGAGAGCCCCGACCTGAGCTCATGCTTGCTTCAATGCATGAGGAGTGACTTTTTTATTATTATTATTTCTTTATTATTAGGCTTTTTTTGTCATTTTGTTCTTGTTTTGTCCTTTTAGTTTTTTGGAAATCCTGCCAGTTCCCACTTTGTGATGTTTAGGATTTTCTTTTTTTGGTTTTCGATACTCTGCCAGTTCCCTCTTCATGATGGTCGGTAGTCCCGTCTGCTCCATGTGTGACTCGCATACTCGCATCATGCATAATGTCCTCAGACTGGGACTGAAGTGTAACATCTGTGGATCGAGTGTTTCTCCAAAGGACTAGGAGCACAGGAGGGAGGTTCTGGAGCGCAGGAGGTTCTGGAGCGCAGGAGGTTCTGGAGCGCAGGAGGTTCTGGAGCTGAGCTCCTTCTACAGGTAGCGGAGCGCAGGAGGGAGGTTCTGGAGCTGAGCTCCTTCTACAGGTAGCGGAGCGCAGGAGGGAGGTTCTGGAGCGCAGGAGGTTCTGGAGCGCAGGAGGTTCTGGAGCTGAGCTCCTACAGGTAGCGGAGCGCAGGAGGGAGGTTCTTGAGCTGAGCTCCTTCTACAGGTAGTGGAGCGCAGGAGGGAGGTTCTGGAGCTGAGCTCCTTCTACAGGTAGCGGAGCGCAGGAGGGAGGTTCTGGAGCTGAGCTCCTTCTACAGGTAGCGGAGCGCAGGAGGGAGGCAAGAATCGGGCACCGTTTGTCGGGCAAGAAAATTAGTCTGCGGTTGTTGGAATGCTGCAGCGGGATTGGATACCAGGAGGTGTGTTTGGAGACAAGATCAACTATATGGTATTTAAAATAAAGTTTTGTCATCCAGCCAGATGCCAAGATATTTATATTCATAGTAAGAGAAATCTATGAAAATCTGGGAACTAAATCGTTACCAAGAAATGTCTTCACCAATGTCTTTCTAAAGGTGTCTAATAACATGTACTAAAAGTTTGAAATTCAACTCCCGTGGGAAAATTGAGTTATTAGCATAATATGTGACCATACTCATAACATCCTATATAAGGCATGGATTCAGAATCATGAAATCACCCTAGTTTCATATGTCACATGCTACTTAAAGAATGATGAAATTTGGACTTTTTTGCCTTATATAGGATGTTATGGGTATGGTCACATATTATGCTAATAACTCAATTTTCCCACGGGAGTTGAATTTCAAACTTTTAGTACATGTTATTAGACACCTTTAGAAACACATTGGTGAAGAAATTTCTTGGTAACGATTTAGTTCCCAGATTGGTCAAATACCTGATAAAATTGTCCATGTAGTCACAGTCTACATGGACAAACCAAACAGTATTTGCTACAATGCTAGCTAAAGTTACTAATCATAGGTGGTAGGCCTATATTATTTATACTTCATCTGCCTGCACTGCATATTTCCCACACAGTGCAGCGCAGTGATACATTAGTATCGCAACGCGAGGCTACTATTATATAGCCTGGCTAATATGCCAGACTCAAATCACACTGTCGTGTGGTATTTGAGTCTGGAGATGCTGTGTATGGATCTTGTTTCCCGGGGGGCGGGTTCAAACATTTTCTCTTTGACGCAATTGGTCAGAGCTACTGTCAGTCAAAGGTCTCAAGCATTGAACGTCACTGTACCAAAGCCCGCCCATATTGCATACCGTGTCCCGATTGGCCACACCAGTTCTCTGGTGTAGGAAATGGGCGTACAATTGAGCCTCTCCAGACCGTAATCCGCCGGCAGGCAATTTCTTTTGCCAACGGCTGATTCGGTCTGGCTTATTAGCCAGGCTAACTATTATACATCTTGACCCAGGTTACATGTTCATTTCATTTTACAAACTAGATAAAGTGCCCCTCCGGGCTCAGGTCTCCACCAGGGCTGTAACTGGCCAATGTGAAAAGGGTGGGATATATTCCTCAGCCTAGTAGGAAAGTCTGAAAGATTGCACGTAAATTGCACGCTGCATTCATGATTTAAGGCGTTTTGTTCAAAACGGGCCAATCCTGCAAACTCTGAAAGCCAATGTTAGCCAATTAGGATGGGATATGAAATATCGGACAGATGTGTCTTGAACACATGACTATAGAGATAGTGTGTAACGATTTGCAGGATTTTTGGACAGAATCTGGAGGATATATAATATAAAACAATGTGTTTTTCAACACTGCCTCCTGGTGGCGCTATAACATGCCGTTCTGGAAAGTGTGTGTGTGTGTGTGTGTGTGTGTGTGTGTGTGTGTGTGTGTGTGTGTGTGTGTGTGTGTGTGTGTGTGTGTGTGTGTGTGTGTGTGTGTGTGTGTGTGTGTGTGTGTGTGTGTGTGTGTGTGTGTGTGTGTGTGTGTGCCACATTTTGCACACACACTCCCTGGATGCCAACGATGATGCTATGCCCCAAAATTACCAGAATGGCCTGTTATAGCGCCACCAGGAGGACGACTTTTGAAAAACACATTTTTTGATATTACTCCTCCACATTCTGCCCAAAAATCCCGCAAATCGTTACACACTATCTCTATAGTCATGTGTTCAAGATGGATCTATCCGATATTTTATATTCCATCCTAATTGGCTAACATTGGCTTTCAAAGTTTGCAGGATTGGCCCTTTAGGAACAAAATGCTTGCCTCTCCTTTGCTGTTTCACGCATGCGCACTGCCATTCACTTCATTGTTTACGGCTCAGAAAGAATGGCTCGTATCTCCTAATCTATCTATATCTCCATGGTTTTGACCAGATGGGTCTTTATTTCTGACTTCAGCATGCCTCTTGTTTGGAATATTAACGCTTCTAGAGAGACTTTAGAGTGACCAGAATGGAAGATTATGTCTCCCGGTTTTGGAGGAGAACGGAAGGCGGGGCTTTTCATAGTAAAACGTTTTTTTTTTAACTTTCATTTTCATCCCACAATTTTTGTAACCCATTTGTTTCACCCGGTGCCAATGCCTAAGCTGTAATCATGGGTGCTATTCTCCCTCTGTCAACCTGGGGAGAGCCCCGACCTGAGCTCATGCTTGCTTCAATGCATGAGGAGTGACTTTTTTATTATTATTATTTCTTTATTATTAGGCTTTTTTTGTCATTTTGTTCTTGTTTTGTCCTTTTAGTTTTTTGGAAATCCTGCCAGTTCCCACTTTGTGATGTTTAGGATTTTCTTTTTTTGGTTTTCGATACTCTGCCAGTTCCCTCTTCATGATGGTCGGTAGTCCCGTCTGCTCCATGTGTGACTCGCATACTCGCATCATGCATAATGTCCTCAGACTGGGACTGAAGTGTAACATCTGTGGATCGAGTGTTTCTCCAAAGGACTAGGAGCACAGGAGGGAGGTTCTGGAGCGCAGGAGGTTCTGGAGCGCAGGAGGTTCTGGAGCGCAGGAGGTTCTGGAGCTGAGCTCCTTCTACAGGTAGCGGAGCGCAGGAGGGAGGTTCTGGAGCTGAGCTCCTTCTACAGGTAGCGGAGCGCAGGAGGGAGGTTCTGGAGCGCAGGAGGTTCTGGAGCGCAGGAGGTTCTGGAGCTGAGCTCCTACAGGTAGCGGAGCGCAGGAGGGAGGTTCTGGAGCTGAGCTCCTTCTACAGGTAGTGGAGCGCAGGAGGGAGGTTCTGGAGCTGAGCTCCTTCTACAGGTAGCGGAGCGCAGGAGGGAGGTTCTGGAGCTGAGCTCCTTCTACAGGTAGCGGAGCGCAGGAGGGAGGCAAGAATCGGGCACCGTTTGTCGGGCAAGAAAATTAGTCTGCGGTTGTTGGAATGCTGCAGCGGGATTGGATACCAGGAGGTGTGTTTGGAGACAAGATCAACTATATGGTATTTAAAATAAAGTTTTGTCATCCAGCCAGATGCCAAGATATTTATATTCATAGTAAGAGAAATCTATGAAAATCTGGGAACTAAATCGTTACCAAGAAATGTCTTCACCAATGTCTTTCTAAAGGTGTCTAATAACATGTACTAAAAGTTTGAAATTCAACTCCCGTGGGAAAATTGAGTTATTAGCATAATATGTGACCATACTCATAACATCCTATATAAGGCATGGATTCAGAATCATGAAATCACCCTAGTTTCATATGTCACATGCTACTTAAAGAATGATGAAATTTGGACTTTTTTGCCTTATATAGGATGTTATGGGTATGGTCACATATTATGCTAATAACTCAATTTTCCCACGGGAGTTGAATTTCAAACTTTTAGTACATGTTATTAGACACCTTTAGAAACACATTGGTGAAGAAATTTCTTGGTAACGATTTAGTTCCCAGATTGGTCAAATACCTGATAAAATTGTCCATGTAGTCACAGTCTACATGGACAAACCAAACAGTATTTGCTACAATGCTAGCTAAAGTTACTAATCATAGGTGGTAGGCCTATATTATTTATACTTCATCTGCCTGCACTGCATATTTCCCACACAGTGCAGCGCAGTGATACATTAGTATCGCAACGCGAGGCTACTATTATATAGCCTGGCTAATATGCCAGACTCAAATCACACTGTCGTGTGGTATTTGAGTCTGGAGATGCTGTGTATGGATCTTGTTTCCCGGGGGGCGGGTTCAAACATTTTCTCTTTGACGCAATTGGTCAGAGCTACTGTCAGTCAAAGGTCTCAAGCATTGAACGTCACTGTACCAAAGCCCGCCCATATTGCATACCGTGTCCCGATTGGCCACACCAGTTCTCTGGTGTAGGAAATGGGCGTACAATTGAGCCTCTCCAGACCGTAATCCGCCGGCAGGCAATTTCTTTTGCCAACGGCTGATTCGGTCTGGCTTATTAGCCAGGCTAACTATTATACATCTTGACCCAGGTTACATGTTCATTTCATTTTACAAACTAGATAAAGTGCCCCTCCGGGCTCAGGTCTCCACCAGGGCTGTAACTGGCCAATGTGAAAAGGGTGGGATATATTCCTCAGCCTAGTAGGAAAGTCTGAAAGATTGCACGTAAATTGCACGCTGCATTCATGATTTAAGGCGTTTTGTTCAAAACGGGCCAATCCTGCAAACTCTGAAAGCCAATGTTAGCCAATTAGGATGGGATATGAAATATCGGACAGATGTGTCTTGAACACATGACTATAGAGATAGTGTGTAACGATTTGCAGGATTTTTGGACAGAATCTGGAGGATATATAATATAAAACAATGTGTTTTTCAACACTGCCTCCTGGTGGCGCTATAACATGCCGTTCTGGAAAGTGTGTGTGTGTGTGTGTGTGTGTGTGTGTGTGTGTGTGTGTGTGTGTGTGTGTGTGTGTGTGTGTGTGTGTGTGTGTGTGTGTGTGTGTGTGTGTGTGTGTGTGTGTGTGTGTGTGTGTGTGTGTGTGTGTGTGTGTGTGTGTGTGCCACATTTTGCACACACACTCCCTGGATGCCAACGATGATGCTATGCCCCAAAATTACCAGAATGGCCTGTTATAGCGCCACCAGGAGGACGACTTTTGAAAAACACATTTTTTGATATTACTCCTCCACATTCTGCCCAAAAATCCCGCAAATCGTTACACACTATCTCTATAGTCATGTGTTCAAGATGGATCTATCCGATATTTTATATTCCATCCTAATTGGCTAACATTGGCTTTCAAAGTTTGCAGGATTGGCCCTTTAGGAACAAAATGCTTGCCTCTCCTTTGCTGTTTCACGCATGCGCACTGCCATTCACTTCATTGTTTACGGCTCAGAAAGAATGGCTCGTATCTCCTAATCTATCTATATCTCCATGGTTTTGACCAGATGGGTCTTTATTTCTGACTTCAGCATGCCTCTTGTTTGGAATATTAACGCTTCTAGAGAGACTTTAGAGTGACCAGAATGGAAGATTATGTCTCCCGGTTTTGGAGGAGAACGGAAGGCGGGGCTTTTCATAGTAAAACGTTTTTTTTTTAACTTTCATTTTCATCCCACAATTTTTGTAACCCATTTGTTTCACCCGGTGCCAATGCCTAAGCTGTAATCATGGGTGCTATTCTCCCTCTGTCAACCTGGGGAGAGCCCCGACCTGAGCTCATGCTTGCTTCAATGCATGAGGAGTGACTTTTTTATTATTATTATTTCTTTATTATTAGGCTTTTTTTGTCATTTTGTTCTTGTTTTGTCCTTTTAGTTTTTTGGAAATCCTGCCAGTTCCCACTTTGTGATGTTTAGGATTTTCTTTTTTTGGTTTTCGATACTCTGCCAGTTCCCTCTTCATGATGGTCGGTAGTCCCGTCTGCTCCATGTGTGACTCGCATACTCGCATCATGCATAATGTCCTCAGACTGGGACTGAAGTGTAACATCTGTGGATCGAGTGTTTCTCCAAAGGTGACGATTCGATCTCCCTCCACGCAACAGTACATGTCACCCAACCCATCAGGGCCTTTCCCTTTGGGCTGAACCGTCTTCCAGGATAAGTCTGTGGGATTTAATTTCCACATGACTTTGGGGAAGTTCCGCTTCTGAATAACATTACCTCCACCGAATATGTACAGCTCTCCATTGTAGACAAAGGCTGCGTGCTGCTGACGTTGTTCTGGAAGGAGCTCAGCAGAAGGTGTGCTGAGCTGACGTTGTTCTGGAAGGAGCTCAGCAGAAGGTGTGCTGAGCTGACGTTGTTCTGGAAGGAGCTCAGCAGAAGGTGTGCTGAGCCATGTGTTGGTCTGTGTGTTAAACACCCTGAGGTTTTTCTCCTCATGCCCTACGCCCCCGAATACAAACATCTTTGTCCCGATCATGGTGGCAGAGTGCAATGCTGAATAGGGTGCTGGGGGGCCGCCAGTGTAAATCACAGACCAGACCATTGTGTTGGTGTCCAACTTGTAGATGTCATTCATGATGACGTTCATATCTTTGCTTCCTCCATGGATATACATGACCTTTCCCAAGGAACATGCCGAGTGGTTGGACCTGGCCGCTGGAACCCTTCCAGAGACCTTGGGCTTGAACCATGTGTGTTTGCCAACATTGTATGCATAAAGAACACTTACCTTGTCTCCCTCATATTTCCAAGTAACATATATAGTGCCCTCTGTATGTATTCTACAATTCACTTCCCCACCCCAGATGTATATGAGATCTTCCATCATCACAGCTGTGTGGTAAAAGCGCATGCAGGGAACATCAACTTTCCGTCTTCCTCTTATCGTTTTCACTGGGGGCAACAGCTTCCATTTCCAATATGCTGTGTCAAAGACGCGCACCTCAATCGGTCCCTTGTGGTGGCGCTCTATTTTTTTGTAGTTTATGTACCCTCCAAAGAAATACACCTTGTCGTCCACGGGCCCAACAGAACAACCAAGGAAGCCGTGGTTCTTTGGTGTCGCTCTTTTGTCCTGCAGGCGTGGTGTCCAGCGCAACATCTCTATCCCAATGTCTCTGTATTTATTTATCTTTCTCTGCGTCTCACTCTGTCCTCGTCTCCGTGAGTCTCTGAAGATGTCACCTTGAAGAGCTCTAGTGCTGGAGATTGTAAGAGTTTCTGAAGTTTGTGGTTTTATATGTGAGACTGCAGCCACTTTTATACCGTTCCACTGAGGTGTTCGGGTCATCTTGGTGATGTCACAATGAGTCAGCTATAACCATATCCCAAGATGGGTCATGTCCAAATATGGAGATGATGGTGTCACGCACGCACGTGCGCGCCCACACATGCCCATATATGGAGAATATCTATATTTGTCAGTCCTTGTCTCTTTTATGACTATATATGGAGACCTCTATTTGTCAGTCCTGTCCCCTTTATGACTATATATTGAGGATTTCACCACTGAGCACAGCACTTTAAATATTAAATGATATATTGTTTTATCTGATTGGGTGCCACAGTTAATAAGTGATACTTTTTTTGGAGGTCTGGTACCGTTTTACTTTCCTGTAGCTGTGCCCGAGATATCAATATGAATGTACCTTTGCACAGGTAGCCTGTACGACTAGGCCCGTAGCCTGTAGCCAGGGACAAAATCCTGCAATTTGATGAATGGGCGTTAATCCAGAGTAAATATGAATTACCTTATTTTAGCTCCGTGAAAAGTTGGTGAGGAGTTTGAACAGCGGTCTTGTCCCTGGGAGCATGCATGACATAATGAGGCTTACTGCGCATGGTAGACTCCCAGTGAGAGCAATCAGATGAGAGCAACCTCAATATGAATGTACCTTTGCACAGGTAGCCTGTACGACTAGGCCCGTAGCCTGTAGCCAGGGACAAAATCCTGCAATTTGATGAATGGGCGTTAATCCAGAGTAAATATGAATTACCTTATTTTAGCTCCGTGAAAAGTTGGTGAGGAGTTTGAACAGCGGTCTTGTCCCTGGGAGCATGCATGACATAATGAGGCTTACTGCGCATGGTAGACTCCCAGTGAGAGCAATCAGATGAGAGCAACCTTGTCATCAGATGAAGAAAAACAGGCAGAGAGATGAACTGATGGTCCCAGAGTTTCAGGGTTGTATTTATTTCAAAAGATGAAGTACAACAGAGCAGAGCAGAGCTTCCCCGTAGGCCTGGTGGCCCACGAGAGCACAGCAAACTGACCTGACCGCTGGACGCGGCCAGTCAGCTAAGACTAGTTCAACATTGCAGTTACGAGACAAAATATACATTTATATACACACAGCTAGAGTTGAATAATAGGGTGGAGTTAGACTGCGTGATTTTACCTATACAGATCAACATATGGCATAAGAGATTCTACAGAACATCATATCTCCTACAGATCAACATATGGCATAAGAGATTCTACAGAACATCATATCTCCTCTCACTGTGTTTTGGTTCACACCTTCAAAGGGTTAGAACAATGGAATTCTCTACAGGGTACTTAATTGGCTGAGGTGATGAGCTCTCAAGGCCTATTCATAGTCTGGATTTTCGGTGTTGAGGTGACCACCGCTCCGGTGGTGAGGTGACCACCGCTCCGGTGGTGAGGTGACCACCGCTCCGGTGGTGAGGTGACCACCGCTCCGATGGTCACCTCACCACCGGAGCTGAAATAACGTTGAGCGGTGGTGAGTAAAAACAGAGAGAAGGGCTGGAGCGGTGGCGGTGGTTTGCTCTTCACCGCGGCTTGTGACGGCATGTTGTAGTTCGGTGGTCACCTCACTACTGAAAATCCAGAATATGACAGACATGTTGTTTCCTCACCTATGATAAGCACGGTGACCGAAATGTAGCCTAATTATTATTGAATATTATGAAAATATGGATACCACATATGCGGCTTGTAAACACTAGGTCCCGGGTCCGCCTCCCAACAGAGGCTATGATATTGCCATGAAATGTTTATTTCAGTGAATGAAAGTTATTTAGAGGGGTACACTCAGTCAAATGTTTGAGAACCACTGCTATAGATGACTAGAAATGATGATTATAAATTACTGTATAGCAGTGGTTGCCAAAGTGCGGTCCGGGGACCCCCAGGTGTCCTTGGGGGAGTTCCAGGGGGTTCACTGGACACAAATACACGGCAACTGCAGCTTGGACGTGAGTAGAAAATGGTCCATTTGTAGTATGCTACCATAATGCCAATTGGACTGTGATAATCATTTTTTTTGTGTAAAGATTACCTAAAAGGGACATTTCAATTTATTTGGGTCATTTTAACATCTACTCAGGTTTCTGTGAAAACCGTGGACAGTTAAGTTGCTTGATTCAGTACTTAGATATTTGATATTAATTTTATCAGACAGTTTCTTTTACAAACCCATTGTAAATTCAAACTCCATTTGAACCACGTTAGATTCATTAAAAACACCCATCCATGGTTCTGGTGACTCAGTGATATTGTCCTTCTAATACGCAGTGTTGGGCAGTAACGAGTTACTAGTTACATATCACTGTAATATTATTACTTTTTCCAGTAACGAGTAGTATAACGATTTACTCTGCAGACATAGTCATATAATAACTATTTACTCTGCAGACATAGTCATATAATAACTATTTACTCTGCAGACATAGTCATATAATAACTATTTACTCTGCAGACATAGTCATATAATAACTATTTACTATTTGGCCAAAACACGCTTCGTTACTCCTTACTTTCACTTACAAATGAGTTATGCACTCATAGTAGATGGCTGTTGCATGGCATGCAAAAATAGAACAGATCTACAAGCTATCAACGGGTTGTAGCTTGTAGATCTGTTTTTTGTTAGCCTTCACAGCCTTAGTTATGACGTAGCCTATGTTAGTTAGTTAGTTAGTTTCATTTATTTGTCCACGTATGGAAATTTGTCTTCGGTCTCAACAGTAAAAAACAAACAGTTACAACAACAGCAACAACACGTAACACAATTATTTTCTCATGGCAAAACAAAAAGTGCAGGACAACAGTGGCAAATACATTGAAAAAACAAACAAATCTAGCGAGACATGGTATCATTTAGTGCCTTAATGGCATTTGGTATGAAGGAATTTTTAAAAATGTTACGGTTAGCTCTTGGCACTTTGTACCGTCTACCAGAGGGAAGTAGCTCGAACTCCCTGCAGAGTGGATGAGAGGGGTCGTTTGCTATCTTGATAGCTTTTCTACGAAGTACCTCCTTGTAGATACAGCCTATTTGTTGCTGTCTCTTCCCAATGATTTTTGATGCTAGGTTTACTATTCTCTGCAGCTTGCCTCTTCCTTTTACATTTAGATTTCCATACCACATAGCCATGTTAAACGTCAAAATTCCCTCTATCAGGTTTTTATAGACCGTCTCCATAATATGCTTACTCACTCCAAATGAGTTGAGCTTGCGTAGTAGATGGAGGCGTTGGTTACAAGTTTTAAAAATCTGGTCAGTATTTTCACTGAAATTGAGTTTGTTGTCAATATATGTGCCTAAGTATTTAAAAGTGTCTACTATCTCCACTATTTGTCCACCAATTGTAATGGACTGCACAGGTTCCTTTTCATGAATGACAAGTTCTTTTGTTTTTGTCACATTGATCCCTAAGGAGCTTTTCTCGCACCAGTTCTGAAGAGATGACACATGTACTCTGTATGCTTCCTCCCCCGCTGTGTCCCCCTTCTTCAGTAAGGCAACCAGGGCCATATCATCCGCATATTTGAACAAATGAAATATATCCTGATCTAACTGGAATTCATTTGTATATAAGGAGAAAAGTAAGGGGGATAAGATAGTCCCCTGTGGAGCACCGGTGTTAAGCACAGTGATGTCGGACAGAGTATCATTAACACGGACCTGTTGAGGACGGTCAGAGAGGAAGTCTCTGACAAGATGGATAATACCTCCATTTACCCCTATGTCAATGAGTCTCTGCAGAAGGGTGTGTATCTGCATGCTGTTGAAAGCAGAGGTAAAATCAATAAAAAGGACCCTGGCAAAGTGGGAGGGGACTTGGAGATGCTTTGACAGGGTGTTAAACAGGCTGATAGTTGCATCATCAGTTCCTCTCTGACTTTTATAAGCAAATTGGAGATGATCTAAGCTGTTAGAAACCATCGCTGTGATTTGTCTGCTTATGACTCTTTCAAAACATGTGTCTACCGTACATGCGTACATGCAACCGTCACATCTATGCATCACACTCGCAGTCGCAACAACAGACAGAAAGACGGACCATGACAGACAAATGTATCGGTATTATTTTGCATTCTTGTCTGTCAAAGATGCCAAGTATATTAATGTCCGTTGTAAACTTTGTGTGTGCAAAAAAACATATTAAATATATTATTATTTTTCTTTTTTTTTTATTACTTTATTGAGTCAATCACATGTACAAATTATTTGTAGCCAATACATTTTCTTTTCACATTTTTTCTACATGTTTCGTGTCACTGTTAGCTGACTTTGACCCATTTTTTATTTTATTTTTTTGTGTGCACACATACATCCCTTCACCTATTTCAACAAAAAAAACAAAAACCAAAAAAACACAGAAATAAAATTTAAAGAAAGAAAAAAGAAGAGGGTAGGCCCATGTTAGACATTCATTCATTTGTATCTATAGACCCATAAGGTACATTTAATACAAAATATATATAGTTCGTATATATAGTCTATATAAATATATAAATACATAAATATATAAATATATAAATATATAAACATATAAACATATAAACATATAAATATACAAACACATAAACATGTAAACATACCAACATACAGGCATAGGGGGAAAAAAAGAAAAAAAAAGAAAAAGAAAATAATAGAATTAAGGACATTAATGGTGTGTGTGTGTGTGGGGGGGGGGGGGGGGTGGGGTGGGTAGGCTTTGTTAGGCTTTGTTTTGTGATGATTGTGGTTCTTCCATTTCCTTTTTATTTCTCATTTGTTTGTTTGTGTTACTGAATACTTAGGTCTAAACAAAAAAAAAAGAACAGAGAAAAAGAAAACAGGAAAAGTAAGTTACTTATTTAAAAGATAGAGGGCCCATCTTTTTTCAAATAACTTTTCCCTTCCGTTGATTTTATAGGTCACCTTCTCCATCACATACATATCTTCCACTTTGTCCAACCATCTATCTAAACTGGGTAGTTCTACACTTTTCCAACTTCTGGTTATTTGTTTCAGAGCCGTCACTCTGAAAATCCAAAACAGATACAGATCCGCACTTTGTAAGCTTTTGGGTCGTGTTCCCAGCAGTATGTTATGTTTTTCTAAGTTCACAGCTCTCCCAAATATTTGTTCTATTTTTTGTGAAACCGTGGAACAGAAAGTTTGTATTTTGGGGCATGTGAGGAAAATATGCGTGTGATCCGCATTATTCTCCCCACATTCCCTCCAGCAGCTGGAGTTTAGTGTGTACTTGGATATAGACAGAGGTGTTTGGAAATACCTTATATTCATCTTCCAGGCATATTCCTGCCAAAAGGGAGATCTTAAATAATTGAAAATATCTTTGAAACTCTGATTCCACTCATTCCCTTGTATGATTATTCTCAGTTCTTTATCCCATTTGTCCTTAATGTGATCTAAATCTTCAATCTTATCTTCCTGAATTATTTGGTAAATTTGTCCAATTGTATTTTTATAATCATGTCTTTGATGGGATTTTGCTATAAATCTTAAGAGAGGGTGGAGGTCTCCAAGTGTTCTAATTTTGAGAGTGTCTTTTAAATAGCTCCTCACTTGCAGGTATCTAAAAAAATGATTCCTAGGTATGCCATATTGATCTACTATATATTCAAAAGAGACCACCCCTTCTTTATTGTACATTTGGTAGAATCTTATTAGACCTTTCTCTCCCCATATCTTAAAGACATGATCAAACCTGTTTGGTGTAAAATCTAAGTCACATGACATTTCTCTCAGACAGGCAATTTCTTGTTCTTTTATTTTGCTTAATTTACATATTGTTTTCCAAATTTTAAAGGTATTGCATATTGAATGATTAATTGTCTTAGTTTGTATTTTACTGTCGGCTGTAAAAATCAGAGTACTGAGTGGTTCAACCAGGTTAGATTCCATGAGTTTCCATTTAGGGCTCATCTTATTATTCATCCAGATTAGAATTGGTTTTAACTGTGCTGCGTAATAATAATGAGTTAAATTAGGTACTCCAAGACCACCTCTGTCTTTATTTTGTTGCAGGGTTTTAAGTTTAACTTATTATTTTTCTAAGGAGTAATAAGTAAAGTAAACATATTACTCTCCTATGTAATATTGCCCAACACTGCTAATACGTGTTATTTGTATTGAAGTACATTATAGTACATGGATTAAAGTTTTCAGTCACCACAACTGACTTCAGTCAGTTGGATTCCATATAAACCAGCGTGTCTGCACACCAAAAATAGCAGATATACAAGCTCACAACGTGTTGCAGTGTGACATGTTGTGACTTGTAGATTGGCTAATTTCAGTCATTAGTTATTTTAAGGTGAAAGTGATCAAACTAGCAATAGAATAGAAGTTTAGAAGCATATTCCAGAAACATGAACGGTCTCAGAAATGCCATGATTTCTTCAGCTGGTCTGCCTAAAACATCATTACATTGAGATTATTGAGATTTTATTTAGCTTTATTCCATGTAGGCTATAGTATAATGCACGTAATACTTTAACCTTCTTACGGTTGCATCTCTGTGTTAAATGATGTATTGGCTCTATTGTGTTAATGTGGTGTATCGACTTTAATCTCTGTTGTTGTTAGTGTCATTCTGGAGAAATGGGCCTAGACAAAAAGGTGCTCCCTAAGCAGGCCGAGAAGAAGTGGGAGAACTTCAAGGCCAAAGTAAGTATGTAATTATACCTTTTGAAATACCTTTTTTTTTAATCATGACATTTAATAGGGCCAAGTTCTAATGTTTATGACATGGCAACCTGTTGTAAAGTCATCATTGGACCACAACAGAACATGACACCTCCGCTGCCGTGGACACCTCCGCTGCCGAGGCCATACCAGACCCTAGCGTGTCTGGTACAGCTGCACTGGGGTCTGGAGCAGGGTCAGGAACACCAGGGCCCAATGTGGAGGCTGGCCCGAAGAAGAGGGGGAGAGAGATGATGAGCTCCTTGAGCTCCTCAAAGAGGACATGAGTCTTCAGAGGGAAGCAGAGGAGCGGAGATCGAGAGAAAGCGGAGAGAGGATGGACCGGCTGTTCTCTCTACTGGAGAGAATGGTTGATACATAGTTTACATTTAAATGTAGAGAGAACAGCCATTTCATCCTCTGTCTTTTCTACTGGAATTACTTGATTTTGACATGATTTTTTTTTACATGATTAAGTTGAGTATGAGATACGGTATCCTTGTTCATTGTTCAAATATTTTTTTATTAAGAACAGTACATACCGAAGACAAAATAACAACATACATTTTGTATTTACAAAGTTGAATTGAACTATACATACTCATACATACAACCATGTTCATTTGCTGCTCTGACTGCTGCTAGAAATACTAACAACTTTTGCATTACTATATGATTACCCTTTTGTATTGTATTTGGATTGATTAATTTCGTTGTACACTTGTGTCCAATGACAAAATAAAATCCATCCATAGATGGGATCAATGTGTACTGTTTTCCTCGTAAAAGTACACATTCAGGGCTTTCATTCGGTG
Organism: Electrona antarctica; assembly: GCF_951216825.1. NCBI lineage: Eukaryota > Metazoa > Chordata > Actinopteri > Myctophiformes > Myctophidae > Electrona > Electrona antarctica. The sequence continues at coordinate 1,110,578 of NC_136806.1, forward strand.
TATAGGATGTATAGGATATTTATTTGGTTCAATTTTATATCTGCCTGTCAATGTCTCTGACTTTAAACCATCCATAACTCTGCTCGCTGTTCAAGATAACCACTTCCAGGCAAATGCAGGTGTTGCAAAAAGGTCAATATCTCCAGAATGGAACATGGTAAAATCAAAATGTATTTTTTACATTGAAGTGGACAAGTTCAGCTTTCTTTTGATGTATGCGTGTGATTCTTGCTATAAGAGAACATTTTGCTGTGGGCCCCCGAACAAGGCCTTTGTGCAATGTTAAACGGTAGCAACATCAAAATAGGCCTGGGGAGATTCTGTAGCAATCAAAGTGTTAAGAGGTCTAAAAACACTGCGGTGACAACAGTAATGGCTGCCCCCCTCGGCTCCGCTCGGCTCCGCCCAGCTCCACTCGGCTCCGAAGTGAACGCTGTCCCATTTCACAGACAACCCCAGAACGTGCTTGATTGATTGATTGATTGAAGAATTTATTAACAGTTTGCAGAATTACAGTACATTTCAAGCACAAACTCAATACAAAGGCTGTTAACTGTGAGTGGACGACCCAATTAAGCATTACACTTGTTTCCAATAGGGTCCACCATGTTCAAATCATCAAAACATTTAGAGACGTACAAATAGACACTTCTATAGACAGAACAGGAATTCATCATAAAGGAGGTAAAAAGGGAAAAGAAACATATACAGTGAGGGGGAAAAAAAGGGGTTAATTTGTTTTTTTCCTTGGAGGAGCTGCGTTGGGTCCCCAAGGCAGCTCAGTGGCCATACCTTGAGTTGGCTGTGTGGCCGCAACCGTCTCTTGTGTTGTCCTTGCGTTCGTGTTTGAGGGATTCCGATTTTACAGGGGCCAGTTTCGAATTGCAGCCGTCCGTAGGTGCCCTTTGAGATCGGGTTTTGAAAGAGTCAAGGGATTCGCATGTCTTAATGACAGTTGGTAGGGCGTTCCACATTTTGGTGGCATAGGAGCGAAAATAATTTAGTCCCTTGTTTGTGCCGAATCTGGGTTGTACATGGTTCGTTGCACTCCCTCTGGTGTTGTGGGTGTGGACTTCGTTAACATTAAGGAAGTATCTAGACAGGTACATGGGTATCTTGGTGGTGTATCGAATCTTGTGGACCAGACCCATTGCAAGATGCTGTACTCTGTCGTCGACCCTAAGCCATTCCAGCCTGTCGAAGTGGGCAGGGGTGAGGTGGGTTCGGGGGGCTAGGTCAAGTAGGAGCCTGACCAGTTTGTTTTGGGAAGTCTGGAGCCTGGTTTTAAGGGCCTTTGAGGTGCTGTGGTACCAGGAGGTGCATGCATAGTCAAATAAACCCTGTACAAGGGCTCCTGTTAAGGTCTTCAAGGTGTTTTTGTTGACCAGTGGGGAGATCCTGTAAAGGAATCTTGTTCTATGGTTGACCTTTTTGATTACGTTGGTGGCCATTTTATCACTGGAAAGATTAGCCTCCAGGATGGAACCTAGGTAGGTAATTTCATCTTTACGTGTGATAACATTGTCACCCACTTTAACCAAGAAGCCATTTGCCTTGCTGAGATTACTATTAGAGCCAAAGATAATGGATTCAGTTTTTCCCAGGTGTAAAGATAGTTTGTTAGTGCCCGCCTCCGCAGGGTAGTGCCCTCACCCATCCTACCTAGTACCGCACCTTGTAGGGTGAACCCCCTGAATTAAGACACAGTAATTGAACCCTACATTGCCTCCAGTGGTTGTGAATGGGGATGTGAGGACGACGTCGACTGTTCGCCGCTTCACCTCCCAATGAATGGACCATTGTAAAGCACTTTGAGTAATAGGAAATAGAAAAGCGCTCTAAAAATGCAATCCATTATTATTTGTGAGGTCTGACTTCACAGACCTAAAGCTGTGTGTAATGTGTGACATTCATTGGGTCATTTCATATAATGCTACATGTTATATCCCAAACTGAATCAGGGAGCATGAATCGATAATGGTGCTGACAGTGTGTGTGTGTGTGTGTGTGTGTGTGTGTGTGTGTGTGTGTGTGTGTGTGTGTGTGTGTGTGTGTGTGTGTGTGACACACACACACACACACACACACACACACACACACACACACACAGACAACATCCATGGCGGTCACGGTCTTTCGCTTGGCGTACTCGGTGTAGGTGACGGCATCACGGATCACGTTCTCCAGGAACTTGAGGACACCGCGGGTCTCCTCGTAGATACGCTTCACTCCGCCACGGCGAGCCAGACGGCGGATACCGGGCTTGGTGATTCCCTGGATATTATCACGAATCACCTTGCGATGGAGCTTGGTTCAGTGCTCAGAGCCTTGCCTTTTTATGTGTGTTCTGAGGACGTAAGGGAGGACAGGCAGACACAGCTGCGTGGGCATAGCCAAGCCCCCCCCCCCCCCCCCCCCCCCCCCCCCCCTGCTGGGCGCTAGCCCCTCCTATATACAATAATGTTTGTTTTTCAAAGATGGTTGTTTAAGAAAACACCATAAAATAAAGATAAATGATTTGGGGAGGTACCATGCATCACTGGCACCGATTGGAGATTTGGAGGGGAACTCTTAAACATGTCAAATGGACTGGGTGAAAGTAACTATGTCCAGAGAGTCGGTGCCGGCGCCCCGGTCTATCTGGCGGCTGTCCTCGAGTATCTGACCGCTGAGATCCTGGAGTTGGCTGGAAACGCCGCCCGTGACAACAAGAAGAGTCGTATCATCCCCCGTCACCTCCAGCTGGCCGTCCGAGGAGCTCAACAAACTGCTGGGTGGAGTGACCATCGCTCAGGGCGGTGTGCTGCCCAACATCCAGGCTGTTCTGCTGCCCAAGAAGACGAGAAAGCGGCCAAGAAATAAACCTGCTCCATTTCACTGAACAAACCCCCACAAAGGCTCTTTTAAGAGCCACCCACTGTTTCTATATGAGAGTAATTTCCAATACCATCCTCAGTGTATAGTTGACGGTGTCACGCCACGGACGGAGACTCGGCGAGACATACTGCGGATAAGCGGGCTTAGTGATACCCTGCATAGCTGGATGTAATGTAAACGTGTTTGGTGCCTTCTTTTTTAAAGTTGCTGGTTAGAGAACCATTGATTTATTAATTGACAGTATGAACAACATTCAATTCAATGTGGACTTTCTCTTTATATTAAATTGTGGGTGGCTCTTAAAAGAGCCTTTTGGGGGTTTTAAATTATGATGGAGATTGATTCATCTTTTCCTCGCATTCAGATTTTTTGCTGCCGCCTTGCGCTCAGCAACTTTTCTGGGTTTCTGGGTCTTTGTCTTTCTCTCCCGGGCCACCTTAGAACGCTTAGTTCTCACCTTCTGCTTTTTCTTCCTCGTCGCATCAGTATTGGTCTTGGTGTATTTCAGCTGGCCAGCGGTCAAGATATCTGCAGTCGCCGCTGCTCCACAGGGAAGAATACGTACAACGAACAACATCACAACACTAAAGACAAGTCAAGTGCAATGGACCAGTGGCCGGGCTGAGCCAGGAGCTTTTATTTCCGACATGCGAACCATTTAGACTCAACGCAAAGACAACTGCAGGTATTATTGTGTTTTCTCCTCGACTAAAACATCAAATAATAATATCAGTCATTTAGCTATAAACAGAAGTTTGCCTAACATGAGTAAACACACTGCCAGGTGTGTGTTAATTACATGATGGGGGGGTCCTTCATGTGGGCGTATATAGCCAACGCCCCCCCCCCCCCCATATTAACAGGTAGATATTAAAAGATAGAGGGCTTATCGTTCCAATTCGCGCGCACACACGCGCGCGCGCGCACACACACACACACACACACACACACACACACACACGCGCACACGCACACACTGTGTGTGTGCACACACACGCAACACACTCAAGGAGAGCTACACGCCACAGACCGCTATCTCTCTTCCAAGGCCATGGGAATCATGAACTCCTTCGTCAACGACATCTTTGAGCGCATCGCCGGTGAAGCCTCCAAACTGGCTAACTACAACAAGCGCCGCACCATCTCATCCCGGGAGATTCAGACCACCGTCCGCCTACTGCTCCCCGGTGAGCTGGCCAAGCACGCCGTCTGAAGGCACCAAGGCTGTGACCAAGTACACCAGCTCCAAGTAAACTGTTCTGTCTGCTCTAAACACAACGCTCCTTTTAAGGACCACCCATCTTTTCCAAGAAAGGGTTTATCCTAATCTTTATATATATCCTATATAGTTTAGCTGAATAAAACTTGTAAATTATTGAATATAGCTGACCAATTAAATTTCCCCATGTCAATTGTAAGCAGAGCATAATAATAATAATAATAATAATGATCAGTCTCATTACTCTGATGTAGGCCACTATAGTGTACAGGCCATGTTCGCGTGTGTGTGCGCGTGCGTGCGTGTGTGTGTGTGTGTGGAACGAATTGGAACGATAAGCCCTCTATCTTTTAATATCTATCTGTTAATATGGGGGGGGGGGGGGGGGGGGGGCGTTGGCTATATAGTGATATAAATAGTGAGTGATAAAAGTCTGAATAAACTCTTTAAAGAAAATGTGGGCGGCTCTTAAAAGAGCCTTTGGGTTGTTGGTAGATCAAGGCAGCATCATTAACCTCCGAATCCGTACAGAGTGCGTCCCTGTCTCTTCAGAGCATAAACAACATCCATGGCGGTCACGGTCCTTCTCTTGGCGTGCTCGGTGTAGGTGACGGCGTCACGGATCACGTTCTCCAGGAACACCTTGAGGACACCGCGGGTCTCCTCGTAGATCAGACCGGAGATACGCTTCACTCCGCCACGGGGAGCCAGACGGAGGATAGCGGCCTTGGTGATTCCCTGGATGTTATCACGAAGCTATCACGAAGCAGTGATTTCTTAGCTCAGAGCCTTGCCTTTTATTTGTGTTCTGAGGATGTAAGGGAGGACAGGCACAGAGAGAGCTACGAACCTGCAGACGTAAAGGAGGCGCCCACTCCAATGGGCGTTGCCAAAGCTAGACACGCCCCACCCAAACGTATAAAAGCCGACGTTTTTCACTGAGTTCTAATCATTCGAACCTTTCACACAATACTGCAAGATGGAGAGAAACAAGATGCTTTGTGGGCGGCCCTAGACCTCGGCATCGACCTACCACCAGCGTACGGTCTGCCATTCGTTCTCAGCAAGGGATTCAACCTCAAGCGCCGGCCGCTCCAGCTCCAGTCCAGGGACATCCACCACCACCACCACCACCACCACCCAACCCACCAGTTGGCGCCCAAGGACATGGACCTGAGCCGGGAATGCCGCCACAACAGCCACCCGCGTAGCGTAGAGATCACCCCAAGCGTTCACCCAACAAAAGGCTCTTTTAAGAGCCACCCACTACTTTTTGAAAGGGTGCCCTCTATATTGAATATACCTGTACTTAGTTTCCTCCGAGGTGGAAAGCCTGGTGAGGCGCTCGGTACTTAGAGGTGCTGCGCTCACCGTGTGTGTGCGCATAACAGCCACCAAGACCGCTATGCGCGATACGGTGGTCTGAATATCACTGGATGAGACTGCTCTTTCGGTTGTTTAGCAGTAGTTTTTAATATTGCGTTTGGTCATTTCTGGCAGTGAGTAGCACAGTGGTGTGGTCACTGCGGTGATTATAGTCTGACTTATTTACTATTAATTGATTTACTGTAGAAGCTGTGAAAAGACATTTTACAAAATCTCTTCCCTAGCTGTAGGCTGTGTTAACACAACAGGTGTTGCAACTTCTCTAATGTAAATGTAAATTCAATCTTTATTTCAGACTCCTGAGGGCTATAATAACTAAGTAAACGTGTCTGTGTGTGTGTGTGTGTGTGTGTGTGTGTGTTTAAAAAAAGAAATCACACCTGTGTGAACTGAGTGGTTCAACTCCCCTCTCCCCCGCCCGTGTGTGTGTGTGTGTGTGTGTGTGTGTGTGTGTGTGTGTGTGTGTGCGTGCGTGTGCGCGTGCGTGCATGTGTGTGAGTGAGAGAGAAAATGGAGGACCCTGATGTAAACAAGTCTTAGGCCCTTTCCCAATTCCTTTTTTAACCCTACCCCTCAGCCCTTGCCCCTACATAATGAGTGTCAAGGGGTAGGGGGATAAATCATCACCCTATAGGAATTGGAACGTCCCTAAATATTGAACGTCCCTTGTAGATATTGATATATTGATATACAACCTGTTCTCAGAAAATAGCTGATCTGCAAGCTCACTACAGGCCAGTGGTCCCCAAACTTTTTCATGTCAAGGACCCCCAAATTGACAATAATTAGCCCGCAGACCCCCATTTGAAGAGATATGCCAGGGACCCCATAGATTTTTACGAATCTAGCAGTGTCACGGACCGCCAGTGTGACATGCATTAGTCCATGGACCCCCATTTGATGGCATTTCTGTCTCTGGGACCCCCAATTTATATTGTAAAATCAATGTTAATTAACTCTGAGTGTATAAATGGACCCTTATGGGTCCATTTGGTTCCAAACTATCATTTAGCTGGGGACCCCCTGGAACTCTCTCAAGGACCCCTGGGGGTCCCCATAACCCACTTTGGAAACCACTTTCCATAAGCTGTAGATCGGCTATTTTGGGAGAAGAGATGGAACGTAAACATTGCTGTGGTTATGATGAAATAAATATATTGTAATTTTGTCTCATCTTGGTAGCCCACCAGAATGTAATTCAGCTAGATATAGCTCATTCTGACACCTGCTCAACAGTTGTACCTGATTCATTGATGATTGTATTAACAGTTTGTATAGAATGGGTACAGTTATATCATATACAGTACAGGGTTAGAAAAAGGAAAAACAATTTACAGTATAGAAAGTAGGGGCTGTGGTCACTGTGCTCATTGTTTTTAATATCATTACATGTCCTATGACAAGTCATGTCCTATGACAAATGCTACATATGATCATATGAATGACAATGTTTCAAAAACAACATTTAGGACAATGAAAATGACATCGTGATTCATCTCCATCCAATGTACAGGCTGTACAGCAGCTTGCAGTCTGTTCCATAGCTGGTTTGCCTGGGGGGAAAAACAACACCATTGCTAGTTATGTAACTTTTGCAACTTGTGGGGATTAGCATAACATTGGTCATGATAAAACCATACCAGCTATCACTGCAGCGAGTAGCCAACGTTATGCAGCGACAGCGTTATGTAGGTACAGTAGGCTATTTCACGGCTTTTAAGAGCTCCAAAACTGCAGAATGTGGACATATCGTGGTCTGGGGGGGTCGGACTGATGCCTGCTAGTTAAGCTAGTTTGCATCCGAGTTGTTCCACCGGGGCACCGGCGGTAAATAAAAAATCACACCCGTGTGAACTGAGTGGTGTAAGGTATATAGCCGTAATTAAATCATGTCTGACGTAATGAAATCACATCCTGTGCAGAAAAAATGAGCATGGTTGCTATGTTCACCCTGTTCACCCGGGTGTGATTTCATTATTTCATTGAACAGGGTGAACATAGCAACCATGCTCATTTTTTCTGCACTAACAAAGCCAGTTGTAGGAGTGGTATACACCACTCAAAAATAAAAAATCACACCTGTGTGAACTGAGTGGTGTAAGGTTTTATATAGCATGATCAGCTGTGGTCTGACGTAATGTCTGACGTAATGAAATCACACCCGGATGTGATTTCACAACTGGCTTTTTTTGTGCAGAAAAAATGAGCATGGTTGCTACGGTCATCCAGTTCACCCGGGTGTGATTTAATTACGTCAGAAATTATTTTGAACATAGCAACCATGCTCATTTTTTTCTGCACACAAAAGCCAGTTGTAGGAGTGGTTTACACCACTCAAAAAGCGCCGATGCCAAATGAATGGTTAACGTTACCGTAACGTTGTATGAATGCAACGCCGTAGCATATCGTTAGTTCAAGTGAGGTAACGTTAACCTTTGCTAGAGATTGCGATATTTTTGGCGATGCAGATTGTTAACACATTCAAATAATATTGGTTATTATCATATTCTTCCATAATAAAGGACGAAAAAGGCGTCTTACCTCGTCCGCCTTCCGCCCTCTGTGATGTCCCTCCGTTTTAAGTCTGGTCGCAAAGTCCCTTCGTTTGAAGGGGATCCTAACCCTCGCCCTCGGCCCTAACCCTCGCTCCAAAGAGAATTGAGAAAACCCTTCCTCCTCACGTGAACGCGCATCAGCAAGGGGAAGGGCTAAGGGCCATGGAGAAGGGGGGAATTGGGAAAGGGCCTTAGTGCTTCTCTGGTTTCATCCTCGTAGCAGTTTTAGATTACTATGAAAACCTGCATGCCACCATAGCCTAGCCTATATGGTCGTCAGTCCATCACGCCTTGTGACACGTGACACCAACATAAACGGCCATCAGTCCATCACGCCTCCTGACACACTCCATATATGGCCGTCTCCATATATGAAGATCACAACACATCAAACCATGAATAGCCACATAGATCACCTAGATCTGCATATATGGAGCCGGCCAGTAACGCTACATCTGACCTCAAACCCTTAGATCTCCATATATGGAGCAGACCTTTTCTGACATTCCATATGTTTATCTTCCCCACACACCCTTCACACACCCTTCCTCTTCGATGTCTCCCATTTGACTGATACCTGTCCATTCAAACTCTAGATGGGCCTGCCCCAAAGTTATTAGTGCAGCTGTGCCCGGAAGCCGGTGAAAACTAGAGTTCTCAACAGGCCTGAAAATTAAGGCCCGGTCCTGCCTGGGCCCTCATCAAAACATGTACACTCAAGACATTGCCCTCGCTGCCACCCTTACATCTCCATATATGGAGCTGACCTGTTCTGACATTCTGACCTCATCAAACCCTGTACACTCAAGACACTCCATATATGGCCAGACGTCATCAAACCCTGTAAATATTAAATGGTGCATTTATATAGCTCCTTTATTAACAGTGTTGTATTTAAAGGCCGATTAAAAGATCTGTACGCATTGTTAGCTTGTAGATCTATAATTTCAAATTATTATTATTATATTTTTTACATTGGGACATACTGCGTAATGTTTACTTTCAAGTACATTGTGATGCCTATACTTTTGTATTAGTAAAAACGTTTTTTCCACCACTGAGCATGACAACAATGTATGATTGTCTTCCAAAAGCAACGTCATGCTCATATGCATGGCCAGACTGTTGAAAGTGTTAGTCCTTTGCTCAGGAGAAACACTTGCTGATTGGGTTCACGACCCAAGAAGTTCTTAAGCATCTCTTCGGCGTCCATAGAAGCACCAGGCTTCAGGATGCAGTTCCTGTAGTCCAAACCCACCTCAGGGTTCATGATGCCTTCCCGTTTGAAACGACTGTAAAACATGTCCATGGACAACACCTCGCTCCACAGGTAGCGATATACTTTGCCATCTCCATCAGAAAATGGACTTGGTGTATTTGGATAGGCGGGGACTCCCAGAATCTTCGTGCAAAGCTCAGCGTATGTCTTAGCCGGGTCCGATGTAGTCTTTCTGTGAAGAGCCAGGTCCATTTCAGCCCAGACTATCTTCCACAGGTAGTCCATACCGATGTTGGCGAGGCGAGACTTGATCAGTTTGTCCAGCAGGTCGTCAGGAATCGGAGCTCCCGTCTTGTAGTGTTTGGACATTCTCTGTAGTGGCTCCTTCTCCCAAGCCCAGTTCTCCAGCAGCTGGGATGGAGCCTCCACAAGTAACTTCCTACGGATGAATTGAACACAATGTAGTCGACCTGAGCACAGATGAAGTGCATGGCGTGACCAAACTCATGGAGGCACGTTATCACCTCGCAATGTGTCAGCAGGGAAGGGCAGTCGGCTGTGGATTTGCTGAAGTCGGTCACTATGGCAACGATGGGTATCTGGGTGTCTGCTTCCATCAGGCAGCAGACATCCTGGCTGCAGGCAGCGGCAATGACATTTACGGGCGCTATTTCCCTCTCTGGCGAAGAGGTCGAGGTACAACTGTCCCACCGTCTGTCCAGAGGAGCGGTCGGTGACACAGTACAACGTGACATTGGGGTGCCACACGGGGGCGCCGTGCATCAGAGTGAAGGACAGACCCAGCAGGTCCTGGCAGATGTCCATCACACCTCGGGTCACGACCTCCGCTGGAAAATATTCCTTCAACCGGTTGTGATCCACTCCATACTGCGTCTTCACCACCTGGGCCTTGAGGTGTGGTAGGTCGTGTGGATACAGCTCTCCATTGAATAGCACACCTCTCTTCTGATAGTCCTGCTCCTTTAGCTGAAGGAGGTTGTCTCTCTCCTTGTCTCCCACTGGCTTCAGCTTGTGGGCCAGCTCCTCCAGGAAGGTAGAGGCGTCCTTGGCACGTAGCTTTGCCAACTCCTTCGACATGGAAAAGTTCTCTTCTTCACAGCGTGAATTCTCAATCCTCAGGTTCATGTCGTCTCTCAGCATCATGTCCTCATACAACTCAGACAGCTTCTCGTAGGCATCAGAGCTGGCTTTTCTCACTTCCTCACTGGGAGACATTTGCCGGAGGTAGTCCACCATGTCAATCTGGTCAATGCACGCCACCTTAATGTTGGCCAGTTTCTTTGAGATGTTATCAACGGTGGTACTGTCCGGTTCCAGGGAACCCAGAGAATCGTTTACCTTAATGGTCTCCAATATGAGATCGTCAGACATCCGTTGTATATTAGAAGCGTCCAGACGATTTGGATTTGGATGCTCAAATCTTAATCCCCATTTCGCCGCAAATATCTTATCCTCTGCGGTGAGACTGTCTTCATCCACCTTCCCCCACAGAGCTACAATCCTCTGGCAGATATTCTCTGAATATCGCAGCTTGACCATTCTGTCCAAGTCCACGTCAGTCTCTAAGATCTTCTGCTTTGCCTCTGCGCTGGCGGTCCTCACCTCCTCACTGGGAGACACGCAGCAGGGAAACGTCAGCATATTGTATTGGAGAGTGTACTCTGCGTCCGCGTGGGCCAGGGCCTTCAGGGTGTTGTCGAAGGTGACACTGTCCAGGTCCAGGGAGCCCACGGCCTCGTACACCTTCCTGCACTTGGCTATGACCTCGGCACACTTTCCCTGGATCTGTTCAGGGCTCAGATCCCAGCGCAGGCGGTTCTCAGTGCAAACCCAAGGAGGGTTGCTGACAATCACCTCTCCTCCTGTCGGTCCCATTCAAGTTAAAATCAATAACCTTTTTCTTGTGATATATGACGTCACTGATGTGCCCTTTATACTGCCAGCTAGAGTGCTCGTGTCATCACAGTGATGTCATGATGATGAGGTTACTTTTTCCATATAGGGAGTCCCAGGAAGGCCATAATCAGCTGAGCCCAAATATGGAGCTTCTGTGACATCAGTCTTGGATGTATCAGTCACAACACGGGTTGTGCTTATAACCACGCCCCCGGGCAAGTTAAGTTTACTGGGGTTAAGGTTAGGGTTAGGTTTAGGCTGTCAATCACAGCGACTGGCCAATAACAGTGCGTCCTTGCACAACCCGTGTCAGTCAGCTCCAATTTACAATTTACAATTTAGGCATTTAGCAGACGCTCTTAATCCAGAGCGACTTACATTAGGCAGGAACAAAAGTATGGGAATACATCACATATATAAAATGCATTTATCAAGAAACATGCGTAAGCTAAGAAAGTAACTAGAACATATCTATATAATGACACTATACATATTAACTATACATATATACTATACATATGTAGGCTCCGTGTAGAGAGTTCCAGATCAGGGATTCTCAACCTGTGGTTCCGGCGCTCATTTGATGCAACCATGACTCTGTTAGTGGGGTTGTCTACCGGCATAACGGGCCTCATCACCCGTCCCCGATATGGTCACAAGTTGTATAGTGTACATTTGCCCAGGCTATAATAATCTATCTATAAATGCACCAAGTCAAATTCGACACACACGTTCCACACCACACCACCACCCGTAGATCTCCATATATGGAGCTGGCCTGTTCTGACATAACAATGAAGTTCTGACATCACAATTATGCGCAACCTTCCCCTTTATTAGCCAATTGATCACACTTGATCACCCCCAACGGGTACTGTTCTAATATTAAACTAAATATAGAAAACAAAAATCCCACCCGTTTTACAATACATTCTCTTTATTGCTAATGGCATTTAATGTTTGTGTTAGGGACAAAATTACACATTTTCCTTCCATGGTCAATGTCGTTTAAAAAAAAAAAAACATTGAACTAAAAACAAACATTAAACCTGTATATAGGAAAATGTGTTATCTTCCCAGAGAATGTATTTTGAGCTGAGACATGGTGCAAATCGAATGCATAGTGTCCCAGCAGGGAGTTCATTGTCTTGCACCGGCCTACTCTGTAACAGTCGTGGAAAAAAATACTCAATTGTTTTACTTAAGTAAAAGTACCAATACTGCAATTTAGAAGTACTTCATTACAAGTAAAAGTACGGAATTGAAAAAATGTACTTGAGTAAAAGTACAAAAGTATCTGCCCCGAAAAGTACTACAAGTAAAAGTACTCATATTGCAAAATGTCCCATTTCACAAGTTCAAAATGTGTACAAAATCTATTGAAAATAGCCGATCTACAAAGCTCAGAGCTTGTAGATCGGCTATTTTCAAATGGCCGAAATGTATACGGTTGAAGTGGTTAATGCATGTTTTCTAATACAAATGTAAATCGCCAAAGTAACTAGCAACTCAAGTTTTCAAATAATTGTAGTGAAGTAAAAGTACAAATTTTGGCTCTGAGATGTAGTGGAGTATTGTAAATACTCAAGTAAAGTACAAATAACTCAAAATTGTACTTAAGTGCAGTACTTAAGTAAAAGTACTTTCCACCACTGCTCGGTAACGAATCCGATGCAAGTCAAGGACAATGCAGGTTGGCAATGCACGACACGCCGCACCTTGTTTATGCCATTCCAGTTGCACCAGCAATTAGCATGACACATTAACGACGTTCAACATGGGCTCTTTTGGCAATTTTTCCATATATGCCTACATTTTGTTAAAAAAAGATATAGTGATCTACAATCAGACAGCGAGTCACTCTGTGATGTGTCATGAGTTTGTAGATGTAGTACTTGCCATACAGTTAAGTATAGTATATTTATAATTATGTGTATAACTAAAAAATCACACCCGTGTGAACTGAGTGGTGCAAGGTCTTATATAGTGATCTCCTATGTCAGTGACGTACTAACCATAGCAACCATGCTCGTTTTTTTGGTACGAACACGGGTACACGGGTACAAAGCCAGTCAAAAATACATTGCATGGATGCACCTTGGACGTATCTTCAGTGATGTTTCCTGAGGTCAACAGGGTTTCGGGTCTTCCAAAATCATACACCTCACTCAGGCGACCCAGTCGGGGTTGATAAAATCCCGACTTACGTCCCAGTAGCTACCCTTGATCAGTCCATCAGGGAATGAGCAAGGCCACACAATCCGTTGCTCCGGAACTACTCTGCCGGTACTGAGAGAACCAAAATCTGGCGCTTGGAAGGACTAGGCTCTGTGGGTTGACTCCTGACCGGGCCCCTCCTACGTCTCACCAGGTCCACTCCTGCTCTCACCAGACTTCCAGTACCAGGCACTCCATTCAGGAGTGGTGGACTATAATGGCCCTCCTAAAGGCCTCACCAAGGTTTGTTGGGCTTCCTCCTCACGGAGGGGTGCTAACCCATACTGCTCACGAGGGTGCCGTCTACATTCCGGCTGTCACCCGTCTCTCCGGTGGTCACCAGACTATACCTGGTTGTCACATAGTAGATTCCTATTGAGTCACTATAAATAGAATAACTACTGTATAAGTATATGTCTGGGAAGAAGAGAAAAAAATAATCAAAACATAAAATAAATGAAACCATTCCAGCATAATAAGTAATCACCACATTTTACTATAAAAATCACACCTGTGTGAACTGAGTGGTGTAAGGTCTTATATAGACTGATCAGCTGTGGTCTGACGTAATGTCTGACGTAATTAAATCACACCCGTGTGAACTGGTTGACCATAGCAACCGTGCTAATTTTTTGAGCACAGACAGACAGACTAACAAAGCCAGTTGTAGGAGTGGTTTACACCACTCAACAAAGCCAGTCGTAGGAGTGGTTTACACCACTCAAAAATCACACCTGTGTGAAGTGAGGGGCGCTAATATATTAAAGTATATCTCATGTTGCTATGATTAGGTGATGTAATGATGATATAGAACAAACAGTGACAAAACAAACATTCAATTCTCTTTATTGTTAATGGGATTTAATGTTTGTGTTAGGCACAAGATGACGTACATTTTCCCTTCATTGTCAATGGCGTTTTAAAACAAACAATGAACTAAAAAAAAAAACATTAAACCTGTATATAAGAGTAAGACAGGCTAACGCCCCTCAAAAACTGTCAAATTGTCAAAACAATTAAGACAGTAATAATTTACTAATTTGAAATAGCTGATCTACAAGCACACAACGCCTCACGTTGTAGATTGGCTATTGTATATTTCACAAAATGTATCTGATTCTGAATATGAATATGTTGGGGGTCCCCAGTTCAAATATGATTACTATGAGGGGTTGTGGCCTGAAAAGGTTGAGAACCACTGGTCTCTATACCCTGTCTTATCATAAATAAATAAATTATCATAAATAAATAAAAGTGAGGGGCGCTCTTACCATCATCATCATCCTTTGTCTTCAATGTTTGTGTTCACACAAACACTCAAAACTGGCTATACGTTGTCAACGACATTCAATGTTTGTGTTAGGACAATGTTTGTGTTGACACAACCCCTCAAAGCTGGACCTAGGAGGGGCTAGTGCTGCCCCTCAAAAATACAAATGTTGGGGCAAAGAAAAAACTAGGGATGCACCGAAAGGGAAATACCGAAATAGGAAACAGTTGGCCGAAAACCGAATACCGAATATCCGAATATGATTAATATTATATATATTCTTAAATAACTATTATGGGTCCATAAAACATTTATTCAGCACTTTTGAATGCATTAATTGCATACACTATTCGGTGTTATATTTTCGGCCTATTCGGGCCGAAACCGAATAGGCCGAAAATGCATTTTTAGCCATTATCAGCCGAAAATGCATTTTTAGCCATTATCAGCCGAATATTTTCTCCGGCCAAATATTCGGTGCATCACTAGAAAAAAACAATCCCTCCCACTTCATTACAGCTGTAAACCTGTGATGTGACGCTCGGTTCGCCCCGCTTTTGCCACGCCAGGTCGCGCCGCGCCCGTTAACGCAACTTCTTGTCTTTGCATTGACTTTGTATGTAATGGCACCGCTCTAGCCATCCAAGAACAGTCTCTGCAGCGATAGATACTAGATTCCACAAAGTCCACACCCACAACACCAGAGGGAGTACAACAAACCACGCGCAACCCAGATTCGGCACAAACAAGGGACTAAATTAATGTTGCTATTTATTATTATGGCACCAAAATGTGGAACGCCCTACCAACAGTCATTAAGACATGCAAATCCCTTGACTCCTTCAAAACCGCTCTCAAAGGGCACCTACGGACGGCTGCAATTCGAAACTGGCCCCCGTAAATTCTGAATCCCCCACCCACTCCCTTTTCCTCTCACTGTATACATTTCTTCCCTTTTTACCTCCTTTATGATGAATTCCTGTTTTTGGCTATATAGAAGTGTATACTTGTACGTCTCTAAATGTTATGATGAATTGAAAATGGTGGACCCTTACAAGTGTACTTGGTGTCATACTGTCGTACTTGGTGGCATACTCCCGCCAGCCTGATCTATTAGAATAAATATAGAATACAAAAAGGGAAACAAATAAATAAATAACTAGAAAAAGTGCCCTTCTGGGCACAGGTCTCCACCAGGAGGATAGGATTGTGTGTGATGTTTGGCAAAATGTTTAGGAGTAATATAAAGTGTGTGTGTGTGTGTGTGTGTGTGTGTGTGTGTGTGTGTGTGTGTGTGTGTGTGTGTGTGTGTGTGTGATGCGGCCTGTTGTAGCGCCACCATGAGGCTGATTTGAAAACTGTCAAGTGGCATTTCTTCCTCAACCTAGTAGTGTCTAGTAGTGGGAATAGGCATGCACAGTTTCACCGCAATCGGACGCTGCGTTGAGGAGTTGTGGCGATTTGTACCAAACGGGCTACTCCTGAAAACTTTAGAAGCCAATCGTAGCCAATCAGGATGGATAATTATGAGAAATCAAACAAATCACATGATCACATAACTATGGCGAGCATGTGTACCGATTTGCGTGAAATTTGGATAAAATCTGAAGGAGTAATATTAGAAAATGTGTTGTACATATGTCGGCCTCCTGGTGGCGCTATAAAGAGCAGATGTGAAAAATTGTGCGTGCAAAATTTCACGGAAATCACACCATGTGTTCATGATTTGCAGCATTTTGTTTGAAACGGAGTACTCCTGCGAACTTTGGAAGCCAATTTTAGCCAATCAGGATGGAGTGTGAAAAATCTGAAAGACCGGTTTCGTTGAATGGCTCTAGAGAGACTGTGTACCAATTTGCGTAATGTTTGGACAAAATCTGTAGGTGTACTGTCAAAACATTTGTTTTGCACAAAGCGGCCTCCTGGTGGCGCTATAACAGGCAAATGTGAAAACTTTGGGGCAGAGGTTCAGCTCTGGCATTCAGGGAGTGTGTGTGCAGAGTATGGCTGCGATCAAGCCAACGGTGCCAGAGATTAGCTGTTCACAGACGGACACACGGACGGACACACGGACACACGGACGGACGGACGGACACACGGACGGACGGACGGAGTGCAAAACATACTCTCTCCCCATGCCTTCGGCCTGGTGGAGACAATAAAATAATGTGGTATTATTATTATTTTTCTAATAGATCAGGCAGGCGGGAGAATATTATGCAGAAACAAAGGCAGTGTGAGTCTCCTCCCTCTGTGGGTCAATAAGCAGTGGCAGAAGAAGCCAATCACATGCTGGGAGTCGCACACTTCATTTGCATAGGCTTGCTATAAATACTGGTGCAACGCCGGCCACAACTCACTTCTTCAATCCACTAAGAAAGAACAATGCCTGAAGTAGCAAAGCCAGCGCCCAAGAAGGGCTCCAAGAAAGCCGTCACCAAGACCGCCGCGAAGGGCGGCAAGAAGCGCAGAAAGTCCAGGAAGGAGAGCTACGCCATCTACATATACAAGGTCCTGAAGCAGGTCCACCCTGACACCGGTGTCTCTTCCAAGGCCATGGGCATCATGAACTCCTTCGTCAACGACATCTTTGAGCGCATCGCCGGTGAAGCCTCCAAACTGGCTAACTACAACAAGCGCCGCACCATCACATCCAGGGAGATTCAGACCGCTGTCCGCCTGCTGCTCCCCGGTGAGCTGGCCAAGCACGCCGTGTCTGAAGGCACCAAGGCTGTGACCAAGTACACCAGCTCCAAGTAAACTGTTCTGTCTGCTCTAAACACAACGGTCCTTTTAAGGACCACCCATGTTCTCCAACAAAGAGTTTATCCTCTTAACATAATGACCAACTGGTATATAAACTAGTTTGTCCAGGTCTGTTATCAAACAGTTATGTGAATTGCAGTGGTCACAGATGACATGAAACTTTCATATTGGGCAATAGATTCAGTTAATAGTTTTCATATGCAACAAAATGGACTATAGTTTGTATGAACTACGTACGTTATAGAAGCTTTCTATTACACTAGTCTAGCTCCACTAAGATGATACATTAATTGTATTAATCTTATGATCCAAACAATTTATAAACATGACAAATTAGTATTTTGTTCCAAGTTGTGCAACTGAATTCTATAATTGTGATCAGAAACTCATGATATACCGGTAGATTAATAAAGACACGGGAACGGCATTAAAGTACCATAATAATGAATATGGGGATTCAATTACACAGCAGTGTAGGCTTATTTCACCAAGTACTTTTAACTTTTTCCATGTCATACGAAATATGCCTACAGCAATGCATTAACAGTTATTTATTTGCACAGCATTTCAGCAACCCCAGTGCAGTAGGCTATGGCATTTGTAAGAGTTCCCCTCCAATCGGTGCCAGTGATGCATGATACCTCCCCAAACAAGGCGGTACCCTGACCACTGACCAATCAGAGGACGACGGCGTCTCTGAGGCGCTAATAAAATCAGCAGTTTTCAGTTCACTAAGCATTCTATTCTCAACTTCTTTAGAAGAGAACAGTACTACACGATACAATGGCAAGAACCAAGCAGACAGCTCGTAAGTCCACCGGTGGCAAAGCGCCCAGGAAGCAGCTCGCCACCAAGGCAGCTCGTAAGAGCGCGCCGGCAACCGGTGGCGTGAAGAAGCCTCACCGTTACCGTCCCGGTGAACAAGTTTAACACGAAATCAGATCAAAACGAAATCGCGCATCCGTCGTCCTAGTAACGGCTGATGTTCCATTGTGGTCCTACACGGACCCCACACTACGTAGCTGTCCTCGTCAATGCCAATTTAAACAAAACATACCGATCTGATTCTCGTTTGGATTAAGAAGCGTCGGGGAGACGGACGGACACTCACATTGCGTTGTGGTTGCACACCCTTTAGCCCTGTGTTTTGTTGTTGTGATTGTTGTTGAGAAACAGGAAGACACTCGCCTTCTTCCTGTGACTGTCTATGTACAACAATTCGTTTTATAAATGCAACTATAAGTAAACATGTGTCACATACATTAACAATGCAGCCCATGTAATGCGTCAATATAAACGCATCGATGAAAGAAATACATACCGTAAATAAATGAACGTTTGTTTCTGACGGGGTTCGAACTCCTCCGTTTTTCGGCATAAAGTTTCCCAGTCATGGAACTACTACAGTGAGCCATTCTAGCCATAACATTTTGTAATGAAAATCAAATCATAGTTTATAAAAGCAGCCACCACAACTCAAAACGAACATGGGGAACTAGATTAACTTGAAATCTCATTAATCACACCGATTTCCAAAACGGCTGTTTAATAGGCCTACAGATTTGTTTCTAACGTCTCTCACCATCATCACCTATACGTTCACCTTATGGTCATTATGTTATAGGCCTACAGGCTACATAGAAATAGTAAATGCATGATATGTTAAATTAACAATCTGTTTATAACATGACCTAAATATGCCCAAAAGCCACATTAAACTGACCCAAGTCACGCCAGTCAATGTACGTGCTCCAAATTATCAAAGCTAATGGTGCTAATATTTCACACACAATATTCAGCCCATTTAAAGCGTCAAAATAAACGCATCAGCGGATGACTGAATAAATAAATAACTGTCAGCATCTCACAGGATTCGAACTCCTCCTAATGTCAAAAGGAGAACACCAGTCTGAAGCATAGCCCTGTGTGCCATTTGGGGCACTCTATCTATGAACAGTAGATAACTTATAGAGTACAAATCCAGTTAACACAACTCAAAACAACAGACATGGGACCTAGATTAACTTGAGAATGATGTCATTCATCACACTGATTTCCAATACGGCTGTTTAATACAGATTTCTTAATATCACCATCATCATATATTATTCATCATGTCATCCTGTATAGGCTACTTAGAAATAGTAAATATGAGCAGGTAGATTAACAGTTTGTTTATAACATGACCTATAGTGAGGGAGCTTTTCAGACACTTTAGTGTCTGAAAAGCTCCCTCATTAATATACACTGACGTGACTTGACTTGACCAGACAATGTGCTACAAATGTAAGCTAATGTGTCACACACTAACCATTCAGCCCCAGTCATTTAAAGCATCAAAATAAATGCATCATGAATATGGTCTTCCTCATCACTGTAGGCCTACTATCATTTTTGTACAACCCAAAGGCTCTTTTCAGAGCCACCCACACTTTCTTTCAATATTTATTCAACTAAGTTTCATGATCAATGGGGCCGAACTACTTATATGTAACCCGTTCTCAACAGTGATATCAACGTGCATTATAGTAGTAATGGATGAATTCATGACAGAGGTGGCAGTGCATATTTAGGTGAGGCGACTTTGAGACAAGCTTAGTTATGGAGCCTCACACAGGACTCAAGTTAACATTATTGGGATATAACATAAAAGGAGTCAATCTAAATATGAAAGGTTGTGATTCTCTGGGTCAGGATGTATTTTTTCCCCCTAGCAATGCTGATTAATAGCACCAACATCACTTTAACCACTTGAACCATATTTTCAAATTATTTTAAGAATAGCAAGCAGATCTACAAGATCACAGAGTCGCAGTCTTGCAGTATTGTTATATGTCGAGCCTTTAGTGTGTGTGTAAACACAAACTTTGACTCCTAACACAAACATGAAATGCCATTGACAATGAATGGCCAGTTCTGAGTGTTTGTGTTAACACAAACATTGAAGACGAGGACATGTCTTCATGTGAAATTGTGATTGGTCAGAATGAGATGATGTAAAATAACGTATGATGATAGGGCACTTATCACTTCACACGGGTGTGATTTTTGTTTGCATTGTATTCTGTATTCTACTGTCATTTCACAAATATGCTTGGTGTTCTATGTGAAGCACATTTAATTGCCTTGTTGAAATAAAATTGGCTTAATGAGCCATGACAAAAAAAGTGTGATTATTACTGCTGAACTAATAATAATTGCCTGTGAATGGGTGTCTGAGATAATTAATAGTAAGGAGCATGCACAGGTATCACGCACGCACACGCATACACACACAGTTTACTGACTTATTATAGCCTTCACACAATGCCACTCCAATAATATACAGTATTTGTATTGTGTTGTGTTTGTATTGTGATATGTATCTCCCATGAGTCTGAAATAAAGATTGAATATACACTGCATTAGTTCAACCCTCCCATAGTAACAATTTGAGGATTTTACTGTGCACATGTTGGACAAATTTAAAATAAATGCACATTTTAACACAACTTTGCATCGCTATTACGCTTCCTAGTTCAAATCATAAGACATACTTGTGTGTGTTGAATGTGTTCCCTGTCACAGTCTGACCATTAAGTCTGCATTAACAGCACAGTGTGTGTTATTACTTAATTTATTTGTTCAGTTGTCATTTAAAGTAGGCCTAAGTAATACAATTACCCTACACTTCTGTGTAATAGGTAGTTTTATTTGTGGGCTCAATTGTCCCTGTAAACATGTGGGGGCTAAATATATTTATGGTAAATGTAAAATATCCACTGTTTTAATTGATCCTGTGTACCATGCTTACATCTATAGCAGCATGAGCATTTCAATCACAATGATAGATGTATTCACAACTTCAAAAATACAGCACCTTAATTAATGGTGGATGATAACATTGGCTGTACGTAGCTTTTAATTGAAGCTATATGCACTTGAAATGTGAATCTACTTGTTCACAAGCTCCTCTAAAGTTCATAAACATTAGACCCGATTTAAAGGAATCATTGTTGCTTATGAATTAAACAATGTCGATTACGTATTGCACAATGTATGCCTCTGATCACTGTATTCACATTCATGTCAGATGAAACTGGCTTAGCTGACAACACTCTAATATCCTTGTGTATAGTATTAGGATGAACTCTTTCTTGGAAAAGATGGGTGGTCCTTAAAAGGACCTTGTATATGTAGATGGCGTAGCTCTCCTTCCTGCGCTTCTTGCCGCCCTTCGCAGCGGTCTTGGTGACGGCTTTCTTGGAGCCCTTCTTGGGCGCTGGTTTTGCTACTTCAGGCATGTTTCTCTCTCAGTGATTGAAGAAAAGAAGTTAACTGTGTTTCGGCGTTGCACCAGTATTTATACTAGCAAGGCTATGCAAATGAAGTGTGCGACTCCCAGCATATGATTGGCTTCTTCTGCCACTGCTCATGTGACCCACAGAGGGAGGAGACATTGATTGATTGATTGACAGTTTGTCAACAGTTTGCAGAATTACAGTACATTTCAAGCACAACTCAATACAAATAATGTTCTCCCACCCGTCTGATCTACTGTCGATAAAATACAGACTAGGGTAAATGAGTAAATCTTCTATTCCACGCTCCAAATTAAATACAATTATAACCCACGTTCTAATCTCTCAATGCATTTATATAATCTAGTAGTCAGTCCACTAAAAGACTATTTGCTTGCCCTGAACCACTTTGTACCATTGCTGTGATGAGTGAGGTAATTTGACTTCAAGCAGACCTTGTTTGATTTAAATATGTATTAACAGTTTGCAGAATTACAGTATATTTCAACTCAATACAAAGACTCTTAACTGCGAGTGGACGACCCAATACAGCATTACACTTGTTTAATAGAGCGTCCACCTTGTTCAATTCATCAAAATATTTAGATACGTACAAATACCCCTGTATTATAGCCAGAGAACAGAACAGGAATTCATCATAAAGGAGGTAAAGAGGTAAAAAGGGGAAGACTAGCAGTAAGGGCGGTGGTAAAAAGGAGCTGTTTTGTTAAAACTATTAAATGCCTGGTTCTAAATTGTAATACAGATGAAACGATAGAGCATTTGCTAGTAGACTGCCAGAGGTCATTTGTAAATGGTACCACATTGGCTTCTCAGACACTTTGCCATGCATATTTAGTCTCATGTTTGAAAACAAATCTAACCTATCTTGTCATATTTATTATTTACTATTTCTGAGCAGCCTGTATAACAATGACTATAGGCCAATGGTGAATTTAGGTGATGATGGTTGGAGATATGAAACCAATCTGTAGGCTATTAAACAGTCGTGTTGGAAATAAATGTGCCTGTGGTGAATGAGATCTCACCTTAATCTAGGTCCCATGTCCCATTTTTGTAATGGCTGCACGGTTTTATACTCTATCATTTGAATATGATTGCACAATATTGTTGCTAGGAATGGCGTCCTACAATATGCTCCAGGTCTAGGAAACGTTATGCTGCAAAAGGGAGGGGTTCGAATCCCGTCAGAAACAGACATTTATTTATTAATTAATTCATTCATGTATTACTTTATTCATTAATTCATTCATTCATTTATTTTGACGCATTACATGGGCTGCATGCTATATATACTCCAATGGCGATAGTTACATTTCTAAAGCATAGGCTATGTATTGTTGTTGGAGATACAGTCACAGGAAGGAGACGGGGTTGTCTTCCTGTTTAATGACAACAAAACATAGGCTACGGCTAAGGTCCACTTCCACAACGCAATAATGTGAGTGTCCGTCTGCCCAAGAATCAGATCGGATAACGGATTGGGTATGTTTTGGCATTGTGACAGGCATTTGCGAGGACAGCTACGCATTATGTCGCCGTTAGAACATCAGCTCGTTGCTACGGCGACGGATGACGGATTTCGTCTTGATCTGATTTCGTCAAAAAATAACACACCGGTACAGTGGCTCTGAGGGAGATCCGTCGTTACCAAAAATCCACCGAGCTGCTGATCCGCAAACTGCCCTTCCAGCGCCTGGTGAGGGAGATTGCCCAGGACTTCAAGACCGACCTGCGCTTCCAGAGCTCCGCCGTCATGGCTCTCCAGGAGTCGGCCGAGGCTTATCTGGTTGGTCTCTTTGAAGACACCAACCTGTGCGCCATCCACGCCAAGAGGGTGACCATCATGCCCAAAGACATTCAGCTGGCCCGTCGTATCCGCGGAGAACGTGCTTAAACTAATCTGTCACAACCCCAAAACGGCTCTTTTAAGAGCCACCAAATGTGTTATTTGAAGATAAATCATTCCTTTCAATAATATAGATTGACAATAAGCCAATAACTACTGATTATATCTACCATTTATTACAAACAGTCAACTTGTTGCATTGTTTGTCTATAGTTAATATATATAACTATAGAATATAAATATATATATTTAACATCCATAATGACATGCTACAATAACTAATGCTTTTAGCCAGTTATGTACATGTAGAGACATTAGTGAATATTTAGATTTATTACTACATATAAATAATATGGTTGTTCTTACTGATCTGATAAGAAAGTGGCTAAGAAGCCCGCAGCAGCCAAGAAAGTTCCAGCCAAGAAGTTTGCCAAACCCAAGGCAGCAAACCGCTCCCAAAAATAAGTAAACTGCCTGCTCCATCTTTATACCCACAAAAGGCTCTTTTAAGAGCCAACCACATAATTTTGTAAGAGTATACTATCCTCACTTTTTACGTCATGGTCATGTGAGCACTGGAATAATAGCCAGTATATGGCTTTATATTAATACATTTGTGTATGCCTTATTTGCAAAAATATGGACCCTTTCTAAAACATGTATTGCAAATATTATGTATTGCAAATATCATTTCTGCTGCTGGCCTTTGATGCTCTGATCCAAAATATCACAATATATTATTCAAGGCGTTGCATTACAAACATCAGATAAAGGCTACATGTCATCAGATTACAGACATCAAAGTTACTCACGTAATCAAATACAATACATTCAGTTGGATAAAAAAACACGGATTCAAGAGCCCCAAAGAAAGCCGCAAAGAAGGGTGCTCCCAAAAATAAGTAGTAATCCGTCTTGTTCCAACTTGATATCCACAAAAGGCTCCTTTAAGAGCCAACCACATTATTTTATAAGAGTATCCTCACTTTTTACGTCATCATGCTCACATGTGAGCACTGGAATAATAACCAGCCTTTGTATTAATACATTTGTGTATGCCCTACGAGAAAAATGTTGAACCCTTTCCAAGATATTTATTGCAAATATGTATTGCAATAATATGCTCTGATCCAGACTTTTCTCCCCTGCCACTTGTTAGTTATGCCGCTTGGATTTAAAGTATTGCATTTCCACAATATTACAAAATATCACAGTACAATACAATATTCAAGGGGTGGCATTACATTACATCAGATAAAGGCTACATGTCATTAGATTAAAACATCAAAGTTACTCACGTCATCAAATCAATACAATATTTTAGAAGAAAAAAAACATTTTGCAAATCCCCCCCACCCCTAATAATTTTAAATATTGACATAAATGTGTGAAGCCATCAGTCACTGTTTTGCTATGGCCTTGACCGCTGTTTTGGTTCAATGTTTTGTTCAACATAGCATTTAAATTGAGTATAGTACCATTACAAATGTAATAGTAAAACAAATAAAGAGAAAAACTGTAACCCGTCCACCTCTACATCATCAAATTGAAATTGCCAAGTTATACACAAATAAGCAAGACATTCATTTGTGAGATTCCCACCCCTTTTTCCCCTCACTGTATTATGTTTCTTTTCCCTTTTTTCTTTTCCTTTATGATACATTCCTGTTCTGTTCTTTGGCTATATAGAGCTCCGAAGTCTGACGTCACTTTCAGTAGAGGGCGTCAATCTCCAGGTTCATGTATTTGTTTATTTGCATTGAGATCCCCAAACGGCGATTTTAGGTCGCTTCATATAAGAACTGTGTTTGAAAAATAAACCGACCACCTCGGCGTTTCTGTCAGGGGAGTGGATGTGCGTCGTTAATGATGTCCATTCATATTTGATACAGCCAGTTTCTAGAGAAAATGGAATTAATGTGACCGCAAAAGCCTTGAAACTACATATGAATGCAATGTCGCTGAGCATATACGTCACGCCCAGCTGTCAACATATTGCGTTCCTGAGATTCCTCGTTGACGTAAGCTCAGCTGGTGGTGACTCGACTCGTACTAACCACGATACATTATATATCAATAAAATAAAAATAAAAATAATTAACGTTCAGTTTCTGTTGTGCGACGGGCTGTGGGCAGAAGCAGCCTACCCGGAAATGGAGTCTCTGGGTTGTTTGGCTCGTTTCTAACGCTTATTTTGTTACTCTTTGGGTATATTTGTACATTTCCACCTTCAGTCGATGCTTCATATCCATATGAGTGAAAAGGCCGGGGTGATCGGTTTATTTTTCAAACACAGTTCTTATATGAGGCGATCTAAAATCCCCCTATGGAGAGTACAATGCTTATAAAAACATACATGAACCATGACGTCAGGACTTCGGTGCTCTATAGAAGTGTCTATTTGTACGTCTCTAAATGTTTTGATGAATTGGACAAGGTGGACCCTCTTGTAAACAAGTGCAATGCTTTATTGGGTCGTCCACTCACAGTTAACAGTATTTGTATTGAGTTGTGCTCGAAATGTACTGTAATTCTACAAACTGTTAATAAATATTTCAATCAATCAATAAATTAATCAGATATAGGCACAACACATGGTAATACATCACATGCATAGAAATAGTCATCAAGGATGAGAACACAACATCTGTCTAACAGTAGAATATCTGTACAGTCAATGAACCTATGAGTATACACTATAGAGTGCTGTGTCTATATAGTACATTATACAATATAGATGCTATCGAAATAACATAGTTTAGTCTTTGCATACGCCTGTAAATTCGTTGAGGCTAGATTTGACAAAACAGGTCAAACAGAAGGGTGGGGATAATTCATCACATAGGCGTGTGTGTGTGCGCGTGAGAGAGAGGGAGAGAGAGAGAGGGGCGGGGTTAGTAACGCCCACGCAGCTCGCTCTGCCTGTCCTCCCTTACGTCCTCAGAACACAAATAAAATGGCAAGTCTCTGACCTCTCTAATCACTCAGTTTTCTAACTGCAACTACAGCTCAACTCAAAATGTCAGGAAGAGGCAAGGGAGGAAAAGGTCTTGGAAAAGGAGGCGCCAAGCGCCATCGCAAGGTGCTTCGTGATAACATCCAGGGAATCACCAAGCCCGCTATCCGCCGTCTGGCTCGCCGTGGCGGAGTTAAGCGTATCTCCGGTCTGATCTACGAGGAGACCCGCGGTGTCCTCAAGGTGTTCCTGGAGAACGTCATCCGTGACGCCGTCACCTACACCGAGCACGCCAAGAGAAAGACCGTGACCGCCATGGATGTTGTCTATGCTCTGAAGAGACAAGGACGCACTCTGTACGGATTCGGAGGTTAATAATGCTGACTTGATCTACCAACAACCCAAAGGCTCTTTTAAGAGCCGCCCACACTTTCTCTACAGAGCAGATTCCATATACACTTTGTAGAACCTTTTGAAGATTTGTGCTTTACTAGTCAAACAAGCAGTGTTTATCAAAAATGGTGTTACTATGATCAGTCGAAAGTTAAGTCTTCCGTTTTCCGAAAATTCCAATACCCTAGCTTTATACACCACTCACTTTTGAAGACTTTTTATAGTTGGCAAGCTACTGACTGACTGGTCCATTTTTCTATATTGTCTAGTCCAGAGAGTGACCTTATACTGCTTTGCATAGGCAAAATAAATGTTTCATTGGCCGGCTGGTTTGTGCTGATTAAAAATGCTAGTCTGTTGCAATCTGACAATTTGTAGTCTTTGACTAACAACTGTTCGGTGTGGACGTGGCTGAGCGTGCGTATATAACTGGTACAAACTGGAGACATGGGCCATACGGTTACAAATAGTCTGCATTATTTAAATTTGATGCAGACTACATTAATTACAAAGTACTATTATGAATACAGATAAGACCTGTGCGTAATAACTATGACAGGATCCAAGCAAAATATGCATTTATCTAAAAGTATATAGGCCCTCTTTAGTATATTGGGTCCCTTATTTATAAACTTTTCGGCTGCTTTTGACGCAGACAAATATAAAGTCCGCCTTATTTACACTAGTTTCATATTAAGCGACGGAACTAGTAACCTGTGTGCTCCTCAAAGACATTGGAAATTAACCTTTACATGGAAACAGTGGGTGGCTCTTAAAAGAGCCTTTGTGGGGTTTTTTTTTGGGGGGGGGGGTGAAGCAGATTTATTTCTTTGCGGCTTTCTCGGTCTTCTTGGGTAGCAGAACAGCCTGGATGTTGGGCAGCACACCGCCCTGAGCGATGGTCACTCCACCCAGCAGTTTGTTGAGCTCCTCGTCGTTGCGGACGGCCAGCTGGAGGTGACGGGGGATGATACGACTCTTCTTGTTGTCACGGGCAGCGTTTCCAGCCAACTCCAGGATCTCAGCGGTCAGATACTCGAGGACAGCCGCCAGATAGACCGGGGCGCCGGCACCGACTCTCTGGGCATAGTTGCCTTTACGCAGCAGCCTGTGGACACGACCCACGGGGAACTGGAGCCCGGCACGGGATGAGCGGGTCTTAGCCTTCGCCCTGGTCTTCCCTCCGGTTTTCCCTCTGCCGCTCATTTTGATTTATTTCTGGAGTAAAATCTCGAAGAAAATTGAGAAATATGCTGAGGAGAGGCGCGCGAGACCTTTTATATCTTCAACCAACACACAGCCTAGTATTGTCTGTATATGAGGCGGTGCGCCCCACCAATGAATGAGAGCGCGGACTGAGTGTGTATGAGCTCCCGTCCAATCAGTGCTAGTGCCGTGAATGCTCCTCCCAAAGAAGGAGGTTCCTGCCCAGAGACAGAGAGAGAGAGAGAGAGAGAGAGACTGTACACTGTAGACAGCATAGATATATATCTATGGTAGACAGTACCAAAGAGAGAGTATGGTGGGTGTCCCATATGAACTGAACCCTAACATACAAGAACTAAACACCCCTTCCCGAAGGGAGTGAAATTATAGGGGGAGGCAAAACAAAACATAAACTAACATAACTAAACAGACATGACGAAAATAACAGAAGTTATCAACTAATATTTACAAAAAAACACCCAAAGTGATCCCTTTCTCATGATATATTCCATTCTACCCAGACCCAGTAGTCTGAGTGGTTGCAAATCCTTCTCTCAGTGTGAAATCAAGATCCTCTCCAGTTATGTCCTTAATGTCCAAAAATCTCCCGGCCGTGTCCAGTACCATTTTGATTCTTTCGGATTTACCCTGCATCTCCACCACACAGTTGATAAACAAGAGAAACTTTATTTTGTCCATACATATCATGTCTTGTCCATGTCTGTTTGTTTCCTCTTCCATGGTGTGTTTTGTTGCCCTTGCATCATTTCCCTCCATTCCTTTCACTGCTTGTGCATAATTATGATATTCCCTT
This sequence comes from Electrona antarctica, assembly GCF_951216825.1. Classification (NCBI taxonomy): domain Eukaryota; kingdom Metazoa; phylum Chordata; class Actinopteri; order Myctophiformes; family Myctophidae; genus Electrona; species Electrona antarctica. The sequence goes on from NC_136806.1 coordinate 1,139,523, forward strand.
ATTCTCCCTGCTCCTCTTTGCATCTCCTTCCTTTATCCTTCTCAGACACTTTGATGCCCCTGTATAGTGGTTCCATTTTAAAGTATTTTATTGAATTTCCACAAATTACAAGGTATCACAGTACATCAATATTCAAGGCTTCGAAAAACAATCAAAAACAGGCTGTTTGTCATAAATACATCAATGTTACAGTTTATATGTAAAGTGTGCAAGCATATGACACCATGCTTTGTGTGACATGTGTGTCTATTTGTAAGCACATAAACCATCAAAACCAAACATTCAGTTAAAAATCACACCCGTGTGAACTGAGTGGTGTAAGGTCTTATATAGACTGATCAACTGTGGTCTGACGTAATGAAATCACATAGCAACCATGCTAATTTTTTGGTACGGACAGACACGTAAACGGACAGACATGTAAACTAACAAAGCCAGTTGTAGGAGTGGTTACACCACTCCTCAAACCCTGGTCCTCACATCAAGACACCGCTCACCTGTATAGTGGTTCCATTTACTTTGCAGTGCATGCACTCTGGCTCTTGTGAGCTACAGGACCCAGTACAGCTCACCTCACCACATCTCCCACACTTCCTAACACCTCTGCAGACATATGGCCTATCATATGGCCTGACCTAGCCCCTCTTGGCACCCTCCGTGAAGTTTGTTTACTTTACGTAGGGTCCCTATGCATTTATCCCATGCGGAATGAACATTTTCTGACGTTTCCGTTGTCTCCTATAGCTGATATATGCTTCTTTTGAAACATCTCACCACCACCAAAAGGCTGCAGCACGGCCAGCACGGATAGTAAGAGAAATCTATGAAAAGCTGGGAACTAAATCGTTACCAAGAAATTTCTTCACCAATGTGTTTCTAAAGGTGTCTAATAACATGTACTAAAAGTTTGAAATTCAACTCCCGTGGGAAATTGAGTTATTAGCATAATATGTGATATATACCGATAACATCCTATATAAGGCAAAAAAGTCCAAATTTCATCATTCTTTAACTAGCATGTGACATATGAAACTAGGGGGTTTTCATGATTCTGAATCCATTCCAAGCATTAGTTTTGCACAAAAAACACTCCTTGGGGGGAAAACGGCCTCACAAACGTGATGAGGTCAGCACATTTGGTCAAGTGGATATGGCCTATGGATTCAGAATCATGAAAACCCCCTAGTTTCATATGTCACATGCTACTTAAAGAATGATGAAATTTGGACTTTTTTGCCTTATATAGGATGTTAAGGGTATATATCACATATTATGCTAATAACTCAATTTCCCACGGGAGTTGAATTTCAAACTTTTAGTATATGTTATTAGACACCTTTAGAAACACATTGGTGAAGAAATTTCTTGGTAACGATTTAGTTCCCAGATTGGTCAAATACCTGATAAAATGCCCTTACTAGGAGGGTATTTACAACTGTATACCATATCGCGTGGGATAAATGCATAGGGACCCTCCGTAAAGTAAACAAACTTTACGGAGTGGTCCGAGAGGGGCTAGGCCTGACCTTGTATGTGATGTATTCCACATAAATTATTTCAGGAAGTTCATCAAAAGCTCGGTACAATGATCTGCACCTGGTTCGCTGATAACAAACTATCTCTACACCTGGGAAAAACTGAATCCATTCTCTTTGGATCAAATAGTAATCTCAACAAGGCTGATGATGACATATTGATTAGAGTGGGCGATAATGTTATCACACGAAAAGATGAAATTACCTACCTAGGTTCCATCCTGGAGGCAAATCTAAAATGGCCACCAACATAATCAAAAAAAGTCAAGTCTCCTCACTGGTCAACAAAAACACCTTGAAGACCCTAACAGGAGCCCTCACACAAGGTTTCTTCGACTATGGATGCACCTCCTGGTACCACAGCACCTCTAAGGCCATTCAAACTAGGCTCCAGACTTCCCAAAACAAACTGGTCAGGCTACTACTTGGCCTCACTCCCCGAACCCACCTCACCCCTGCCCACTTTGACAGGCTGGAATGGCTTAGGGTTGACGACAGAGTACAGCATCTTGCAATGGGTCTGGTCCACAAGATTCAATACACCACCAAGATACCCCTGTACCTGTCTAAATACTTCCTTAATGTCAACGAAGTCCACACCCACAACACCAGAGGGAGTTCAACAAACCATGTGCAACCCAGATTCGGCAAAAACAAGGGACTAAATTAATTTCGCTCCTATGCCACCAAAATGTGTAACGCCTTACCAACAGTCATTAAGACATGTGAATCCCTTGACTCCTTCAAAACCGCCCTCAAAGGGCACCTTCGGACAGCTGCAATTCGAAAACCGTAAAATCTGAATTCCCCCACCCACCTTTCCCCTAGCCTGGATCCAGCCCAAAGACCCCGCCCACTCTCTGAGTTGACTGAAGCTTCAAGAAAGCTACAGTCTGATAATCAGGCTACCTTTCCCCCTCACTGTATATGTTTATTTTCTCTTTTTACCTCCTCTATGATGATTTCCTGTTTTGACTATATAGTTGTGTATATTCGTACATCTAAATTGTTTTGATGAATTGAAAATGGTGGGCCCTATTGTAAACAAGTGTAATGCTTTATGGTGTCGTCCACTCACAGTTAACAGTTGTTGTATTGAGTTGTACTTGAAATGTACTGTAATTCTGCAAACTGTTAATAAATCAATCAATCAATCAAAAGTCTGTTTGTAAGTGGACTGACTGACTACTATATGTATAAGTGGTGCATTGATATAAAGTATTACAACTGGATTTAAATTGGATCATGGAATTAGAACTATAGAAATGTAGATTTACTCTAAATGTCCATTATCATGATAAATGCCAATAGTAGTCTATTATGTTAGCGGCCCGCGGGACAATACACAATATATCAGGCAGGCGGGAGAACACTAGCCTGGCTTGGCCAGCCTCATAGCGGGGATTCACTGAAGATTCTTCCCCGCATATGAGGAAACATCAGTGAACCCTCGCTATGAGTCTGGCCGCGCCAGGCTAGGAGAACACTATACAGAAACAAAGACAGTGTGGGAGACTCCTCCCAGGATCTTTGGGTCACATGAGCAGTGACAGCTGAAGCCAATCATGTGGTGGTAGTCGCATACTTCATTTGCATAGGCATGCTATAAATACTGGTGCAGCGCCTAAAATAATTTACTACTTTATTCTTTAACACACTCTGTGAGAAAGAACCATGCCTGAAGTAGCGAAACCAGCGCCCAAGAAGGGCTCCAAGAAAGCCGTCGCCAAGACCGCAGTTAAGGGCGGCAAGAAGCGCAGAAAGTCCAGGAAGGAGAGCTACGCTATCTACATATACAAAGTCCTGAAGCAGGTCCATCCCGATACCGGTGTCTCTTCCAAGGCCATGGGCATCATGAACTCCTTCGTCAACGACATCTTTGAGCGCATCGCCGGTGAAGCCTCCAAACTGGCTCACTACAACAAGCGCTCCACCATCTCATCCAGGGAGATTCAGACCGCCGTCCGCCTGCTGCTCCCCGGTGAGCTGGCCAAGCACGCCGTGTCTGAAGGCACCAAGGCTGTGACCAAGTACACCAGCTCCAAGTAAACTCCATAGTTTGCTATTACAAAACACCGGTCCTTTTAAGGACCACCCATATTTTCAAATAAGAGTTTATCCATCAACATGGCCATTACAATGCATGTCGGCTAAACCACTACGAGTTAGTCCAAGTCTGACATTAATATGAATTTACAGTACACACTTTAATTCAGGAAGATAAGGTTTAATGAATCTAGATTATATTAAGGATAAATGGGCTAAATAATTCAGATTATACAAGGAAATGAGTGTAATCATAGGTTTAAAAACATTTAAGATCTCAATTTTGGCAGGAATATGCTTGGAAGATGGAAACAATGTTGCATATTCATCTAATCATATGGGTAGGTACAAACAATGTTTGTATTTGTAAGTTTTATTAAATGTATGAATTTGACCTTGACATACTTAAAGGGGAATAGCACTCATTTTCGACATTTTACTGTGTCATAAATATATTTACATCTGTAGCCTATATTGTGATTGTGCTATCATGCCATGACTTAATTATACTTATATATTATTGTAGAAATTGTTGTTGTTGTAAAGTTCTGAAAATAGACTACTTCAATATCCAATAGGAACTATGTCACCATTAGTTCAGTAAAGTATATAAAAGAGCTCAACGGCTACATATTCAGTCAGACAACTCACCCCGAAAGTGGCCGAAAGTGAAGACATCTCACCCCTGGTGAGTTGTCCGGACGTTCGGGGTGAGTTGTCCTGACTGAATATGTAGCCTTTGAGCTCTTTTATATACTTTACTGAACTAATGGTGACATAGTTGTCCTGACATCTCACCAAAAGTGGCAAAAGGGGTGAGTTGTCTTGTTACCCTCCGGGATGTGTAGATTCAAATCTTATAAATTGAATTTAAGTAATGCTGATCTAGTTAAATTACTAGATCTTTTTTTGTGATTAGTATTTTATTGGATTTTCTTTTTTAGACACAAACACAACACCCACAATACCAGTAACAACAATACAGAACAAACAAACGAAGACAAAATAAATTAATAAAAAGCGTTTGACACAAATCGACAGTCACATTACAAAAAAATAAATAAAAAAGACACAACTAGGAGGGAAGGAAGGGGAGGGGAGGCTGTGTTCTTCTCGATAGAGACATATATGTGAGCAGGCGAGGATCTACTGTAGGGGGGGCAGCCAGTAGTCTGTCATTACGTAGTGCTATCATACAGAAGGAATCTGTCCCACTTCTGGTGGAACTGATCTATCCTATTTTTCATAGAGAATGATACTCTTTCATATGACGCTGTACTGTTTAGTAAGTTATGCCATTCTGTAATTGATGGTACGTGGGCTGATTTCCATAATTGGACTAGCAGCCTCCTGCCCAGCATTATGGCTGTTTGGATCCATTCCACGTGTGTGGAAGGAGTTATATCTTTAAGAATAGAAGGATCTCCTAGTATAAATAAGCGGATATCGAGAGGGATATCTTGACCAATGATTCTCTCAATAAGATCATGTATTTGTGTCCAAAAATCATGTACCCTGGGGCACTTCCATAAGACATGGGTCAACGTACCTTCGTTCGGGCACTTCCAGCATCCTGGATCATTTTTTAGCTTTGCTCTATGTAATTTAGAAGGGGTCCAATACATTCTATTAAAGATTTTAAACTGAATTAGCCTAAAATTACTAGATCTAATGCTGCAAGCATGGTACACCAACAGCATTTGGTACGGTAAACACGTAGGCCCTCATTAGTGTACAATAGAGCGGGATTAGTGTACAATAGAGCGGGAAAATAATGTAACTACCATTACACAGCAGTGTAGGTTCATTTCACTATTTTTTCCATTCAAACTGAAGAAATTAAGCAATAACCTGCTGTGCTCTTAATGATTGCAGCCATGTGGACAGACAGGATAAATAGAAAGTTAAGCTAAAGTTAAGAGCACCGACTCTCTGGGCATAGTTTCCTTTACGGAGCAGCAGGTCCTCACATCAAAGTACCTCTCACTTTACCATTCGGCTACTGAGCCGTGGTAGAATAAATGCAACACAGTATACATATATACGTTAAAAGGAGTACATTACCTGGGCTCAAGTGACTACAGTGCTAAAGTGGGCCAGTTTAAGTGTGTGTGCAGTCTCTTCAGGTCTATGGTTTTTCTCCTTTTTAGTTCCGTTCTGATTTGCAGTGTTTGCATCTATTATCATGTTGTCCATTGACATTTTGCATCGAGTCACACAAATGCAAACCCAAAATAAATCATAATTCTCTTTTCCGCAGTTAAAAATACCGTATAGAATGTTTCTGTGACATGGCACCCTCACGCCTATATCGTGCATCTTGCTCCAGACTGCCTTCGACCTATTGCAGTCTATGAGCAAGTGCCACATGGTCTCTAATTCGTCACAGTCTGGAATGGGGCATTCCGTTGTGGTCACAAAGCAGCTCCATTTAACCACTGCTCTAGCTGGTAGTCTACCATGGGCAGTTAGCCACATAACGTCCTGCATGTTCCCAGTGACGAGGCCGCTGTTCAAATTATTTACCAGGTTTTTACTTTCTTCAAAGGAGCAGTGTTTAAAAAGTACCATACCTCCATATATCTTATTACTTATTAAATTACATATTATTTTATTTGATTGGGTTCCCCAGTTAATATTTAAATTGCTATATTTCGTGGTGAAGTCCCCATATGCCAATTTATAATATGGCAGTGACAGTCTGCCCCTGCCCCTCTGTTTTCTCCATGTTTTGGGGTCTCCTACCCAGGCTGCTCCACACAGAATGCCCCTAGCCACATTTTTACAAAATGCAATCATTATTTTGCTGCCGACGTCTGTTGCGCCAAGGCCTCTCTCTTTGACACTTTTAAACATAAGGACTCTTTTGGTAACCTCCCGGTTGTTACCCCAAATTAAACGTACACACATCCTATTTATTCGTGTTATGCACTTCTCAGGTGGAGGAAAAATGGTGGCCAGGAACAATAACTTTGATAAAATAAATGTTTTTACAATCCCTATTCTTGACTTATAAGTTGTGTCCCTAACTTTCCATTTTTCTACTTCGGCCTGTATTTCAGTTTATTTTCTGTCCCAATAATTTTTAGCACAGTCCCTATTACCAAAGAAAATGCCAAGTATTTTCATTTCATCTTTCACCTCCATGAGCAGGGCCGGCCTTTGATCCTCCTCTCTTATCCAAATACATTCTGTTTTGGTCTTGCCTCTGCCGCTCATTTTGTAGATGTATTTGTAGAGTAATAATAGCTCGAAGAAATGAATGTGCTGGAAGAGAGCTGTGCGAGACCTTTTATATGTTCAGCTCAGTAAAGTATAGTGTGGGGTTGTGCGCCCCACCAATCATAGAGACGGATGAGAGCGCGGGCTGAGTGTGTATGAGTTTCCCATGACTGCCTAATCTATTGATTGATTGATTGATTGAAATATGTATTAACAGTTTGCAGAATTACAGTACATTTCAAGCACAAACTCAATACAAAGACTGTTAACTGTGAGTGGACAACCCAATTAAGCATTACACTTGTTTACAAGAGGGTCCACCTTGTTCAATTCATCAAAACATTTAGAGACATACAAATAGACACTTCTATATAGTCAAAGAACATGGGGATTTTATGGGCGCCAGTTTTGAATTGCAGCTGTCCATAGGTGCCCTTTGAGAGCGGTTTTGAAGGAGTCAAGGGATTCCCATGTCTTAATGACTGTTGGTAGGGCGTTTCACGTTGCATAGGAGCGAAAATAATTTAGTCCCTTGTTTGTGCCGAATCTGGATTGTACATGGTTTGTTGCACTCCCTCTGGTGTTGTGGATGTGGACTTCGTTAACATTAAAGGACCACTTCATGACTTTTCAACCTATCTTCATATACTAGGTCCTCACTAAAAATCATGATACAATACCACCATTTTTTTCGTCCACCAGTGACATCATCGATGGGGAATCCAAGCTAATAGCAACTGCAGGCTTTCTAGTCCTGAAAACTTGCAATGTGAAAATGGAAGCCATCGTTCTCATGCTAATACAAATCTAAATATTGTTGTAGAAAAATCTTGGTTAAAAAATATCTGCCTATATGATGTCACTGGTGGACGGGTTTCTGAACTGCCCACGGCCCTCCTATGAGACACAGACTGAGTAGCCATTTTATCATTATTATTAGTGAGGACCTATTATATGAAGATAGGTTGAAAAGTGGTGAAGTGGTCCTTTAAAGAAGTATCTAGACAGGTACATGGGTATCTTGGTGGTGTATCGAATCTTGTGGACCAGACCCATTGCAAGATGCTGTACTCTGTCGTCGACCCTAAGCATTCCAGCCTGTCAAAGTGGGCAGGGGTGAGGTGGGTTCGGGGGGTGAGGCCAAGTAGGGTCCTGACCAGTTTGTTTTGGGAAGTCTGGAGCCTAGTTTTAAGGGCCTTAGAGGTGCTGTGGTACCAGGAGGTGCATGCATAGTCAAATAAACCTTGTATGAGGGCTCCTGTTAAGGTCTTCAAGGTGTTTTTGTTGACCAGTGAGGAGATCCTGTAAATTAATCTTGTTCTTTGGTTTTTTGATTACTTTGGTGGCCATTTTATCACTGGAAAGATGATGGAACCTACTGTAGGTAGGTAATTTTATATTTACGTGTGATAACTTTGTCACCCACTCTAACCAAGAAGTAATTTGCCTTGCTGAGATTACTATTAGATCCAAAGAGAATGGATTCAGTTTTTCCCAGGTGTAAAGATAGTTTGTTATCAGCGAGCCAGGTGCAGATTCTATCGAGTTCAGAGCTGAGGGCCTTTTCAACCTGCAGTTTGTTCTTGTCCGAGATTAGCAGTGCAGAGTCATCTGCGAACAGGAACAAGTTGCAGTCACAAGCTGATGTCATGTCGTTAACATATATTAGGAACAGTAAAGGTCCTAGTATGCTTCCTGGTAGAACACCACAGCTCACTGGGAGGGGGGGGGGGGGGGGGGGGACAGTGTTCCATTCACCTCCACCATCTGTTCTCTCCCCTCCAGGTAGGATTGCATCCAGCTCACTGATGTGCTATCGAAACCAATTGCTTTTAGCTTGTTAACCAGTATGGAGTGGTTCACGGTGTCAAAAGCCTTTTGGAGGTCCAGCTTGACCATGCCGCAGTATTTGCCAGCATCCACCTCATGTTTGATGTGGTCGCTCAAATAGAGAAGGAATACAACTACAGGATAAAACTACATGATAAAACTACATGATAAAACTACAGGATAAAACTACAGGATAAAACTTAATGATAAAACTACATGATAAAACTACATGATAAAACTACAGGATAAAACTACATGATAATACTATAAAACTACATGATAAAACTACATGATAAAAGTACAGGATAAAACGTCATGATAACATTACATGATAAAATTACATGATAATACTATAAAACTACATTATAAAACTGCATGTGTTAGGTGCTTGCACATAAGACTCTATCATTTGTTTATCTGTTGGTTCCCTAATGTTGTCTTTCTTCTGTTGTATAGTGCCTGTGACATAAGACATTGCTGACCTCTGCTGGTCTAAAGAGACAGACACCTGTCAATCACCTGATGGAGCTGGCTGCCACACCCTGTGTCAGCTGTGCCTTGTTGTATGATTAGGAGCAGGCTATAAAGAGGAGCTGTGGAGAGCAGTTCATTGTCTCCCAAAACACCCAACCTGAAAAGTTGTGTTCCCCTGTGTTCTGTTGCGCTTTCTTTACTTTCAGTTACTGGGCTGGTAGTGAGTATTTGTTTGCCGTTTGGTTTCTGTTTAGTTTAGTTCTTATTTTGTTTTGGTAGTTTATGGGGAGTCTGGGGACTCCGACATGCACACAGTGCATAGCTCCCCATGCTCCCTCATTTATTAGTTTGCTAGCCCATATGTTTGTTTGTAGGATGCCTAGTTAGGTCTTGAGTTTATCTTTATTATTGTTTTCGGCATTTATTACTTTAACCTTATATTTGTTCAGTGCTATTTAATGCCCGATTTCAATTTTAAATAAATTGGTTATATTTTTGGTAAACTTTTAACCTGGCTTTGTGTCCTGATTATGTTATGGTCCTTGCTGTTTGAGCCAATAGAGCGTCGCAGTCCCGCCTCCTACCCTGGACCAGGAAATGAAACCCAATGCATTATTCTCATAGACATTTCTTAAAGTATTTATTTAAAGACTGTTACGCCGTGGACAAAGCCAACTCGAGTCGTGACAACTCATGACAACACAAACAATATTTTGGACCAAACAAATAATTAGAAAGAAGAAAAAAACGGCACGTTACAACACTCTTTTTGTTGTTTCTTCTTTGTAATTATTTGTTTGGTCCAAAATATTGTTTGTGTTGTCATGAGTTGTCACGACTCGAGTTGGCTTTGTCCGCGGCGTAACCGTCTTTAAATAAATACTTTAAGAAATGTCTATGAGAATAATGCATTGGGTTTCATTTCCTGGTCCAGGGTAGGAGGCGGGACTGCGACGCTCTATTGTAAAGGGCCGTAACAATAATAAAACTAAAGGATACAACTACATGATCAAACTACATGATAAAATTACAGGATACAACTACGTGATAAAACTACATGATAAGTGCGTTCAGTGTGCCTTATTTACGAACCACCACAGCTGTGACGCAATCACACCGATTCACACTGGACAACCCCAGCTTCAGGGTAGGGCCGCTCAGTGCGGGCACTCGGCACACCCGGTGCGCAGCGCACTGGATTTTCGAACGACAAGATAGCACACCGGTGCGTTCAGGGCGCATTTCCGAACGCACCCAAGGTCTACACCAGGGGTTCTCAACCCGTGGGTCACGACCCCTCTGGGGGTCACCAAATTATTTTGGGGCATCCCAAAATTATTAACTTTTTTAATTTTTTTGCAATTAAATGGCTGGTAAATGGAAATGAAAGTTCACATAGTACACATAGTACATGCATAAACTTTCCTTAATGATTAGATCTGGTTTCAGTTCATTTATGACATAAGTTCTCTAAAGTTATTTTTTCAGTCAGTTTGTCTTGGGGGTGGGGGAGGGGGGCAGGGTGGGGGTCGCGAGACATGGCCAAAGCATTTTCGGGGGTCCCCAGCGAAAAACGTTGAGAACCCCTGGTCTACACAATACAAATCTGAGACAATATACCTTCTGATTTCTGATTTCACATTAGGCCTATGTTTTCACAGTCTGAGATAGGAATGTTGTTACTGGCTGAGGACGGAGTGATTGTACATGATTATGACCTTGTTGGACGCAACATCATGCACAAAATGATTGGACAGCCTGCATTCACGTTCTCATTCAGTAGAAAGGATAAAGCCATAACCATTGGACAAAAATCGGCTATCAAAGTTGCTCCTGATCGAACCATTGATTCTACACTTCTGTTTCAAAGTTTCCTGATTGTCTCCAAACTGGAGAGCTGTCATTGGAGGAGGTTATGTGTTGAAAGTTCAGTAATTTCCCTCCTGCCCTTTTTGAAGACAGAAACGTTTTCCGCAAGGCTGATAAACCACAACTAGCGCATCATGCGATCTGTGATCATGCAAGTGATGCAATCTTAGATTCGGTACCAGAAACAGAGTATTACGTTCTTGATGGAGGTTCACTCCTTCACCGAATACCATGGAAGCTCGGACAAAGCTATGGTACAATTGCACAGTCATATGCAGACTTCACCATCAAGCATTATGGCTCAGCAACAACCATTGTGTTCGATGGCTATGAGGATGGGCCATCCACTAAAGATAACACATGTCAAAGAAGAGGAAACAATATTCATCCCATTGTCAACTTCACTTCTGAGACAGGTAAGTGTCAGTTCACAGGTAAGAGGGAGGAGTTCCTGTCAAGGCATCTGAATAAAAAGAGACTGATCCAAATGATAAGTGATGCACTCAAACAAAGGAATTGCATTGTGATCAATGCACCTGGGGATGCTGATGTAGACATAGCAAAGGCTGCAGTGGATGCATCTCTTCTTCACACGCTGATTGGAGAAGATACTGATCTCCTTGTCTTACTCCTTTACTATGCACAGGGAGATAGTAAGTGCCTTTATTTCAGATCAGACAAGACAAAAGCTGATGGCAGTTTTAAAGTGTATGACATAAAACATTTAAATGAAGTACTCAGACATGATATGTGATCCATGCTGTGACTGGCTGTGACACGACTTCTCTGATCTTTGGGGTTGGCAAAAAGACTGCTTTTCAGAAGCTTGTAAAAGGCGATCGTGTCCTTCGATCTTGTGCCAATGTTTTCACTGTCCCAAACCAGACCACAGAGGTGGTCGATGACCTTGGCTGCCAAGTAATGGCTGTCCTCTTTGGTGGACACTGAAACCACTTTCAGCAAGAAGGTTGTCTCAGCTTCATCTGTAACGCCTGAACGTCTGCCACCAACTGAATCTGCTACCAATTTCACTGTCCTAGAGCATACTACCAGATCATGATCTGGATGGGAACAGAAGATGGTATGATGCCCTGAAGGGGCCCCCAGGGTGGCACCTTCAGTACAATAGATTTGTCCCACTCATGTCAACAATGAATGTTGCTCCAGACAGTCTCTTGAAGGTCATTCATTGTAACTGTTCCACGGCTTGCAAGACACTCCGCTGCTCATCTTGTACTACTGTCTGTGGGCCATGTCAACTTCAGAAATGTGACAATCCACATAACACTTCCAGGGGAGCTTGAGGAGGATGATGAATAAAGACCACCTTTCTTAGTTGAATAGTAACCCATTTTAAGGTATAACCAATTTAAGCTCCAGGCAGCCATTTTGAAAATGACACCTTTCCAGCAGGTTTATTTACCTATATTTTTGTATGTTCATAAGCCTGTCTAGAGGTATCAGAATCAAGTGAAAAATCATTTGTATAATGTTTTTCTATTGAGATATAGCCATTTTAAGCTTGGCCGGCTGACATTTTGAACGCCATCTTGGAAATGACGCCTTTCCGGAAGGTATATTTTCCTAATTTTTTAGTATGTCCTTAAGCATGTCCAGAGGTACCAGAATCAGTTGACAAATCCTTTGCAACATTTACTCAGTTGAGATATAGCCATTTTAAGCTCTGCGTAGCCATTTTGAGTGCCATCTTGAAAATTGCGGCTTTCTGGGAGGTAGATTTTGGTAGACTTTTAGTATGTTATTTAGCATCCCCAATACTACCAAAATCCATTGAAAAACCTTTTGTATCAATTTTTTTGGGGTTAAACCCTAAATTTACTCACCTAGCTCGTGAATCCACCGGCGGAAAAGCGCCCAGGAAGCAGCTCGCCACCAAGGCAGCTCGTAAGAGCGCGCCGGCGACCGGCGGAGTGAAGAAGCCTCACCGTTACCGTCCCGGTACAGTGGCTCTGAGGGAGATCCGTCGTTACCAGAAATCCACCGAGCTGCTGATTCGCAAGCTGCCCTTCCAGCGCCTGGTGAGGGAGATCGCCCAGGACTTCAAGACCGACCTGCGCTTCCAGAGCACCGCCGTCATGGCTCGGAGCATTTATCACATTTAGGCCGCCAATATTACGTCCGACCAGAAAGTAAGTAGGACCGTTCTATGCCTCTGATACATGAACATTTACGAAGTAATTAAATGATCACAGGCGTTCTAGGTCTATATAGCTCTATGCTCTGAGCCCCCCTCCGGCGCCTGTGTGTGCGTGCGTGCGTGCGTGCGTGCGTGTGTGCGTGCCTTCACTAATAACGCCAGGACAAGGCTCCACACATCCCAAACTCTTCTCCCTTCTGGCTCCAAAACTATGGAATTAACTTCTCATTGCAATCAGAACTGCAGACTCACTCCCAACCTCCCGCCATAGTCTGAAAACCCACCTCTTCAGACTCCATCTTAGGCCGTAGCACTTGCTGTAAAACTCGCCCTAGCCCAACGACCTCACAGGTGAATGCAAGTGTGTGTGTGTGTGTGTGTGTGTGTGTGTGTGTGTGTGTGTGTGTGTGTGTGTGTGTGTGTGTGTGTGTGTGTGTGTGTGTGTGTGTGTGTGTGTGTGTGTGTGTGTGTGTGTGTGTGTGTGTGTGTGTGTGTGTGTGTGTGTTTGTGCGCGTGGTATATGATTATTATTTATTATTATTACATTTTGTTTAGTGGTTGTGAACGCAAGTCCATCATGTCTGTTTCAATTGTTTTATTTAAGTAAAGAACTCTATTACACCATAGACTTATTTGTTCATATAAGGTTCAATGTTATACTTTATTGAAGCTTTATTGTGTGGCTATGTACACACTACACAGTCGCGTGGCCAGACACGGAAAATAAATCAATACATCAAATAAATAAATACAAATCCCTCGGCGGATTATATCCACGCGAGGCTAGTGTACAGGTAGGCAGGCGGCAGGCCTAAACATAAGAGTAAAACTGTACTTATAGGCTATAAGAAATACAAGAAAGTTGATATTTCTGGTGAGGCGGTATGCAGGCTTATATAGCCGTATAGCACATTATATAACCCGACGTCTGCGTGCTGCTCTTATATCTTTCGATAAAGGCATATAAAAAACATGATTGTACCAATGATATATATATATACTGTAGACACTTCAGGGAATATATACTAATTATAACAACACTCCGTTGTGGCTGAGTATCCTGGCGAGTTAAACTCAACAATCAACCAATAATTATTTTTTGGGGTGCGGAGGAGCTCGTCGTTGAGCCTGCCATTCAGCACCCCGGAGAGCGCTCATTGACATCTTCGGATCAATGAACCTTCGGAACATCGGTACTTCGGAACATCGGGGCTTCGGAACATCGGGGCTTCGGAACATCGGTACTTCGGAACAATGGCATGGCACCTGTGGAGGGTGGGCGATTGTATTGTGTGTGTGTGTGTGTCACAGTCACACTGCAGCACCGTAAGAAGCGAGGGGTGAAAGGGGATGGCTGTGTGACGCTCCGTCGGACTAAATCTGAGACGAAAACAACCACGAAAGTCTAATTTTACCGCATTCCTCGCAACAACAAAGCTGCTGCTCTCCCAAATCTGCCTGTGACAGGCCGCCTGCCCCACACTGGATACTATCTCCATTTTATTTCATTGTGTCAACTAAATCCTCATTATTGCAAACTAGATTCAACATACTCAAGCCTGCACACATTCTAAATATGACCCCGAAATATTGTACTGAGCAAATGGACTGTTACCACCTTCAATAATAATGATAAATATAGCTGCAAGCAGCGATAAAGCAGGACCAAGATAGAAGAAGAACAATGCGCAATAAGAACAATATGCACAAATAAGACTGACGAGCTGAGTTGTCTGTACCTGGGTTTTAAACAACAACCTTGCGGTCCAAGGGCAAGAGCTCTACTGAGACAATCAGTTACTCCATTGTTAACAGGAAAATCATTCAGTGTTAGTTCAGCATAAGTACTCAAACTTTTAGAAATTAGCAGATCTACATGCTCATAACATGTCCCGGTACAGTAAAGTACAGTACGGTACAGTACAGTACGGTACAGTACGGTACAGTACGGTACGAAACAGAGAGATAGTGCTGCACTGTTGCCTGCTAATGAGAGAGAGAGAGAGAGAGAGATAGAGAGAGAGAGAGAGAGAGAGAGAGAGAGAGATAGAGAGGGGAGTTGCACCACTCCGTTCACACGGGTGGGATTTTTATGCAAGTCAGGCTTGAAAAGCTAAGCTCACACAGGTAGGTTGTGGAAAAGGGGAGCAGAACTGCCATTGCGCTGTCTGTGATGGCTGGATATTCTTTGCCAACAGCCAACCAAAACCTGTCCAGGCTTAGCTCCTTGAATTTATTTTTCCATTCATAGTCCCCTCTGTATGTCCAATAACTGCTAAATTCTCATTTCGCCCTTGCATTTTCCTGTTCAGTTCATTCAGATGGATAAAACATATCCGCCATGTATGCTAGTCTTGCACACCAGTACTCATTTGCAAACAGTTTGGCATATTTGGATTGTTCAGCGGACAGAAAGCACTTCAATTCCTCCCTCAGTTCATATACACGCGACAAAACCTTTCCTCTGAAAAGCCATCGAACTTCGGTGTGCAACAGCAGAGTTTGATGTTCCGCCTCCATTTCCTCGCACAGTGTGGCGAACAGCCGGCTTTTCAGTGGTCTTGCTTTAATAAAGTTACTGGGAACCATGGCGTTGTTTGCAAGCTTGAATCCACAAACGATGCACAGCGGATTCTGGTTAGTTGTATCCCCAGTAAACGTGAAGCCAAACTTCATGTAGTCATCACGGTAAAGTCTGGCAGTGGCTTTCTTTGTACGTGTTGCGTGAGTTGGTAGTAGCCGGCGGCGAGGGGCCGCTGGCTGTGCCGTCGTCAGATGCAGTAGACCCGGCGGCGCTGTGTGTGCTGCTGTCGGGTTCTGGTGGTGCCCCATTTACATGGCTGAGGGAAGTAGGGGTGCTGAGGGGGCTGGAGCACCCCAATTCCTCCCTCAGTTCATATACACGCGACAAAACCTTTCCTCTGAAAAGCCATCGAACTTCGGTGTGCAACAGCAGAGTTTGATGTTCCGCCTCCATTTCCTCGCACAGTGTGGCGAACAGCCGGCTTTTCAGTGGTCTTGCTTTAATAAAGTTACTGGGAACCATGGCGTTGTTTGCAAGCTTGAATCCACAAACGATGCACAGCGGATTCTGGTTAGTTGTATCCCCAGTAAACGTGAAGCCAAACTTCATGTAGTCATCACGGTAAAGTCTGGCAGTGGCTTTCTTTGTACGTGTTGCGTGAGTTGGTAGTAGCCGGCGGCGAGGGGCCGCTGGCTGTGCCGTCGTCAGATGCAGTAGACCCGGCGGCGCTGTGTGTGCTGCTGTCGGGTTCTGGTGGTGCCCCATTTACATGGCTGAGGGAAGTAGGGGTGCTGAGGGGGCTGGAGCACCCCCTCCCCCCAGGCACAGCCCACCCTCGGACAGGAGGGGGAAAGTAATAATACATTTAATCCAAACAGATTTCTGTTACTAGGCCTAATAAATATGCTGTATCACAGTATCGGCACATTATCCTGGTTAATTGCCTGAGTCAGTTTGCTCATGGGTGTGGAGAGGGAAAGTAAAAGCCACTTTTCCACGTGAAAATGCGCGAAAATGCGCGTGCACGAGGCGCGTGCACGCACATTTTGCGGCGCACCCCCTGCTAACCATTCAGCACCTCCTACTGTAAATATCTTCCCGCGGCCTTGCCCATTTATACAGTAAAGTTGCCAAGCGAGTACAGGTGATTAACATTACAATGGCCGATGGTCGTTAGAGTCTATTGTTCCGTCGTTGTTGTTGTCGCACGTGTGGTGTATTATGAATCATATGGTATATATTATAACTACTTGAACATACAATGTTAAAATTAGACTGCTACAAACTAGGGTTTATCTTAGGCAGTGTGGAGATTTCATGACTGGACGACTCCTATTTACCATAAGTAAAGCATGTTTACACTTCAACGAGCGGGACTAAAAGGGGCTATTGTCAATGTCTGAGCTAGCAACACCTCACGAGGGTAGACTCAGGCAATCCTTTTGTTCTGAACCCCTTTGAAGCTTGGTCTCCTGTGGTGTGAATCTAGACTTCTGTTCTGAACCCCTTTGAAGCTTGGTCTCCTGTGGTGTGAATCTAGACTTCTGTTCTGAACCCCTTTGAAGCTTGGTCACCTGTGGTGTGAATCTAGACTTCTCCGGTGACAATTTGGGAGAGAGAGAGACTATCTTTCTCACTTGAGTTGTGGTTTTCACATAACTTGCTTAAAATGTCTTAAAACACTCTTCTGTCATTATAGAATAAAGATAAACGCTAGGAAACTAATACATAGACTGGTTACTAAACTATTAGAGTGCATTTAGTACTAATCTAAAATGTTCATTCATTTCTTAAATATAGTCAGTTCAGTTTTATATACTTTCATTATGTTTAGCTACGGTTTTATTGTATTCTCATTTCACCATTGGAACAAATGTATTTTTAGGACTGTATTTCTTGCTCTGTTAAAAGGTTATTACTGTGTTGAGAGATATTCTTTGTCTAGAACGCCCGCCTCTGTAACCGGAAGCCTGGCTCAGACCTCATTGGTTAAAAGTCAGGAAGTGTTCATGCCCGGTGAGGGGAGGGACTTCTGGGCAAGGCAAATCTTGTGTGTATATAATGTCTTGGACGTCAACATTCAGGGCTGGATCGACTAGTCTCATTTTGGACGGGAGGCTGGTAGAGACAGTCAACTGCGTGTACCTTTTCATACGCTGTTTTGTAACGACCTGACTATTTGTGTTTACCAAATAAATGCGGATTGTCCTGAGATCACCATCACACGTTTTTCCATTGTTCTTTCTGCTGCTCCTCGTCCGAGACGACACACACACATAGAAGGAAAGATTCCACACACGTCTAATTAGACGTGTGACAGCAACAATAGGAATCCTGCAGCTCAGTAGCTATTGCTTTCGGGGGAGGGTTAGTGTTATTTTCGGTCAAATCAGGCGGCACACCTGGACACATCAAACGGCACAGTAAAGTGCCGCGGCACACAGGTTGGGAAACACTGCCATATGGTACAGTACGGTATTACACTATTGCACTTATTACACTATTACACTATTGCACTTATTACACTATTACACTTATTACAATATTACAAATTTAGACTTATTACACTATTATTACACTATTACACGTATTACACTTATTACACTACTATTACACTTATTACACTATTACACTATTTCACTATTACAGTTACTAGTATCTCTATTATTGTGATGCCATGTCCTAGTGCCTGATGGTTCAAATCTAACCTACTTCAATTTCTATAGTTGAGTCATCACAAAACTTGCAGCACACAATGCATACACTGAGTGGTCATTACCCGGAATTGAACACACAACCTTGTGGTCCAAAGGCGAGAGCTCTACCGACTGAGCTATGCAGACACAGTCAGTTGACTCATTCTAAACAGTAACATCATTCAGTATTCATATAGGTATTAGGTGCAGAAGAAGTTTCACAAACAGCAATTTTCATTGGTTCATAAAAACTTGAAAAATGTGCTACGATTATTTGTCCGTATAGGTCCAAAGTTCACGTGTAGAAGGTTTCGTGCATTTTGAGCAAAGATTCTGGGAGGAGTTACATTTTAACAGTTTTTCATATAATTCAAAATGGCGGGTGATCTAAAGGTCAGAGGTCAAAAGTCAGAAGACGAAAGTTGTTCGGCATGAGGAGTGTCATTGCCGAAGGTCAAACGGTTCATGAGATATGCACGTTCAAAATTTGCATTTTCAATTGAGTGCTATAGCGCCACCATTTGGCCAATCGTCATGGGCTTCGCATAGTCACCGTTTGGCATGGCCCTCTACCATGTTGACAAGTTTCGCGAAAACCGACTGCACGGTTCAGCCAGAACAGCTATTTTTGGCGGAAGGAGAAGGAGAAGAAGAAGCAGAAGGAGAAGAAAAAAAAACTAAGTGACCAAAGTCACTACGTGACTTATTGGTCCCTTAATAATAGTCTTTATTGTCTACACATCATATATTTTCTTTGTCATGGACACTGGCTTCCTTTCTGAAAAATAACGTCATTGTAAAAAGATTCACGCGTTTAGATATTCTATTTACAATGAAATGCGGACGGGAGCTGCGGTGCCACTTGGACCCGGACGTAACGTAGCACTACAAAATGACGGATAGAAAAGGACAACCGTTTTCAGAGCAGCTCAGGTCAGTCTATGACGTCAGTCATCTACGACACACCAACTTGACCTACATGTGACATCATGTCTACGTCACACGTAGGCCCGCTAACCTATATAAGTGCTGACCCACACAGTAGGACTGAATTCCTTCAAGTCATTCATTGAAGTTATTCAGGACTGAATTATTTTATAGGGACAAACCTATAAACTACTGTGTGAAATGCTTCGTTGGACAATGCACCTAAAATGGCTTCCAGAGTCACCATATGATGCTGCTGTAGCAGTGGACCACAAAGTGTACTGCTTTAGAGGAGACTTTATCGAGTCCGAGCGTCGGACTGAAGTGCATGTCTTCAACACAGTGTCTTTATGCTGGATCAAGTTGCCCCCCAGAGACGTCTGGAAGAGGACTATGCCCCCTTGAGGTTCGCACCATGCGCAGATGCCGCACAGCTGTGCTGATCGACCCTTTCATCTACATCTGGGGGGGAACGCCTCAAACACGGTACTGCAGCAAGGTTCTTTATGCATTTGATGTCGATGCCCACAGAATGCTCACACCCAAGGTTTCAGGGACTGTTCCAGAGGGGAGGTGGGGCCACTCAGCCTGTGTCTCTGGGAAGGTCATGATTATCTATGGAGGATTGAACATGTTTACTTTTTTAAAAAAAATACACTGATGACATGTACAAGTTGGACACCAACACGATGGTCTGGACTTTAATTAATACCAGAGGAACTCCACCTCCTGCTTCATATGGTCACTCTGCCACCATCATTGGGACAAAGATGTTTGTATTTGGGGGCTCGTGTAACGGGGGCTACAACACCATCAGTGTGTTTGACACAGAGACTAGCTATTGGCTGGACACACCTTCTGCACATCCTTGTCCAGAAGGACGCTACTGCCATTCAGCCTTTTCCTACAATGGAGAGCTGTACATATTTGGTGGCTGGAACATCAATGATGTGTGGAAATTCAGTCCAGAGACCTTCACCTGGAAGAAGGTTGTGTCCAAAGGGAATGTTCCACGTTTAAGCGTAACATTCAATAACATGGTATTCTGTTGCATGGTGGGAGATCGTATCATCCGAGCAGAGACCAGACTTGATGATCTGTACATCTTAGACTTGAGTCCTAGTCTGAAGACCTTATGCAAGCTGTCAGTTTTTCAGTACGGTCTGGAGCAGTCTGAACTCCCACACAACATCAGGTGGGAACTGGCAGCCATGACTACCAGCCGGCGGCGTGGAGTCCGGGGAGCTTTATGGCTGAAGCACCCACTGACACATTTGAGAGAAATAACAGCCCACAAAAAAATAAGGAAACTAGCTGAAAGGAGGAAAAATGAACAGGTAGCAACACTGCCCTCCACAGCCAGAGTGCAGTAACTACATTTTTGCTCTAAATTGAGTTATAACAAAAAAAAAATAGCTGCAAGCAGCGATAAGGCGGGACCAAGAAAGAAGACAATACGCAATATGAACAATATGCACAAATAAGAATCACAGGCTGAGTTGTCGCTACCATGATTTGAACCCATGACTCTGTGCTCCAAAGGCAAGAGCTCTACCAACTGAGCTATGCAGACACAGTCATTTGACTCATTCTAAACGGTAACAACTGTGTCCTGTTTTTGGGGATGTCTTTATCCATTACTACAGTGTGTTTTCATGTACAAACATCTCTTTGTACGCTTTCAGTGCTATTTGACATGACCCTCTACTATACTGTAAAGTGACATAAGCATATGACGCTGCATGTATGTGTGAGAGGGAAGTATTCTCTATGTTTCTTTTTTCTTTTTTTCTTTTCCTTTATTTCCCCCCATGCTGGACAAATGTAATAATAATGATGATAATTCTGTATTCTGAATGTAAATGTGATGATTGTTCCGCTGGATATAGTAATCAGCATTTGGTTTCTATTAATAAATATGCACTGTACAACTTGCCAATAGTTATCAGTACTAAACATGGGAGTGAGGGCTTTCACTGGGCCTTTCACCCCAAAGCAAGCCCTGACATTGCTGAAGTTAACAGGGAGGTGTGAAATGTGACACTTCTCCATCTCAATCTTAAGGAAAGAGAACATGCAGATGTGTGTATCAATGATTGTCTACTAATACTTATCAATTATCCATTGAATGTCTAATTATTGTAATGTAGCAGTAATGTCATGGGTTGAACTTATAGACTTGGAGTAGTCAGACAAAGAACTGCCATAAATGGAGCAAGCCGGAGAACTTCCTCAAATAGGCCTCACACACAGCGGGGGTTCTGATAACCACAGAACCACTAGTAAGTTCCACCAGCAAACTGCTTCTCCCATGCCAGACCTCATGGCTAGCACATGTCAGTGGGAAATGTACTTCCTGATCCTCAACCAATAGTAAGGTTAAGGACTGTTGCCACAGTGCTCAGCAGCCAATTGAATGTTAGCTGATGTGAACCTGCCCACAGGGCAGGTCTAAGGAAACAGAGTTTTTATAAGGCCTTGCGCCGGTTTCAGTAAGTTAGATTCAGCAACCAAGGAATGAATCCATACCTCTCCAGAAACCTGGAGAAGAGAGACTCGGATGGGGAACTGGTAATTACTGTTTATTGCCTACTATCTCTGTTAAATACAAATGATTAGAACGTATTATGGGAATGTAACAAATGTATATTCTTGTGTTTCTATATCTATTTCAGGGCGGCCATGACACTCACAACAGCAATGCAGTGTTGTATGAGGGGGAGGGGCGCAGTCGAATGCGCCCCTCCCCCTCACACAACACAATGTTGTGTCAAACCATGTGACCTCCTTTGGAAATGCATCGGGCGGCCATGACACAACACAGCATTGATCCAACGAGCACAGAGAATTGCATTAACCGTGTGAGTGCACCCTTAGACTTGAGTCCTAGTCTGAAGACCTTATGCAAGCTGGCAGTTTTTCAGTACCGACTGGATCAGTCTGAACTCCCACACAACATCAGGTGGGAACTGGCAGCCATGGAAACCAAGAGCCAATAGAAAAAAATAAAATATTAAATATATATATATTAAAAGGAGGAGTAAAAAGCAAAAATACAGCCCATAGCAACACTGGCCACAGCCAGAGTGCAGTAACTACATTTTTGCTCTAAACTAAAAATTAACTCTGTGGTGTCTGTTTTAACTTGTGACAAAGTTTAACTCACCCGCCACCATCAGCGCCATCTGATGGCAGAATTTATACTCGAGAACAGTCTTATTTTGAAAGAACTTCCACCATTAATTTCAACAGAGAACCGTATTATTTTGAAAGAACTGCCACCATTCATTTTAAAGTTGTAGTGAAATAATAAATACGTTTATCACACTTTTAGAGCATATCCGTGGTCATCATATGGATGCCAAACAAATGGGAAAATTCTCATTTGTGTGTGTTTTTATATCAAAAGTCAAAAATAAGAATTGAATTACTTCCTTAAAATGAAAACGTGCTGCGTGATGACGTGTAGAGATACACATCAATAAAAGTCAATGAAAGCTCACCTATTTGATTCCCATTGCTGCGCGTCTGTCAACAGCAACACCAACAGCTGCTACTGATTACAGAAATACTCTGTTATTAATCCAATTCAAGCTGACATGGCAAAATACAAAGGTTTTTTGTTTTTGTCTGTTTTGTATTGTTGCTCCCCTTTCTGCAAGAGGACCACAACGGAAACAAGCCTATCGGCTTTCTTGTGACTCTATCCCTTTGAATGTAAGTAATCAATCAATCAATCAAAACTACCGCCAACCAAGTTGCATATCTGCTGCAATGGGAAATCCACCACCAAACAGCCGAGACCAAAGGTAGACAGACTCCAGCACTCCCAAACCACCGGACTGACTGAGCCGTTCTCCCTTGAAGAGCTCAATATCAGCATCAATGCCCTTAAGACTGGTAAAGCCATTGGCCTGGATAACATCTTCACTGAAGAGATCAAACACTTTGGACCTCTAACACGAAAATGGATCCTCGAGCTGATGAACAACAGCATGCTGACAAGAAACATCCCAAAGGTCTGGAGAAAAAACAGAATCATTGGTCTCCTCAAACCGGGTAAAGATCCAGCATATGCAAAGAGCAAGAGCCACCCGTATAAGCTGTTTGAGCGTCTGATCCTCAACAGGTTGGCCCCAGTTGCTGAACCAGCCATCATCGCCCAACAAGCTGGATTCTGACCTCGCAAATCCACAAGAAGCCAACTTCTGAACCTCACTCAGCACATTGAAGATGGGTATCAGAAAGGACTGGTAACAGGGGCCGTCTTTGTTGATCTGTCTGCCGCATATGACACTGTGAACCACCACCTCCTCCTAAAGTAGATAGCTGACAAAAGACCTGGCACTTTCAGACCTCATTGGAGCCCTCTTAAAAGATAGGCGCTTCAAGCAATTAGTCGCTGGCGACGATAAAAGTACGACCTACCTCAAGGTAGTGTGCTGGCTCCACTACTGTACAACATCTACATGCACCAATGACCAACCAATGGACCAGAACACTGAGTGATTCATCTACGCTGACGACCTCTGTATAGCATCTCAAGAGACTACGTTTGAAGCAGTAGAAGCAAAACTCACCTCAGCCCTAGATGAGCTACTCCACTACTACGAACGCAACCACCTACACACAAACCCTGCGAAGACTCAAGTCTGCTCGTTCCATCTCAGGAACCGGGACTGTATAGGTTCTGTATGGGTTATAAGTGGGATATATATATGTGTGTGTGTGTGTGTGTGTGTGTGTGTGTGTGTGTGTGTGTGTGTGTGTGTGTGTGTGTGTGTGTGTGTGTGTGTGTGTGTGTGTGTGTGTGTGTGTGTGTGTGTGTGTGTGTGCGTGTGCGCACACACAACTGTATAGGTTCTGTATGGGTTATAAGTGGGATATATATATGTGTGCGTGTGTGTGTGTGTGCGTGCATGCGCGCGCACACACACACACACACACACACACACACACACACACACACACACACACACACACACACACACACACACACACACACACACACAAACATGGACACACGTGTAGTAACAACCTTAGTAACAGTTAAACTTTAAGTTTGCAATTGACAGCAAGTTATCACAAGTAAGACGCGTGAACGCGGGAAGCGAACGCAGCTCGTAAATTGCAATAACAACAATTAAAATGAATTACGTACTTTTTTTAAGTATGTAATGTTAAGTTTTGTTTTTAAGTTTTCTAGTTAGTGTGTGTGTATATATATATATATATATATATATATATATATATATATATATATATATATATATACACACAGACTGCAGGGTGTGCCCCCCTATATTTGTCCTACCCACTGTCAGGATCTGCCTTCCGTGTGTTGTTTTTGTTGTTCTTGGAACTTATTCTGAAGTTATGCTATGGTGTTCTTGAATCTTATTTTGAAGTGATGCTTTGTGTTTCCGGTTTTCCTTTGTAGTTGGTTCCTGCCTTGTCTCACCTTCCCTGATCTTTGGTTCTTTGTTTCACCTGTGTCTTGTTTTTCCCCAGCCAATCCTTGTGTGGATTTGATTTGAGTTCACCTGTGTCCTGTTAATCTTGTGCCTATTTAAGCCCTGTGTTTGGTTGTGTTCTCCGTTGGATTATTGTTTTGTAATCCTGCAAACCACTGTTAAATTAAACTTCCACTTGATTCTGACTTCCTCGCATTTGGGTCCTACTTGTAAACCACCTCCTGACACCCACAGCCAGGCGATCTAACCCTAGCCGATCAACGAGCTTGTAGATCGGCTATTTTCATCATGCAAAGTGTAAAATTACATTTTAGTCTAGTTTTTTGTTTGTTTGTCATAGTTTTAGTCATCATGGCTTAGTTTTCATTTAGTTTTTTTTGTATGTGGTTTATGTCAGTGAAAAAATGTAGTCGACGAACATTTTTCATCATAGTGTTAGTCGACGAAAACAACACTGACACACACACACTTTAAATGGTTTATGACTCAAGCTGAGAGCAAAAGCTCCACAATAAAAAGGCATTTGATTTGCATACATAGACACATATTGACGTCATACATAGTGACACATATTGACGTCATACATAGTGACACATATTGACGTCATACATAGTGACACATATTGACGTCATACATAGTGACACATATTGACGTCATACATAGTGACACATATTGACGTCATACATAGTGACACATATTGACGTCATAGGCCTACATAGTGACACATATTGACGTCATAGGCCTACATAGTGACACATATTGACGTCATACATAGTGACACATATTGACGCGCGTTGACAAAGTGTCACATCTTAAATGGCTGTGAAGAGTCACAACGGAGGAGGTTCTGGACTGGAGAATGGATTCACACCATTTGGCACCGAGGGGACTGATCCATGACTGAAAACGATAAACCCATTAACCCATTCTGGGAGGGAACCCCTTTTGGTGTTTTAAGCATTATGTTACACTTTAGCTATTGCAAAATAGCAGATCTACAAGCTCGTAGCATGGCACTGTAGTAGTAGAGTCACAGGCTAAGGTTCTGTGACCACCCTCTGGCAAGGATGTTTTGATGATTGATTTGTCTATGGACCCTTTATAAAAGATTTAGCCCCCAGGTCCCTCACAAAAATCCCGGCATTTTTTGCTAGAGGGCCAAACTCAAAATGGCGTCCGGCGCCATAACCAAAAATTTACTTTTGATCTAGATGTCCTAGAATCATGTATGAAGACACTTTTCCATACAAGTCAACCATGAGGATTCCAAATCTGACACCATTTTAATCACAAGACCTCGTTTTGGCCCTGGAATTCAAGATGGCCGTCATCCAGTACAGTGAAAACATTACTTTTGAATAGGAAAGCAATCTATTTGGGGGTTGTAATTTTTACAGACACAAAACACATGTGTCAGATAGCATTCTGTGTCACTGGTTTCTGAATCATCAGATTCAGATGACTCCACCCTCCTCCTCTGTGCATCCTCCTCCTCCTCCTCACTCTCAACTTCCTCGTCCTCGCAGGCCACATGGCAGACAGGACTTTTGATTGATTGATTGAAAATTGTATTAACAGTTTGCAGAATTACAGTACATTTCAAGCACAAACTCAATACAAAGGCTGTTAACTGTGAGTGGACGACCCAATTAAGCATTACACTTGTTTACAACAGGGTCCACCATGTTCAAATCATCAAAACATTTAGAGACGTACAAATAGACACTTCTATATAGACAAAGAACAGTACAGGAATTCATCATAATGGAGGACAGCGACCACACACCACTCCCAATCTGTCCGAGTGGTGAGGGGTGCTTCAGTGTGGGGTGGAGCACTAGATACGCCAAGTGGAGGCAGTGTTGGCGTAGGCTATCTCCATCTGGAGGGAGACAGATTCATTATTTTTTCTTCATTCTCTTCTACTGGGCAGCACAGGCTTCTTGTCTCATTCAAATAACTATTGTTCTACCTCCTTCTCAAGGTCAAGGCTATCTCCACACCGTGAGAGCTGCTGCTGGGCCATAGAGCTCTTTAGTCTTTCCAACCTTGTCCTACACTGATGATCACAGCCTGCATAAACAGTGAAGAGGACGGTGTCAACTTCAGACTGCTCAATGCTGTAGTCTTCCATCGGTTGTTGTGTTGACAAGTTGATGCAATGTGGGCCAACAGCATAGAGTTGACAATCACTGCATTCACATTCTGTGCCAGGTCTGTGAGGTAGCTGCATATTCATTTTTGCAACCACTCATTGTTACCAGTGTTGTAACTAACGCCCTTACATCACGTTACGTTACCTAACGGCGCTACTTTTTGCAGTAACTTGTAACCTAACGCTTTACATTTCCCCATTCCATAACGGCCTTATAGTTATTGTGCGAGCGTTACCCGCGTTATAGCGTTATGTTAACTTATGTGATCCGAGTGAAAAGTCTCCCCATGCAGCGCCGTGCCCGTGAGTCTATCTGTCATACAGGCGCGTCTCGTCTCTGTGCTGAGAGAGCACTCTCTGTGTTGTACTCTGTTGACAGTGTGCTCTCATACTAGCCTCTGAGACCACTCTAACATGATGAACAAAGCACGTCGCAGAAGAGGTCAGTGATTGGCTAACGTAGGGACATATTTCAGGGTAAGCCAATCAGAGACAGTCTGACAGAGTAGGGCGGGTCTTTCGTATGGCTGTGGTAAACAGTTCTAAAGAAAACGCCAGTTGAACGAACATTATTACCACACGCTACAATGGCAAATGCGGATGACAGCGAGATCGGATGCTTTGTGGGTTGGAAATACAAGCATTATTTGAGTACTTGCGGGTCAAGGAAATGTTTTAACATGCCATGGAGTGTCCCCGCTGTGTGTGATTCGATTCCCTGTACTTCCTTTATTATTACTGCTGCGTCCCTCCTGCGCAGCACAGTGCCTGACGTTAGCCGTGCGTTAGCCTTGCACACCGTTGCATGCTAACGGATCCCCTCGGGACCCGTGGCCACCTCCCGGGCACAGTGATAGGGCTGCCCTCTCCCCCCCAGAAAAACATTGAGGTCATCATCACCAAAACAGACAAAGATCGATTTTAAATCGCCACAGAGGCATGTCACCAAGAGTCAACTTGACAAAATGATTGCCACTTGCCAGGTATGTTGTTGAGGAAATGCTTCCCCTCAACGGTGGAGTCTGTTCCTTTCAGAGCACTGGTCAGCAAAATACTAGTGCAAGCAGGGCCAATGTGCAGAAATACATTTTCCAAATACCTGAACAGTGAATATTCTAAAATGGAAGATGAGCTCAAAAATAAATTTGATGAATTAGAATATCTCTCTACCACTGCAGATAGGCCTATATGGACTAATTTTTTATTTGATTATTATTATTTTTTTTCATATTGCAAATTTGCACAGCACCATTTGTTTTGAAGGCAAGTTGAGGCTACAATAAAGATGCCTGTCAAAATGTTTGACAGGTGGAACAACATGTTTTATTGTTCCACTACATTTCATAATGTTAGGAGGGAGTTGTATTTTCTCTTACTGTGCGACAGAACTTATATTATTATGTTTTAAAGTAAAGTAAATTGAAAAGTTACTTTCATAAAGTAAAGTAAAGTAAAGTAACTTATCTAAAAAAAGTTACTTTTTTAGATAAGTAACTATAACTATAACTCTTTACTTTTTAAAAGTAACTTGAACAACACTGATTGTTACTGACACTACACAGTAGTGTTTTGAAGGCCTTGGCAGAGGGGAAGGGGTCATTCAATTTCATGTACGTGTTGGTAACATGTGCCTTACCCTGTACACGCAAGTCTCGCTCATCATCTTTAGTTGAGTATGCTGCCCTTGTTCATTGTACATTCAATCCACATGTCCTAGGGCCTAGGCCTTGTGACATCATATGGGGAATACAAGCTAATAGAAACTGCAGGCTTTATAGTCCTGAAAAGTTGCAATGCGAAAATGTAAGCCATCATTCTCACCATAATGAAAATCTAAACATTGTTGTAAAAATATCTTGTTTAAAATAAATCTGCCTAATGATGATGTCATGGGAGGACGGTTTCTATGAGACACAGACTGAGTAGAAAAAAATTGTGCCATTTTATCATGATTATTAGTGAGGACCTATTATATGAAGATAGGTTGAAAAGTGGTGAAGTCGTCCTTTAAGATTGTACAGAGGGAAAAGTACTCAAAGTACAACTATCAATACTGCAATATAGAACAACTATGTTACAAGTAAAATAAAAATGTACTTGAGTAAAAGTACAAAAGCATTGGCATAAATATTTACATAAAGTACCAAAAGTAAAAGTACTCATTATGCAGGTTGTCCCGTTTCAAATGTATTTGAACTTGAAGTAACCTGTATTAAAGGATTCAGATTTTTTTTATCTTAAGTTGCATGAAATACTTGCCATTAATATAGTGGTTGCAACTGTATTAATGGAGTCCCGTGGTGGGAGTTCTGCTCTGGTTTTGGTATAAATATATATGAAATATTAAGTAGTTCCAGTCATGTTGTGGGGGGCACTGGGGGCCACGCATTAAAAGTAAATTAATCCACAAAACTAACGTCATTTGTATTGTTTACCTATTGTGTGTGCCCCCCACAAAATGACCGGAACTACTTAATATTGACCAAAACCAGAGCAGAACTCCCACCACGGGACCCGCAATCAATTTGGAACCACTATATTAATGGCAAGTATTTCATGATTCATACAGCTTAAAGGGATAGTTCAGATTTTTTGAACTTAAGTTGTATGAAATACTTTCCATTAATATAGTGGTTGCAACTGTATTAATTGATTGCCCGAGTCCTGTGGTGGGAGTTCTGCTCTGGTTTTGGTGAAATATCAAGTAGTTCCGGTCATTTTGTGGGGGGCACTGGGGGCCACGCAGTAAAAGTAAATGGGCCTCATGCGCCAATAAGTTCCTAACTTTTCCTCTTACATTTCTTCCTAAGTGAATTCCTAAGAGAAGTCCAGTCAGATTCATGAAACGTTCTTAAGTAGGCAGAATTGTTCGTAAGCATGTTCTTATGATGATGAATCCAAATCCTCGTAACTTGAAGGGGTGTGCCAGTTCGTTCAAATTATCATAGGTAGACGCCCCATATATCCTAATTAGCATCCTAATTACCATAGGGAACCACCCCACCAATCCCATATAAGGAATTGGGAATTCACTTTCCTACCTGTGTTCACCCAGGTGGGTGTGGTTTTGCATGACTCCATGGCCTTGCCTGCAGTCACACCTGTGTGTGATTGCAGCACACAGAAATCTCAGGACCTCACACATAGAAATAAAGTTGAGTGAAGTCAAGAATACCTAAACTAAAGTCTAAAGATGGTGGAACACCAAACTCCAAACATTAAAAATCAATAATACTGTGGAGGTACTGAACTGAACAGAAATTTTCATATTTTCAATATTTTCGATATTCATGAATGTATTTTATTATTTATCTCACAATAGTCAACTTGGGGGGGGGGGGGGGTGGCGGGTGGGGGGGGGGGTTATGTGGTGGGTATGGTGCATTTGTTTGGGTTGGGTTGTAAACTCTAAACCAGTGGTTCTCAAACATTTTCATGTCAAGGACCCCCAAATTGACATGCATTCTGCAGACCCCCATATGAAAATATTTTCTGCTAGGGAAATGCTTTGAAGATTTATCAAAATGTTTCGAAAATAGCCGATCTACAAGCTCAAAATGGGCAGTAATGGGACGCATTTGTGAGCTTGTAGATTGACTATTTTCAGTATTTTCAAGTATAAAATGGGATTAAAGTGGTAAAATGTTCCATATTTTGCTGTGGACTGCCTGGAACTTCCTCAAGGACCCCTTGAGGTCCTCAGACCAAACTTTGAGCATCATGCAGATGGCGCTGTTTTTCCTTTATGTTTTCAGATTGCACTTAAGAACGAAAAAGGCACCCTAAGAGTGCTCTACAGTGTGCGTAGATTCTGTTCTTACCTACGAACAAATCACAGCTAAAAAATGATTGAGGGATCCCAAAACCTTCTTAAAAATGTCCTAAGTGGGTCTAAGAACAAATTTCCTCTTAAGAACTTCTTAAGAACGGTTGGCGCATGAGGCCCATTGAATCCACAAAACTAACGTCATTTGTATTGTTGACCTATTTCTAAAATATTAGTGCAACTTCCGTTCTTTTTTTACCCCTCTATCACACAGAACTATGTTTTTTGTGTCCATATCACTACGCCCAAAAAATAGTTCCATGTGATAGAGGGGTCAAAGTTGAACGAAAGTCGCGCTAATATTTTAGAAATAGGTCAACAATACAAATTACGTTCGTTTTGTGGATTCATTTACTTTTACTGCGTGGCCCCAGTGCCCCCCACAAAATGACCGGAACTACTTAATATTGACCAAAACCAGAGCAGAACTCCCACCATGGGACTCGGGCAATCAATTAATACAGTTGCAACCACTATATTAATGGCAAGTATTTCATACAACTTAAGTTAAAAAAATCTGAACTATCCCTTTAAATTTAAAAAATCTGAACTATCCCTTTAATGTATATCTATTCATTGAGGGGGGGGGGGGGGGGGGGTAAGGGTAACGCCCACGCAGCTGTGTCTGCCTGTCCTCCCTTACGTCCTCAGAAGATACATAAAGGCTGGGGGGGGGGGGGGTAAGGGTAACGCCCACGCAGCTGTGTCTGCCTGTCCTCCCTTACGTCCTCAGAAGATACATAAAGGCTGGGGGGGGGGGGGGTAAGGGTAACGCCCACGCAGCTGTGTCTGCCTGTCCTCCCTTACGTCCTCAGAAGATACATAAAGGCTGGGGGGGGGGGGGGGGTAAGGGTAACGCCCACGCAGCTGTGTCTGCCTGTCCTCCCTTACGTCCTCAGAAGATACATAAAGGCTGGGGGGGGGGGGGGTAAGGGTAACGCCCACGCAGCTGTGTCTGCCTGTCCTCCCTTACGTCCTCAGAAGATACATAAAGGCTGGGGGGGGGGGGGGTAAGGGTAACGCCCACGCAGCTGTGTCTGCCTGTCCTCCCTTACGTCCTCAGAAGATACATAAAGGCTGGGGGGGGGGGGGGGGTAAGGGTAACGCCCACGCAGCTGTGTCTGCCTGTCCTCCCTTACGTCCTCAGAAGATACATAAAGGCTGGGGGGGGGGGGGGTAAGGGTAACGCCCACGCAGCTGTGTCTGCCTGTCCTCCCTTACGTCCTCAGAAGATACATAAAGGCTGGGGGGGGGGGGGGGTAAGGGTAACGCCCACGCAGCTGTGTCTGCCTGTCCTCCCTTACGTCCTCAGAAGATACATAAAGGCTGGGGGGGGGGGGGGGGTAAGGGTAACGCCCACGCAGCTGTGTCTGCCTGTCCTCCCTTACGTCCTCAGAAGATACATAAAGGCTGGGGGGGGGGGGGGGGGTAAGGGTAACGCCCACGCAGCTGTGTCTGCCTGTCCTCCCTTACGTCCTCAGAAGATACATAAAGGCTGGGGGGGGGGGGGGTAAGGGTAACGCCCACGCAGCTGTGTCTGCCTGTCCTCCCTTACGTCCTCAGAAGATACATAAAGGCTGGCTCTGCGATGATAATTCATTCACTTCTGAAACTATAGGCTACTGCTAAATCGACGATGAAATCCAGGAAGAAGAGCTGGGCCGCTACGCATAAGGTCCTGTAGAAGAGCTGGGCCCGCTACGTGCATAAGGTCCTGTCAGGAAGAAGAGCTGGGCCCGCTACGTGCATAAGGTCCTGTCCACTCAGGTCTCAGGACCCGTGGAAGAAGAGCTGGGCCCGCTACGTGCATAAGGTCCTGTCGACTCAGGTCTCAGGACCCGTGAAGAAGAGCTGGGCCCGCTACGTGCATAAGGTCCTGTCGACTCAGGTCTCAGGACCCGTGGAAGAAGAGCTGGGCCCGCTACGTGCATAAGGTCCTGTCGACTCAGGTCTCAGGACCCGTGAAGAAGAGCTGGGCCCGCTACGTGCATAAGGTCCTGTCGACTCAGGAAGAAGAGCTGGGCCCGCTACGTGCATAAGGTCCTGTCGACTCAGGAAGAAGAGCTGGGCCCGCTACGTGCATAAGGTCCTGTCGACTCAGGTCTCAGGACCCGTGAAGAAGAGCTGGGCCGCTACGTGCATAAGGCAAGGGGGCAGGCAGACTTTCCAACGTTCAAGCTCTGGGTCCTAGTGGTAGGAGGAGGGACTACAGGCGGACCCGTGGATTCATGACCGGGAAACCCCGTGCAGCTGGGCTTTAACGTTGAGCGCTCGGTTGCCCTACGTCACTCAGGACCTCAAAGTTGAGGTCCTGGGAGGGACTTCCGGCAGTCTTCCGGGTGCTTCAAAACGCCACTGAGCAACTTCCACTGACATGAATAGCTGTTCAGTCTCTATTATATATATACTCTATGGCATAAGGTCCTGTCGACTCAGGTCTCAGACCCGTGCCAAACGTCCTCGGAGGCATGTCTATCTCTTCCGACTCCATGAGTGTTATGGAAGACTTAATCAATGACACGTTTGACCGCATCGCCAGTGAAGCCTCCACAGTTGCTCGGATGAACAAGCGCTCCACCATCAAACGCATGGACATTCATGCCGCCATCAAAATGCTGATGCCTGGGCTGAATTTAGCCCTGAAGGAACCCCAAGATGCTTGGACCGATTACTGCTTCTCCTACATGAACCAGTAAACTGCCAGTCTGCTCTTAAAACACAACGGTCCTTTTAAGGACCACCCATATTTTCCAAGAAAGTGTTTATCCAAATATTGACCAAATTCCTTTGCTTTGTTACTTTGCCTGTCAGGTTAACCGCTTTGTCCAGTTGAGTTGACAGTTTATCATTCATCAAGGTGTGATGCCACGATTTGATGAAGGGAGACTAATCGACGAGAAGTAGGCTAGCTTCATGACTAATAAACGTAACCTGGGCCTTTGTATAATATTAGTCAGGTAGTCCTGCGGTAGTCCATTTGAATATTGCCATTGTCTCAATGAATAGATAGATACACAAAGTAACTAGCATTAATTTGCAATGGCTGTGCACATGTAATACAATGTGCACCTATGATGTGCTGATAATTACACAGCAGTGATGACTCATCACTGAGTCAGTCAATGACAACAGTACACATATTTCACGCAATTGTTGTATTCCATTGCAATTTACCTGCTGTTGCTTCAAAAACAGTGTTATGATGAGAACAATAAACTACGCCTTGGCTTAATAGGAATACTGTACCGTAAGGCTTGATTTGATATATGTAGTCACAATGTTTACTTGTTAAAATAAACGTGTACAAGATACAACGTTTCGCCAACTAACTCATTCTAAGGAACTCTTCATGTTGAAAAGGTGGGTGGGTCTTAAAAGAGCCTTTGTAGAGTTTGTTCAGTCGAAATAAAGCAGGTTTATTTCTTGGCGGCTTTCTCGGTCTTCTTGGGCAGCAGAACAGCCTGGATGTTGGGCAGCACACCGCCCTGAGCGATGGTCACTCCACCCAGCAGTTTGTTGAGCTCCTCGTCGTTGCGGACGGCCAGCTGGAGGTGACGGGGGATGATACGACTCTTCTTGTTGTCACGGGCAGCGTTTCCACTTTCCAGCCAACGCTGCCAGTGATACATTGTACCTCCCCAAAAAAGGAGGTTCATAACCACTGACCAGTCAGAGAACGACGGCGTCTCCGATGCTTTTATAATTTACAGAAGAGAGCATGGAAGAACCAAGCAGACAGCCCGTAAATCCACCGGCGGCAAAGCGCCCAGGAAGCAGCTCGCCACCAAGGCAGCTCGTAAGAGCGCGCCGGCGACCGGTGGAGTGAAGAAGCCTCACCGTTACCGTCCCGGTACAGTGGCTCTGAGGGAGATCCGTCGTTACCAGAAATCCACCGAGCTGCTGATCCGCAAGCTACCCTTCCAGCGCCTGGTGAGGGAGATCGCCCAGGACTTCAAGACCGACCTGCGCTTCCAGAGCTCCGCCGTCATGGCTCTCCAGGAGTCGGCCGAGGCTTATCTGGTCGGTCTGTTTGAAGACACCAACCTGTGCGCCATCCACGCCAAGAGGGTGACCATCATGCCCAAAGACATCCAGCTGCCCCGTCGTATCCGCGGAGAACGTGCTTAAACTCATCTGTCACTGTCACAACCCCAAAACGGCTCTTTTAAGAGCCACCCAAATGTGTTATTTAAAGAGCTATATTATCCTTTGATATTGACTAGTTATGCACTTTAAACTAACTTCACAATGAGCCAAAAACTACTGAAATGGTTGCATTTGGTAATTTGTGCCGACCAAAAGTCTGCCATCTGTTGCAGTATCTTCCTTTGTACATAGGCTACTCTATTTCATATTGTGTGTGCAATACATTTGCAAAAAAATGCTGTAACTTGATCATGTACATTGTACATGTATGTAGAGTAGAGACTGTTGATAGTGCGCAAATAATTCAGCTCCAGAGGTGCAGAGGGGGGTGGGCTAGGGGGGCTTGAGCACCTGCCCTTTTGCAGAAAGTGCCCTTTACGCCCTTTTTTTGAGGGAAAGGGTACCCCCATACCCACCCCCCACATAAGAGGGGGGGGGGGGGGGTGATGTGGGCCAATAAGGGCTTGTGTGGGGGGCAAACAAGGGCTTATTTGGGGGGCAAATAAGGGCTTATATGGGGGGCCAATAAGGGCTTGTGTGGGGGGCAAATAAGGGCTTATGTGTGGGGGGCCAATAAGGGCTTGTGTGGGGGGGCAAACAAGGGCTTATTTGGGTGGCAAATAAGGGCTTATATGGGGGGCCAATAAGGGCTTTTATGGGGGGGCAATAAGGGCGTGTGTGGGGGGGGGCAATAAGGGCTTGTGGTGGGGGGCCAATAAGCCCCCCCCCCCAGTTTGTGCTTGAAATGTACTGTAATTCTGCAAACTGTTACATATTTCAATCAATCAATCAATCAATTTAACTCTGTTTAGAGAGGAGTCGTTGCAATACGAAAATAATTAACTGGAGACGTGATATTTGTTATCTCTTCGTCAGAATAAATGGAGGTTGTCTCAACTAGTCCGTGTAGTCCCTTCAACACAACGCAGAGAGAGACAGACTACACTGGTTACACTCGTCTTCATGTTAACACAAACACTCAGAACTGGCCATTCATTGTCAATGGCATTTCATGTTTGTGTTAGGACAAAGTTTGTGTTTACACGTGTGGTATCCAAAAATGTCCAATGACATCGGGTTTCGATATCATCTGTTGCAAATAATATACCATTCACCCTACAAACTTCGGCACCATCTGTCGTATCTGATAGACACGAGACACTCTAAAAAACTCTAGTTCCACTTAACCAGAATACTGGGAGAGCATTGAGAGAATTGTGAGACGGCACAGACAGAGTGAAGTTCCTTGATGATGTTGGTTTATTTCGAAGTACACAGCGCAGCATAGCAGGTTAAATGCACACGCCAGCCAGAGTGGCCTGACGTGCTCCACACATGGGCTGATGCCCCGAACTGACAAAGAGTCACATTTTGATTCACCTTTTAAGCAGTTTACAGAGTGTAGGGTGTCAACAGAAATATGCATACATTTTAGTGACAAGTCCTTTGATCAATCAGTTTGTTCCTTCATGTCAACAAACTCCTTTTGTCATACAAATAGCCCCAGGAAGGCACATAGCAAATGGCAAGGCCCTCACCACATGGGACCGGGTGTGTGGGAAAGACAGTCACAGACTTTGGAGACGAACTGACTAGTGCAATTAACTATACCTACTGAATAAACAGGATCACCCATATGCTATGCCCAAGAACATGAGATATTGTAAGAATTATTGTTTCCAGATTCCACACAACCCCCCTCGACAGACAACAAACGTCTGTCGCAAAAGAATATGAAGAAACCATAATTCTTACCAGTTACCACCCCCCTTGATCCTCAGCTTAACAATACATTCAAGACACCAGAATAACAGCATTACAGTACAGAATCTCCCCCAACATGGTTTTCAAACAGACATTCAAGATTACACAACTCGTCATAAATGATTTCCATTACAGTAAGTTACAAATACAATTTCGTATCAGTGGAGAATTCATAAATGATTTCCATTACAGTAAGTTACAAATACAATTTTGTATCAGTGGAGAATTCTCTTTGCGTTATTTCAAACTCTTATGGCTAAAAATGTTACAGAACAATGAACACATCACATGGACCCCTCTTCTTGGAGACCCATATGAAAACTGCCGTCACTTCGTCAACTTTCGACAAAACAAAGACCAAATATCTCAGCTCGTACTATGCGCACAAACAAAGAAAATTGCATCTTAAGCCCTAGAGAACCACAAAGAGTCAAATTAAACCCTCTTTAAACACTGTCGGCACTAAACGGCTGCCAATTGCCCTGTAATTTAATCACTATCCTGACTTTAAACACTGTCGGCACTAAACGGCTGCCAATTGCCCTGTAATTTAATCACTATCCTGACAAATAAATAATCCTAAACAGTGAATAATGGTAAAATGATTAGTAGAAAACGAACGTGACGCACAATTGTAATCAGAAAGAAGGAATGTGCATCTCCCCTCCGATATGAACAAGGAAATTATTCTGTATTCTGCATTCCCTAGTTACCTTGAAAGTTCGCTTCAACCGCACGGACCAAGTTGAGAAAATGTTCACCGCTGTTTTCGCTGAAAGTTCTCGAAGCAAACTCCCTACATCATCATCTCCCCCCTCCCAGCTCTGAAACATCAGAGATGGGAATACGAAGAGAAAAAGGCAACAACCTCATCACAGACCCCTGCTCAGGTCCGTGAAGGCCCTCAGCTTGTGTTGTCAGTCGGCATGGAAAGCCAAGCCACCGCCGCCACGCCAAGCGTCGCCTCACCCCGCCGGGGACCTCCGCTGGTGTCCCCCGCGCCGAGTTGATGATCGAAGGCCGCCGTGTGGCTGTTGCGTCGTCGACCGCTCCGCTGTCCACCGGCCGGCTGGAAAGTGACGCACGTCGCCGCTGCGCAACACTCCTCATCGGTGGTCCGCCGTCATCATCCTCCTCGTTCCGCTGGAACACGTCGTTGTCGTCTTCCACAAAAACTCGCTGATTAGACTGAATAAAAAAGCCGCCGATTCTTCTCCTAACTGGTGTAAAGGCACCATGAAGGTCGGGATCGCGCACCATCTGTGGTATCCAGTGGCTAGGAAAATCAATTCCCAACCAACAGGACCGGGTTTCGATATCATCTGTTGCAAATAATATACCATTCACCCTACAAACTTCGGCACCATCTGTCGTATCTGATAGACACGAGACACTCTAAAAAACTCTAGTTCCACTTAACCAGAATACTGGGAGAGCATTGAGAGAATTGTGAGACGGCACAGACAGAGTGAAGTTCCTTGATGATGTTGGTTTATTTCGAAGTACACAGCGCAGCATAGCAGGTTAAATGCACACGCCAGCCAGAGTGGCCTGACGTGCTCCACACATGGGCTGATGCCCCGAACTGACAAAGAGTCACATTTTGATTCACCTTTTAAGCAGTTTACAGAGTGTAGGGTGTCAACAGAAATATGCATACATTTTAGTGACAAGTCCTTTGATCAATCAGTTTGTTCCTTCATGTCAACAAACTCCTTTTGTCATACAAATAGCCCCAGGAAGGCACATAGCAAATGGCAAGGCCCTCACCACATGGGACCGGGTGTGTGGGAAAGACAGTCACAGACTTTGGAGACGAACTGACTAGTGCAATTAACTATACCTACTGAATAAACAGGATCACCCATATGCTATGCCCAAGAACATGAGATATTGTAAGAATTATTGTTTCCAGATTCCACACACGCACACTAACGCCAGGGCTCCACCGGACGCGTTGCGTCTCCGTCGCGTGCGTCAAAAAACGCACCGGTTCAATTTTAATGCACGCGTCGCGTCTCCGTCAACGCAACGCAACGCGGGCAGTGGAGCCACCCTTCATTGATTAAAAAGGGAACATTCCCTGACGGTGACGGAGACGCGACGCTGACGCGCCCGGTGGAGCCCCCGTGTAAAGGCTTCGACATCCCCTCAAAAGATAACAATACTGCAGGCCTGCGACTCCGTGCAATCTTGTAGATCTGCTATTCTTAAAATAATTTGAAAATATGGTTAAAGTGATGTTGGTGCTGTTTATCAGCATTGCTAGGGGAAAATAATACATCCTGACGTACTTCTTTTTATGTTGAACTGGCACATGCAATAATGGAGAATGAAAGCAGTTTGATATGCACATAACTGCAATCATTTCATAATGTTATCTTGAGTCCTGTGTGAGGCTCCATAACCATAACCAAGCTTGTCTCAAAGTTGTCTCTGTCATGAATTAATCCATTGCTACTATAATGTACTTTGATATCACTGTTGAGAATGGGTTACATAAGTAAGTAGTTAAAGGACCACTTCACCACTTTTCAACCTATCTTCATATAATAGGTCCTCACTAATAATCTTGAAAAAATGGCGCAATTTTGTTCTACTCGGTCTGTGTCTCATAGGAGGGCTGTGGGCAGTTCAGAAACCGTCTTCCAGTGACATCATCGATGGGGAATACAAGCTAATAAAAACTGCAGGCTTTCTAGTCCTGAAAAGTTGCAATGCGAAAATGGAAGCCATCGTTCTCACGATAATGAAAATCTAAACATTTTTGTAAAAAATATCTTGTTAAAAAAATAATCTGCCTAATGATGATGTCACTGGAAGACGGTTTCTAAACTGCCCACAGCCCTCCTATGAGACACAGACTGAGTAGAAACAAATTGTGCCATTTTACCAGATTATTAGTGAGGACCTATTATATGAAGATAGGTTGAAAAGTGGTGAAGTGGTCCTTTAATTATCGGCCTCATTGATCATGAAGCTTAGCTGAATACATATTGAAAGAAAGTGTGGGTGGCTCTGAAAAGAGCCTTTGGGTTGTGCAAAATTATAGTAGGCCTAAAGTCACTACAGTGATGTGGAAGACATAAAAGACATTACAATCTTCATGTTGTCTGTAATGTGACACTACAACAAATTGTTTTGTATTAATAATACAAAAGTATAGTCTACTGTACACACCAGTTTAAGTAAAATAATCCATGCCAATATACATCATGCCTACATCATCACATTATTGTCAGTGGTAATGCATGGAAGGTGAAAGTGTATGTGTGCCATAACCAAATACAGATACCGGTACCACAGTTGATTGAAGATGCAATGCAAGCATGTCGTGTTGTTTTCTGCATTTTGATCACAGTACGTTTTTGACCACAAATGGACCAAGTGTTACAACCTCTGTCATTGGAATGTGGTATCAACTCCACCATGCTGTTGTCAACTGGAGTGTGTTTACTTGTGTCAGAAAACCTTGTGTTTATAGAAAAACGGAAGACAAAACAAAAGTATAGTTTATGTTATTGCGTCGCCAGGAATGTCTGCTAAGATGAGTTTGAGTATCATTGTTAATTTATCGTAGTTTAAAATGTTTTAAAAGACAAATGACAGGAAACACTGGTGTCGGACCGTGGAAGGGTCATGTTTTTAGCATATAACTTAAAAACTAGAGTGCCGTTTTCATCTCAGATGTATTAATGTCAAAAAGGAGCATGTGTGTTAACTGGTCAGCTCTTTGTCGCATTAAATTATATACCCAGTAGATAGTTATATGTTGTTTTAATCGAGGAGAAAACACAAGTGTCACATTAACATAGCTACAGTAGAGCTGCTGTGTGTGTTGAGTCTACATGGTTCTCATGTGGTGTTTAAGTCCAGCCCCTTCAGTGCTTTCAGCATCACTCTGTGAGAGTTTACTTTAGAGGAGGAACAGCAACCTACTATCCGAGAGAATAATGGCAGAAGTCGCTCCAGCACCAGCTCCGGCCAAGGCCTCCAAGAAGAAGGCAGCACCCCGACCCAAAAAGACCGCCCCCAGCGTCGCTGAGCTGGTCGTCGAGGCCGTGTCCGCCTCCAAGGAGCGGAGCGGTGTGTCTCTCGCTGCGGTCAAGAAGGCTCTGGCTGCCGGAGGCTACGATGTGGAGAAGAACAAGGTCCGCGTAAAGACCGCCGTCAAGAGCCTGGTCACTAAAGGCACCCTGGTCCAGCTCAAAGGCACCGGTGAACAAGTTTAACACGAAATCAGATCAAAACGAAATCGCGCATCCGTCGTCCTAGTAACGGCTGATGTTTCATTGTGGTCCTACACGGACCCCACACTACGTAGCTGTCCTCGTCAATGCCAATTTAAACAAAACATACCGATCTGATTCTCGTTTGGATTAAGAAGCGTCGGGGAGACGGACGGACACTCACATTGCGTTGTGGTTGCACACCCTTTAGCCCTGTGTTTTGTTGTTGTGATTGTTGAGAAACAGGAAGACACTCGCCTTCTTCCTGTGACTGTCTATGTACAACAATTCGTTTTATAAATGCAACTATAAGTAAACATGTGTCACATACATTAACAATGCAGCCCATGTAATGCGTCAATATAAACTCATCGATGAAAGAAATACATACCGTAAATAAATGAACGTTTGTTTCTGACGGGGTTCGAACTCCTCCGTTTTTCGGCATAAAGTTTCCCAGTCATGGAACTACTACAGTGAGCCATTCTAGCCATAACATTGTAATGAAAATCAAATCATAGTTTATAAAAGCAGCCACCACAACTCAAAACGAACATGGGGAACTAGATTAACTTGAAATCTCATTAATCACACCGATTTCCAAAACGGCTGTTTAATAGGCCTACAGATTTGTTTCTAACGTCTCTCACCATCATCACCTATACGTTCACCTTATGGTCATTATGTTATAGGCCTACAGGCTACATAGAAATAATAAATGCATGATATGTTAAATTAACAATCTGTTTATAACATGACCTAAATATGCCCAAAAGCCACATTAAACTGACCCAAGTCACGCCAGTCAATGTACGTGCTCCAAATTATCAAAGCTAATGGTGCTAATATTTCACACACAATATTCAGCCCATTTAAAGCGTCAAAATAAACGCATCAGCGGATGACTGAATAAATAAATAACTGTCAGCATCTCACAGGATTCGAACTCCTCCTAATGTCAAAAGGAGAACACCAGTCTGAAGCATAGCCCTGTGTGCCATTTGGGGCACTCTATCTATGAACAGTATATAACTTATAG
This sequence comes from Electrona antarctica, assembly GCF_951216825.1. Taxonomy (NCBI): domain Eukaryota; kingdom Metazoa; phylum Chordata; class Actinopteri; order Myctophiformes; family Myctophidae; genus Electrona; species Electrona antarctica. Next base: position 1,181,437 of record NC_136806.1, read on the forward strand.
AGTACAAATCCAGTTAACACAACTCAAAACAACAGACATGGGACCTAGATTAACTTGAGAATGATGTCATTCATCACACTGATTTCCAATACGGCTGTTTAATACAGATTTCTTAATATCACCATCATCATATATTATTCATCATGTCATCCTGTATAGGCTACTTAGAAATAGTAAATATGAGCAGGTAGATTAACAGTTTGTTTATAACATGACCTATAGTGAGGGAGCTTTTCAGACACTTAGTGAGGTCCTCATTCACAAAGGAGAAATACGCAAGAGTGTAACGGAAGCGTAAACAGATGCGGGAAATTCCGTCCGATCACGCAACGTTGTTTTCCCGTGCAATTCAAAGAGCGGTGTGTACCACAGGTACGCAGGTGTATGTTGTGAGGTACGCAGGTGAATGCGAGCGGGTGCCAAATGATCGGAAAATCAGCGGATAACTTCATTTGCATTGATCCACGCCCCATTTCACACCATAAAAGGCGTCAAGCATGACTCAGCAGACAGCAGTAAAAAAAACTAAAAAGAAGGCCTTACAGCTCAAACGAAATAGAGGTCCTCCTGACGGAATGCAACACAATAATGATATTTTCCAGTATAGTGGCTTCACAAATTAAAATAAAAATGATTGCTGGAAAGAATTAGGCTATATTAGGAAATTAAAAGAAAATGATCTGACCATGTCAAGCGCCGGAGCGACGACCACCACCTGCAGTCTCTTTTTTTACATCCATATACCATTACATTTGTGCGTGATTCTTTATATTGTCTATAGCCTACCATTAAACTATATAAATCATTTCCCAAGCTTACAAAACGGTGAACGCTGCTCCGCACCGCTGCAGCAATGTCAAGCTGACTTACGGTATAAAATGCAGCTTGGCCATTTATTTATTTAAGTTCGGGACCAAGGCAGCAAGCTAGCGTATACTTGGCAATTATATTATAAAGCCTTTTCTTTTCTATTGAACAATTGCTCACTCACACCTTTGCAGAGGTAAAACATATATCCGATATTTGTATCAGAGCTGCATTGATTCATGCGGGGAATAGATTAATATCATCTCACTGTCATCTGTCTGAATGCCATGTGGAGAATGGATTTGTTCTGATCATGGACACGTAGGCATAGGCCTATAGCTATTTAAAATTTCAACCATATACGGCGGGTAGCCTCCTCTTTGTCAGATCTAAGTGCAGGTTCATTTATGATGATGTCGTCATATTAAAATGATTCGCGAATTTCGCGAGACATTTGGCACCAAACTGGATTGATCTCATCAATGTAGTAGCCTACAGCCTAGCTATAAGTTCCCCATATTATAATTAATTAAGGTGCACTGGCTTAAAACTATGACTGGCCGAATTGCACGCGCTGATGCAATAATGTGGACTTGCATGTCTGTGAACCATAGAAATAATCTGTTCTGTCCGGGCCGGGCTCACCGCACCGTTATATTCATTTTCCAATGAATTCGTACAGTGCAGAATGCAGATAAGTGTATGTTCTTATTATAATTGTGAGTTTGTTTTTTAACATGCAGCGCGAGTCCGCGAGAGCCGATCTACAAGCTCACAACGCGTTGCACTGCGAGTAGAAAGCTGTCAAGTGCAGCGCAATCGCGCATGCTAGAAATATCCTAATAAATAAATAAAAAGGTGTCGGGTTTGCAGGGGCAGTTTCTGTATGGGACTCTAGGCTAACCTGCCTCTAGAATGCATGCATTTAGGCATCCAAGTGATACTTGGCTTTTATATAAGCTATCATTTTTTTATGTGCTGACCAATGTTTTGGACAAATGCCTACATATTTTATCTGAGATTTGGGGACTTTTAATTGATTCAGAATGAAGACTAAAGCCTTCTGAATAAATCTACGCAAGCAGTACACGACCCTCTGAGCTGGCGCAGCTTATAGCGGAGTTTCCGAACAAACAACGTCACCGTAAAGTTCACGTTCAAGTTCATGAATTCCCACGTAATGTGGGAATCCACGTAAATGCCAGTCCGCTCACGCTCCGCTCACGTTACGTAACGTTATGAGCGTAAACGCCGTTGTGAATGAGGACCTTAGTGTCTGAAAAGCTCCCTCATTAATATACACTGACGTGACTTGACTTGACCAGACAATGTGCTACAAATGTAAGCTAATGTGTCACACACTAACCATTCAGCCCCAGTCATTTAAAGCATCAAAATAAATGCATCATGAATATGGTCTTCCTCATCACTGTAGGCCTACTATCATTTTTGTACAACCCAAAGGCTCTTTTCAGAGCCACCCACACTTTCTTTCAATATTTATTCAACTAAGTTTCATGATCAATGGGGCCGAACTACTTATATGTAACCCGTTCTCAACAGTGATATCAACGTGCATTATAGTAGTAATGGATGAATTCATGACAGAGGTGGCAGTGCATATTTAGGTGAGGCGACTTTGAGACAAGCTTAGTTATGGAGCCTCACACAGGACTCAAGTTAACATTATTGGGATATAACATAAAAGGAGTCAATCTAAATATGAAAGGTAGTGATTCTCTGGGTCAGGATGTATTTTTTCCCCCTAGCAATGCTGATTAATAGCACCAACATCACTTTAACCACTTGAACCATATTTTCAAATTATTTTAAGAATAGCAAGCAGATCTACAAGATCACAGAGTCGCAGTCTTGCAGTATTGTTATATGTCGAGCCTTTAGTGTGTGTGTAAACACAAACTTTGACTCCTAACACAAACATGAAATGCCATTGACAATGAATGGCCAGTTCTGAGTGTTTGTGTTAACACAAACATTGAAGACGAGGACATGTCTTCATGTGAAATTGTGATTGGTCAGAATGAGATGATGTAAAATAACGTATGATGATAGGGCACTTATCACTTCACACGGGTGTGATTTTTGTTTGCATTGTATTCTGTATTCTACTGTCATTTCACAAATATGCTTGGTGTTCTATGTGAAGCACATTTAATTGCCTTGTTGAAATAAAATTGGCTTAATGAGCCATGACAAAAAAAGTGTGATTATTACTTATCAAATTACTGCTGAACTAATAATAATTGCCTGTGAATGGGTGTCTGAGATAATTAATAGTAAGGAGCATGCACAGGTATCACGCACACGCACGCATACACACACAGTTTACTGACTTATTATAGCCTTCACACAATGCCACTCCAATAATATACAGTATTTGTATTGTGTTGTGTTTGTATTGTGATATGTATCTCCCATGAGTCTGAAATAAAGATTGAATATACACTGCATTAGTTCAACCCTCCCATAGTAACAATTTGAGGATTTTACTGTGCACATGTTGGACAAATTTAAAATAAATGCACATTTTAACACAACTTTGCATCGCTATTACGCTTCCTAGTTCAAATCATAAGACATACTTGTGTGTGTTGAATGTGTTCCCTGTCACAGTCTGACCATTATGTCTGCATTAACAGCACAGTGTGTGTTATTACTTAATTTATTTGTTCAGTTGTCATTTAAAGTAGGCCTAAGTAATACAATTACCCTACACTTCTGTGTAATAGGTAGTTTTATTTGTGGGCTCAATTGTCCCTGTAAACATGTGGGGGCTAAATATATTTATGGTAAATGTAAAATATCCACTGTTTTAATTGATCCTGTGTACCATGCTTACATCTATAGCAGCATGAGCATTTCAATCACAATGATAGATGTATTCACAACTTCGAAAATACAGCACCTTAATTAATGGTGGATGATAACATTGGCTGTACGTAGCTTTTAATTGAAGCTATATGCACTTGAAATGTGAATCTACATGTTCACAAGCTCCTCTAAAGTTCATAAACATTAGACCCGATTTAAAGGAATCATTGTTGCTTATGAATTAAACAATGTCGATTACGTATTGCACAATGTATGCCTCTGATCACTGTATTCACATTCATGTCAGATGAAACTGGCTTAGCTGACAACACTCTAATATCCTTGTGTATAGTATTAGGATGAACTCTTTCTTGGAAAAGATGGGTGGTCCTTAAAAGGACCTTATTATGTAGATGGCGTAGCTCTCCTTCCTGCGCTTCTTGCCGCCCTTCGCAGCGGTCTTGGTGACGGCTTTCTTGGAGCCCTTCTTGGGCGCTGGTTTTGCTACTTCAGGCATGTTTCTCTCTCAGTGATTGAAGAAAAGAAGTGAACTGTGTTCTTCTTCTTCTTCTTGTTGATTTCCGGCAGTGTGGACGCCGCGAGGCGTATTACTGCCCTCCACTGGTCTGGTGATTTATTCACCTAAATCTTGTCATATAGTCCAGTGTCATGCAGGAACTGCAGAACTGCCTCAGAGGTTCTTTGGTGGTTCTCATTATGGCCAAATAAAGATGAAACTGAAAAGGACTCCTCTCCTGCCTCTGCCATCCTTAGGAAAAGGGATTGTCTTTCTATGCTGTACTCCTTACACTCTAGGAAAACATGTTTAACTGTTTCTGGCTTTCCACACTGGCAGAGCCCTGTGTCGTGCTTCCCAATGAGAAACAGGTTCTTATTTAAGCCACAGTGCCCCAGCCTCAGTCTGCATAACTTTACTGCGCCTCTGCGTGATGCTGTAATACAGAAGCATTCTTTGTTTACTTTAGGTTGCACCTGAAAGTAGTGCCTCCCCTTGTCCTCCTTCTCCCATTCCCCTTGCCACTCCATTATCAGTCCCTCTTTGCTCATTCCCCTAAGTTCCACCCTCCCCAGGGGCAGATGGACATCTACTTCCCTACCCAGGCTTCCCTTGGCAAGGAGGTCCACCCTCTCGTTTCCTTCAACCCCTGCATGTCCTGGGACCCAACAGAAGGTTACCTCACTCGCCATCCCAATTCTGCCCATGGCACACAGGATTTCCAGCACTATGTCCGGACGGGCCTTGCTTTTGCCCCCTCTCAAGGCTTCTAGTGCTGCAGCAGAGTCTGAGCATATGACTGCCTCTCTCGGTCTCCCCTGTTCCACCCACCTTACTGCCCACAAGATTGCTAGCAGTTCTGTGGTAAAGACTGAGCTATTGTCGGAGATCCGCACACTGTATTCCAGCTCCAGCTGTTCAATGTACACCCCAAACCCTGCCCTCCTACTGGCTGGGTCTCTAGAGCCATCTGTATACACTAGTGTCTTGCCCCCCCTAGCGGCCTTGAATAGGTACTCCTCCACTTTATTTTTTACCTCCCTCTTATCTTCCTCCTGGAGGAAGCGTAGCTCAATGTCGAGCTCAGGAAGCAGCCATGGAGGGGATGGTGCCCAGACTGAGTGCTCTGCTATTCCTCCTTGCCCCAGCCCTAGCTCTCTGGCCTGCTGGTTAACTCTGCACATGTACGGCTCGTACCTACTGCCTCCTTCCCCCTCCTGCAGCAGGCCTCTGGCTGGAAACGCTTGTCTGCTCCCGCTGAGCTTCATCCAGTACTGCAGCCCCAGCTTGCTGCGCCTTAGCCGCAGAGGCATTTCTCCCATTTCAACCAGCAGCGCTGGGACCGGGGACGTCGTAAAGGCCCCACAGCACTGCCTCAGTGCCCTGGCCTGCAGGACGTCCAGCCGGCCCAGCACCGCCTTCGAAGCGGCACCATATACATAACTGCCATAGTCAATCGCCGATCTAATCATGGCCTGATATATCAGTCTCAGCGTCCCCCTATCAGCTCCCCACTCACACCCAGCTAGGCTTCGCAGGACATTAATAACCTTTCCACACTTCTCCACTATTTTATTTATGTGCACCGCCCAGGTCATTCTTTCTTCAAACCAGATTCCCAAGAACTTAAATACCTTCACCTTCCCCAGTGGAGACCCATACAGCTTCAGTCCAAGAGCAGGCAGCTTCCTTTTAAATCCAAAAATAACATAATTTGACTTGGGCGCTGATATCCTGAAGCCCCATGTATTGCCCCACTCCTCTACTTTCTGCAAGGCTTTTTGGACCTGTCCCAGAATGTACCCTACATTGCGCCCCCTTTTCCAAATTGCTCCATCGTCCGCGAACAGGGACAGCCCAAACCCCCCTCCTATGCCAGCAAAGATGTCATTAATCATTATGTTAAATAACACTGGAGAGATTACGCTTCCCTGGGGGGTGCCATTCTCTATGCCTACTTTTTTAGACATGACACCATCCACCCGGACCTGTATAGTTCTGTCCTTCAGAAAGTCTTGCACCCAGTTGAACATTCGGCCTCTTACCCCTAGGTCATGCATTTTAATTAATAGCCCATCCTTCCACAGAGAGTCATATGCCTTCTCAATGTCCAGGAACACCCCTACTACCACCTCTTTATGGCTGAATGCCCTCTTTATGTCTTGGTCCAGCAGTGCCACAGACTCCATTGTGGACCGCCCATTCCTGAACCCATTCTGAAATTCGACAAATAGTCCTCTGGACTCCAAATAGTAAACCAGCCTGTTTGTGACCATTCTCTCCATTATTTTACAGAGCACTGAGGTGAGTGCTATTGGCCGGTATGACCCAGGGTCAGACGCCTCTTTGCCCGGTTTCAGGATCGGGACCACTACTGCATGTTTCCACTCCTTAGGTAGGTACCCCTCTTCCCATACCGTGTTTATCAACGCCAAGACCTCTTCCAACACAAGGTCGTCCAGGTGTTTAAGCATCTCGTAGGAGAGCCTGTCCCGCCCTGGAGAGGTGTTTGCCCCCGCCATTACAGCCTCCCTCAGTTCTTTAATTGAGAAGAAGACATTGACTGCGCTATCGTTTTCAGAGCATCTTACCAGTTTCCACTGGCTGGCTGCCAAGACCTCCGCCCTCCTCCTACCCCTCTCTTCTCCTGCACACTCGGACCTGTGCACCTCCTGAAAGCTTTCCACCAGCATGTCAGCTTTCTCCTTGTTAGACACTGCCTCCAACTCACCCTTCTGCAGCACCGGCATAGACCTCTTTTTGTAGACCCCTGACATCTTGTGGACCGCTGACCATAGCTGCCCTATTGGTGTCTCTGGCCCTATTCCCTCACAGAAAGCCCTCCAGCTGTTCCTCTTTTCCTCCTTTATGACTCTCCTTGCCAACGCCTTTAGCCTCTTAAATTCAATCACATTTTCCCACATTGGGTACTTCCTTAATTTACGGAATGCTCTGTTCCTATTTCTAACCGCTTCATCACACCTCTTACTCCACCAGGGGACACGCTTTCGGGCCCTGGCCTCTCGCTTCTTTGGGATGGTGCCGCTAGCTGCATCATGGATCATAGAGCACAATGAATTGTTCCACTTGTCCACTGAGCCCTCGCTGTCAACCTGTCCCACTAGGCTTTCCGCCTTTTCCTGAAACTCGTCCCACTTAGCCCGAGCAAAATTATACCTAGGAACTGTCTCTCCCTCTTCCTTCCTTAGCTCTCTCCCAAACGTACTAATTATTGTATAGTGATCACTGCCCAAGTTACATGACTCATCTACTTCCCACTCCCCAACTCTTGCCAAGCTAGGGGATGCTATCGTTAGGTCCAGTTGGCTGGACGTATTCCTAGCAATGTCATACCTCGTTGGTCTCCCGTCGTTTAAGACTACCAGCCCGTGGTTGTCCAGCCAGTCCTCTATCACACCCCCATTACTGTCCCTTTGCCCGCTACCCCATAATGGGTTGTGGGCATTAAAGTCACCCGCCCATATCACTGGGCTCCTTACTTTCTCCATTACTTCGTCCAAGTCTGACAGCACCAGGCTCTTGCAGGGGTTGTAGAAGTTAATCACAGTCACACTCTTTTTGCTCCTACTCCCGACCTCTGTGCTATTAGCCTCCTCATTGTGGTTACCACTGCCATTACATCCATCCGTTTGCTTTTGGCTGTCCCAAACCTCCACTGCAACACACTCTAGGTTCCCACTTAGCCCCAGTCTCCTATACTGGAGCCCCTTTTTAACAAAAGTGGCACAGCCCCCATGGGTCCTGTCAACCTCCCCTGCCTCCCCTCCTACTACTTCTGCCCTGTCCAGTCTCAAGCTATCATACCCTGGGATTACAAAATCCAGGCACGGCCGCAGCCACGTCTCTTGTACACAAATGACCTCTGGCTCGTTCTCGAGCCTGTCAACAAACTTTTTTAGTTCCTGTCCATTCCTCACTAGGCTTCGAGCATTCCACTGTAGGACACAGAACATAAGGAGACTAACAAATGCCCACTTCATCATATTCACCTTCGGTTACACCACTAGCACCCACAGTGTCTCCTACCTCTTCCCTGCTCCCCGGCCGGCCCTGTCCCCTCTTGTTGTTTACATCTAGAATGAGCTGGTGCACTACCGCTGGGTCCTTTTTAACCCCAAGGAACCTTTCCGCTACCATCATCACTTCCTTAAGGAGGTCTGAGCCGTTGAGTTTCTCTTTCGCAAGAATGGGCCTTGCTGCTTTCAGAACCTCTGCCATAAATGCCAGAAATGACTCCTTGGTCATTACTAGCATGTCTGGTGGCCACCTGTTTGGCTCATCTTGCTTGCTCCCCTGCGTTACGCTCCCCTGCGTTACACTCCCCCCTCCTCTCTCCTCCCCGCCCTCCGTTGCAACTCTCTGCACTGCCTCAGCATATGTCACATTTTCTCGCTCCTTCACTGTCTGCACCTTCCGAGCCTTAATAGTGTGCTCGCACCACCGATAAGCCGCTCCATGGGTCCCCCCACAATTGGGACACTTAGGGGCTTCTGCGTTACATTCCGTGATACTGTGCTCTCCCCCACACTTAGCACACTTCTGCTTACCCCGACAGGACCCCGCAATATGGCCATACCTCTGGCAGTTGTAACATCTCAGTGGTGGTCTTACATACTCCCTCACCTGATAGGACATTGACCCCAAGAACACTCTGCTTGGAAGCAGAGTGTCCTTAAACGTCAGCAGGACCGGCGGGTCCCCCCGTGCCCCCTCTCTGCTCCCAAATCTCTTTACAGCAATTACCTCTCCACCTCCAATATTATCCAGTATTTCTTTCTCTGACAGACCTGAGAACATTCCATAGACAACTCCCTTGCTTCCCTCACTTTCTTTAGGTGTAGCATCTAGCCTCTCAACTCTGCTCACCACTTTACTCACTTTCATAGCGTTGTCATACTGTTTTTTGCTTGTACATATGACTCTAAGTACACCATTGAACAGCACTTTAGCTGAAAAACCCCCGCCGATCTGACTCTTTAAATTTGCGTCAATCTGTAGTGGGTTGACTGCTTTGAAGCCTGCATCACCTGGCTTAGCTCCTTTGACTCTGTACAGCACTACAAGCTCGTCCGGGCTAGTTTTCCTCTGTTTTTCAGGGACATTGACATTTTCCTCACTCGGTGCGGGTCTCTTACCCCTCCTCTCCTGAATCCTCCACCCCCCTCCCTCGACCCCCCCACTCCCTTCGGAAGCCATAGGCTCCCGACTCCCACGCTAGCCTAGCACTGTCCTTCTTCTGCACTAATATAGGTACACAGAACTGAAAACACTACTGCTATTAAACGCCAAGGGGATGACACATAAGCAGAGCAAGGAAAAGAAAAAAAGGCCAAGAGAGAACCACCAATGATTGAGTTACTGCACAAAACTTGACAATACTTATTCAAAGTTTTGCGCCTCCAAACATTTATCGCTCTGCGCCTCCTTCCTTCCTCCTCCGTCTACTGTGACAGCTGTCAAAAACCTGGCTGCCTGCCCTTCTTCTGCTTCACAAGTGTGTGGGTTGTACTATACCATATCGCCCCAGTGAACTGTGTTTCGGCGTTGCACCAGTATTTATACTAGCAAGGCTATGCAAATGAAGTGTGCGACTCCCAGCATATGATTGGCTTCTTCTGCCACTGCTCATGTGACCCACAGAGGGAGGAGACATTGATTGATTGATTGATTGACAGTTTGTCAACAGTTTGCAGAATTACAGTACATTTCAAGCACAACTCAATACAAATAATGTTCTCCCATCCGTCTGATCTACTGTCGCTAAAATACAGACTAGGGTAAATGAGTAAATCTTCTATTCCACGCTCCAAATTTAATACAATTATAACCCACGTTCTAATCTCTCAATGCATTTATATAATCTAGTAGTCAGTCCACTAAAAGACTATTTGCTTGCCCTGAACCACTTTGTACCATTGCTGTGATGAGTGAGGTAATTTGACTTCAAGCAGACCTTGTTTGATTTAAATATGTATTAACAGTTTGCAGAATTACAGTATATTTCAACTCAATACAAAGACTGTTAACTGTGAGTGGACGACCCAATACAGCATTACACTTGTTTAATAGAGCGTCCACCTTGTTCAATTCATCAAAATATTTAGATACCTACCAATACCCCTTTATTATAGCCAGAGAACAGAACAGGAATTCATCATAAAGGAGGTAAAGAGGTAAAAATGGGAAGACTAGCAGTAAGGGCGGTGGTAAAATGGAGCTGTTTTGTTAAAACTATTAAATGCCTGGTTCTAAATTGTAATACAGATGATCGAACGATAGAGCATTTGCTAGTAGACTGCCAGAGGTCATTTGTAAATGGTACCACATTGGCTTCTCAGACACTTTGCCATGCATATTTAGTCTCATGTTTGAAAACAAATCTAACCTATCTTGTCATATTTATTATTTACTATTTCTGAGCAGCCTGTATAACAATGACTATAGGCCAATGGTGAATTTAGGTGATGATGGTTGGAGATATGCAACCAATCTGTAGGCTATTAAACAGTAGTGTTGGAAATAAATGTGCCTGTGGTGAATGAGATCTCACCTTAATCTAGGTCCCATGTCCCATTTTTTTAATGGCTACACGGTTTTATACTCTATCATTTGAATATGATTGCACAATATTGTTGCTAGGAATGACGTCCTGTATTACGCTCCAGGTCTAGGAAACGTTATGCTGCCAAAGGGAGGGGTTCGAATCCCGTCAGAAACAGACATTTATTTATTTATTCATTCATTCATGTATTACTTTATTCATTCATTCATTCATTTATTTGGACGCATTACATGGGCTGCATGCTATACTCCAATGGCGATAGTTACATTTATAAAGCATAGGATATGTTTTGTTGTTGGAGATACAGTCACAGGAAGGAGACGAGGTTGTCTTCCTGTTTAATGACAACAAAACATAGGCTACGGCTAAGGTCCACTTCCACAACGCAATAATGTGAGTGTCCGTCTGCCCAAGAATCGGATCGGATAACGGATTGGGTATGTTTTGGCATTGTGACAGGCATTTGCGAGGACAGCTACGCATTATGTCGCCGTTAGAACATCAGCTCGTTGCTACGGCGACGGATGACGGATTTCGTCTTGATCTGATTTCGTCAAAAAATAACACACCGGCGCGTCTGGCTCTTTCAAGATTAACAAGGCAGAAGCGGTGAAGGTGAAGAAGCCTGTTGTTAAGAAAGCAGTCAAAGCAAAGAAGCCTGCTGCAGCCAAGAAACCCGCAGCGGCTAAGAAGCCCAAGAAGGCGGTAGCAAAGAAGCCCGCAGCCGCCAAGAAATCGCCCAAGAAAGCCAAGAAGCCTGTCGCCAAGAAAGTGGTAGCTAAAAGCCCGAAGAAGGCCACCAAGAGCCCCAAGATAGTGGCTAAGAAGCCCGCAGCAGCCAAGAAAGCTCCAGCCAAGAAGGTTGCCAAACCCAAGGCAGCAAAGAAGGCAGCTCCCAAGAAGAAGTAAACAGTCTGTTCCATCTTTATACCCACAAAAGGCTCTTTTAAGAGCCAACCACATTGTTTTATAAGAGTATCCTATCCTCACTATAATGGTGATTACTACCATTACCATGCAGTTTATGCCTTTGTATTAGAAGTCAAACCACGCAATTATTATATAAGGCCACTTGTAATCTGTTATTTCTCACCTAATATGTCCTAATTGTGCTAAACCATAAATCAGGTTGGTTCAAATCAGCATTGAATAGTGAACATAGTTCCAAATCATAAAGGCCTACATTATCGAGACTGCAGCATGGGAAAATAAGTCATGGAATGTTATTATTTATGCTTTCCAAGGGTTTTTACAAATGTTTACATATAAATTATTGTATCAGTCTCTTGCATGACAATATTTAATATTTAATAATATTTCAAACGTATGTAGCGCTTTTCTGAGTAGTGAGTACCCAAATACACTTTACACATGAGGGACAAGAAGAAGCAACATGTAAAATCAACTTTATTAGGGAGAGGAAAAATATATAATAATGCCAAGGAATAAAACCAATATAAACAGGGAAGGCAATATTGGAGTGGCAAAGATATTGACACAAATTAACAGCAATTATATGATTATAGAGTTGAATAGCAATTAATGTAAAAACAAATAGGTGATGTCTCCAAGGGGGAGGAGTATGTGTGTGGGCGGAGGGCGGGCACATTGGCAACGCCCACGCAGCTCTCTCTGCACCTGTCCTCCCTTACGTCCTCAGAACACACATAAAAAGGCAAGGCTCTGAGCTCTCAAGTCATTCCATTTTCTATCTGCAACTACATTACTACTCAAAATGTCAGGTCGAGGCAAGGGAGGAAAGGGTCTTGGAAAAGGAGGCGCCAAGCGCCATCGCAAGGTGCTTCGTGATAACATCCAGGGAATCACCAAGCCCGCTATCCGCCGTCTGGCTCGCCGTGGCGGAGTGAAGCGTATCTCCGGTCTGATCTACGAGGAGACCCGCGGTGTCCTCAAGGTGTTCCTGGAGAACGTGATCCGTGACGCCGTCACCTACACCGAGCACGCCAAGAGAAAGACTGTGACCGCCATGGATGTTGTCTATGCTCTGAAGAGACAGGGACGCACTCTGTACGGATTCGGAGGCTAATAATGCTGACTTGATCTACCAACAACCCAAAGGCTCTTTTAAGAGCCGCCCACATTTTCTCTACAGAGTATTCCTTTTTTACCAATATGAAGGAAAGTTGACCAGATTACAGGTGGCCCAAAACAAAGCAGCTCGTATAGTGCTTCAATGCCCAAGTCGAACAAGTACAATGATCTAGTGTGTAAGTGTAAAAAGTAAGTTTGCTTATTTATTACTGTGTTCAGAGAAACATCACAACTAAAACCCCAGCAATAATTTATCATTGTTCTCAGATACACATTATTTTACTGCCTTCATGTAGAACTAATGTTAGAACAGTCCATTACAGAGCAATGGTGGCATGGAACCCTTTACCAGTTTTGTTTTTTTGTTTATGAAGATGGAGATGTGAACTGGAGATGCATATGGGCTATATATCCCATAATGTATGTTTACTTTATTATCATTGAAGATTTAATTATACTGTGGCGGAATTGGAATAAACTATCAAATCTAGTAGACGGATCATGTGTTGTGTTGTGTTGGATGAATGTTGTATGTAAATGTATGTAATAATGTTTAAGACCCCAGGAAGAATAGCTGCTGTGACTCAGTAAGCTAATGGGGATCTAATAAATACATCAAAATCAAATACATGTTTAACGTTTTTTTTTTTTTTTTTTTTAATTCAATATTTGTTTTAAAAACTATTGACTGAAGAAAATGTATTTTTGACAGTTTGTTTTACATCACCTAATCATAGCAACATGAGTTAGATTTTAATATATTACCCAACCCAATTAATGTCACATACCCTACCCTAGTATATATTTTAGCGGGACAATAGAGCAGGCGGGCGGGAGAATATTATGCAGAATAAAAGTCATAAGCAGCCATTTCAAATTATTTCATTGAATTTCCACAATTTTACAAAATATCCACAGTACAAAGAATATCCAAGGCTATATTTTAGCGGAACAATAGATTAGGCGGGCAACATTATGCATAATACAGAAAGAAACAAAGACAGTGCGAGTCTCCTCCCTCTGTGGTTCAGTCACATAAGCAGTGGCAGAAGAAGCCAATCACGTGCTGGGAGTCGCTCACACACTTCATTTGCATATGTTTGCTATAAATACTGGTGCAACGCTGACTACATTTCACATCCACTATTGAGTACACTCAGAAAGAACTATGCCTGAAGTAGCAAAGCCAGCGGTAGCAAAGCCAGCGCCCAAGAAGGGTTCCAAGAAAGCCGTCACCAAGACCGCTGCGAAGGGCGGCAAGAAGCGCAGAAAGTCCAGGAAGGAGAGCTACGCCATCTACATCTACAAAGTCCTGAAGCAGGTCCACCCTGACACCGGTGTCTCTTCCAAGGCCATGGGCATCATGAACTCCTTCGTCAACGACATCTTTGAGCGCATCGCCGGTGAAGCCTCCAAACTGGCTAACTACAACAAGCGCCGCACCATCTCATCCAGGGAGATTCAGACCGCCGTCCGCCTGCTTCTCCCCGGTGAGCTGGCCAAGCACGCCGTGTCTGAAGGCACCAAGGCTGTGACCAAGTACACCAGCTCCAAGTAAACCCTTCTGTCTGCTCTAAACACAACGGTCCTTTTAAGGACCACCCATGTTCTCCAACAAAGAGTTTATCCTAATATTATAAGCAAACTGCCTTTTCAGATCCAGCTAAACCATTTTGTCCAGGTCAGTCGTCTGACGCTAATCTGAATAACAATGCTAATAGTAGGCATGTCACGATTTTTTTAATGAAGTACTATGCATTAATTCATAAGCAACACAATAATGATTTCTGTAAATGGTGTTCAACATTTTTATGAACTTTAAAGAAGCTTGTCAAAATGTAGATTTCATATTTGCTCCAGTACACTAGCAATCATGTGAAATGATCACATGATCCACAAGTTAAAAATACATAACATCAATAAGAGCAAATGTATCACTCCATATACACATGATAGAAAAATACTTTAAAGGTTTATCATGGGGCAATGTGGGTGTCATAACAGCTGCAAGCATGGCACACATGATTAAAAAACATGTATTCTTATATCTCGACTTCACTGAAGGGTTCATCCAAATACTATAAGCAAATGGCCATTTCAGAGCCCGTCAGCTAAACCAGTTGGTCCAGGTCAGTCGTCTGACACTAATCTGAATAACAATGCTAAAACTAGGCATGTAACTGCCTATTACTATTCTGAAAAATGTATAATTATAAACAATGTTTAGACGGACAATAGAAAACACTAAAGTGTAATATAAGCTCATTTCACTACTACTTATTTACATATAATACTAGGGGAAGTTATTAGCATAATTGATAAACTTATATGAAATGTGCGTTAAGGGCATTGGAAATGACTCGAATATAGAAACAGTGGGTGGCTCTTAAAAGAGCCTTTGTGGGGGTTTGTTCAGTCGAAATGAAGCAGGTTTATTTCTTGGCGGGTTTCTCGGTCTTCTTGGGCAGCAGAACAGCCTGGATGTTGGGCAGCACACCGCCCTGAGCGATGGTCACTCCACCCAGCAGTTTGTTGAGCTCCTCATCGTTGCGGACGGCCAGCTGGAGGTGACGGGGGATGATACGACTCTTCTTGTTGTCACGGGCAGCGTTTCCAGCCAACTCCAGGATCTCAGCGGTCAGATACTCGAGGACAGCCGCCAGATAGACCGGGGCGCCGGCACCGACTCTCTGGGCATAGTTGCCTTTACGCAGCAGCCTGTGTACACGACCCACGGGGAACTGGAGCCCGGCACGGGATGAGCGGGTCTTAGCCTTCGCTCTGGCCTTTCCGCCGGTTTTCCCTCGTCCACTCATTTTGTAGGTTTATTTGTAGAATAATAATAGTTCGGAGTAATGTGATGGAACAGAGGCGTGCGAGATCTTTTATATGTTCAGCTTAGTCAACTCTGTGTGGGGTTGTGCGACCCACCAATCATAGAGACGGATGAGAGCGCGGGCTGAGTGTGTATGAGTTTCCCACCAATCACCGCTAGTGGTGTGATCGGTTCCTCCCAGTTTAAACTCTGACTCCTCCCAAAGAGGGAGGTTCTTGACCACACATCTTCAACAACACAAAAAACTGTGTTCTGCACTGCTGCCCCTCAGAGAGCTACTAGTGAGATAAAATGTAGCAGTTTACTCCCTTTTTGCTACAAGTTACATGTCAGTACAACTGCTTTACAGAGAGAGAAATGTGAAGAACCAAGCACCGCATGTAAATACGATTAAGAAGCATCAGCTGACTGACTGCCTAAACTGACTATCTTCTTGTAAGTAAGCATTATAAGCCATTTTATTTACATATCTACATTTCCCCTACATTTATTGTCACATTGCATGGATTTCAGTGCCTGCAGATAATATTCAAGTGCATGGCACATTTTAGTTTTGATTGATGTATTAACAGTTTGCATAATTACAGTACATTTCAAGTACAACTCAATGCAAAAACTGTTAACTGTGAGTGGACGACACCATAACTCATTACACTTGTTTACTTGTGTACAATAGGGCCCACAATCATCACTTCTGTGCAGCAAAAGCACTAGGCCTCACTCACACCTGACACACTTGTGTCTGACACTCAAGACACACTTGTGTTCTGTGTGTCATGGCTGCCTCAATGCAGTTCCAATGGGAGTCACAACCTTGTTGCATGGGGGGGAGGGAAGAAGACAGCCATGCAACAAGGTTGTGTTACACACTTAGGGGCGCAGATTGATGTATGCTTGTTGTATACAAAGGGTGTGATAAATCATGCATTTCCAATGGGAGTCACATGGTTTGACACAACATTATTGTTGTATGAGGGGGAGGGGGGCAGCCGAAACACAGCCCAAAGCCATACAACAGCTTGTAGTCCAAAATGTTGTATCAAACCATGTGACTTCCATTGGAAATGCATTGGGGCAGCCATGATACTTGAAACATGCATACAACAAGCATGCATCAATGTTTTAAAGGTGTGAGTCGGGCCTTAGGCTTCACTGACATGGTCACAACAGATTGTTGTTTAGCTGATGCATTCCATTGGAAATGCATTGGGGCGGCCATGACACTTACATCTTGTTTACATCTAGCATACAACATGCTAGCTGGATGCTAGATGATAATAAACAAAGGGTAAGTGTCATGGCCGCCCCAATGCATTTCCAATGGAAGTCACATGGTTTGACACAACATTTTTTTTGAACAGCTTTCGGCTTTGTTTCGACTGCCCCCCTCCCCAAATACAACAAAAATGTTGTGTCAAACCATGTGACTCCCATTGGAAATGAATTGCGATCTTGCATCAGTAAACCAGTCTCATGCATCAGCTATACTGTTGTGCAGGTGTGAGCGGCCATGACACTTACCCTTTGTTTATTATCATCTAGCATCCAGCTAGCATGTTGTATGCTAGATGTAAACAAGATGTAAGTGTCATGGCCGCCCCAATTCATTTCCAATGGAAGTCACATGGTTTGATACATAATTTGTGCCTACAAGCTGATGTATGTATGTTGTATGTGTTTCGACTGCCCCCCCCCCCCCCCCCCCCCCCATACAACACATTTGTCTCTTCAAACCACGTGACTCCCATTGGAAATTAATTGCGAGCTTGCAACAGTCAACAAGTCCCATGCATCAGATATACAACATTCTGTTGTGACAGTGTGAGTGAAGCCAAAGAACGAATGTTCTGTGCTCTGCCTGTGTTTCATGGCCACCTGATGCTTTTCCAATGGAAGTCACGTGGTTTGACCAAACACTTGTGTTTGATTGCACCCTTCCCCCCAATCAAACAAGTGTTTGGTCAAACCACGTGACTTTTGATGAATTGAACAAGGTGGACCCTCTTGTAAACAAGTGTAATGCTTGAGTTTGTGCTTGAAATGTACTGTAATTCAGCAAACTGTTAATAAATATTTCAATCAATCAATCAATTCCATTGGAAAAGCACTGGGGTGGCCATGAAACACAGACAGAGCACAAAGAACATCTGTTCTTTATGTGTGTATGAAGCCTCATGAGACCATGTGACTCCCATTGGCAATTCATTGAGGCGGCCATAACACACAGAACACAAGTGTGTCTTGAATGTGTCTTACATGTGAGTGAGGCCTATGTGTCCAAAGTTTGACCATATTATGTTGTGAATATGAGTGGTAATTGTGTATTAAGACAAGAGATGTCCTGTCCCCTTATTTATCTTGTAGAAAATGTTATTTTCACCAGGTCATACAAGATAGAGCAATTATATACCTTTATTGAAAGGATGAGCCCCTTGAGGTGTCTCATCTCATTTTAGAGGGGGTCCTCAACACAGATACATAGTACAATACAGTTCACAAAACAATACAACAGTACAACCATACATACAGGACAAAACAATACAATACAACAGTACAACCATACATACAGACAGGATGAAACAAAACAAAAGCTCTCCCAAAGATAGCTGCTCCCGCCCCACTGTTTCAACCCTAAATAGCAAAGTTCATATGGAGAAAATATACCCATTGCACAATAAATACAAACATGCAGTACCAGAATGCACATGTGATAATAAACGGCAGCATCAAACAAGCAGGGTACAAATATGATGTTACATGCATATCAACATATATACATGCTTGTTATAGAAAGACAAAGACAACTGCCAAGAAGAGTACATTAATTAGAAACATGAGCACAGTACGTGTTAGAAGGTGTATGAAGATTGATTATTTAAATACATTGAAGGAAGTGATTGATCTAAGTGGACTTGGTATGTCATTCCAGTCCACTTTCCTTTTTTATCCTTGTGGGGACTGTAAAGTAAGGATGGTCAGTGTGCCTTAAATTATAGGGTGGTGTGTATGGGACTGGGAATTGTTTCAGATACTGTGAATAATTATACAAAATACATTTAAAAATAAATTGCAGACAATGTGAGTGTCTTCGTGATTTAGATGGAGCAGTGGTGGGTTCTATTGTATTTTCTTTTTTTCGGTTTGTAGTGGAAAGGAAACTATATACTAGTATGTATTAGCTATTACAGCAGTCCCAGTCAGAAGGACGTGTGTAAGAGTTCCCCTCCAATCGGTGCCAGTGATTCATGGTACCTCCCCAAACAAGGAGGTTCCTGACCACTGACCAATCAGAGGACGACGGCGTCTCCGAGGCGCTAATAAAAGGCACCAGTTTGCTCTCCTTAGCTATTCTATTCTCAACTTCTTTAGAAGAGACCATGGCAAGAACCAAGCAGACAGCTCGTAAGTCCACCGGCGGCAAAGCGCCCAGGAAGCAGCTCGCCACCAAGGCAGCTCGTAAGAGCGCGCCGGCGACCGGCGGAGTGAAGAAGCCTCACCGTTACCGTCCCGGTACAGTGGCTCTGAGGGAGATCCGTCGTTACCAGAAATCCACCGAGCTGCTGATCCGCAAGCTGCCCTTCCAGCGCCTGGTGAGGGAGATCGCCCAGGACTTCAAGACCGACCTGCGCTTCCAGAGCTCCGCCGTCATGGCTCTCCAGGAGTCGGCCGAGGCTTATCTGGTCGGACTGTTTGAAGACACCAACCTGTGCGCCATCCACGCAAAGAGGGTGACCATTATGCCCAAAGACATCCAGCTGGCCCGTCGTATCCGCGGAGAACGTGCTTAAACTCATCTGTCACTGTCACAACCCCAAAACGGCTCTTTTAAGAGCCACCAAATGTATTATTTAAAGAGCTATTATCCATTGATATTGACTACTTATGTACTTTAAACTGACTTTACAATAAGCCAAAAACTAGTGAAATGATTGCATTTGGTAGTGTGTTCCGTTCAAAAGTCTGCAATGTGTTGCAGTATCTTCCTTATATGCTGTAAATTGATAATGTAGTTCTACCTACAGACCGTTAATACTGCGTGAATAATTCAGCTCCACCCTGTGGGGGAGGCATTGTTCCATTGTGTTTAACTCAACAGGATGCTTCACTGTTCACACCAAAACCAGCAGTTATTCATTCATATTCCTGGAATGAGACACTTCTGTACTAATCAAGTTTAGAGAGTTTTAGCATAAATATAATGAACATTTGTATCAGTGTTGGCTTTTCAAAGTTGAGGTGGGGGTTGAGCATGTTTCTAGTGTTTTTGGGGGAATGTTCAAAGTTGTGTTAAATGCATTTATTTAAGTGCATTTATTTTCAATTTGGCTAACACATGTGCACAGTAATTTTCAGTGTTAATTCAATCAATACCAAAATAAAACAACACAATACAAATACTGTATATAATTGGAGTGGCATTGTGTGAAGGCTATAATAAGTCAGTAAAACTGCTCCTTACTATTATCTCAGACACCCATTCACAGGCTATTATTAGTTTAGCAGTAATTTGTAATAATCACATTTTTTTTCATGGCTCATTTTGTTCTAACACAATGGGGTTACTATGAAAGGAAAAGCCAATTTTATTTCAACAAGGTAATCCAATGTGCTTTACACAGAACACCAAGCAAATTAAACATATTTGTGAAATGACAGTAGAATACTGAATACAATGCAAACAAAAATCACACCTGTGTGAAGTGAGAGGCACTCTTATCATCATACTTAATTTGACATCATCTCATTCAGACCAATCACAATTCATGTCCTCGTCTTCAATGTTTGTGTTAACACAAACACTCAGAACTGATCATTCATTGTCACTGGCATCTCATGTTTGTCTCTGTGACTGTGATCTTGTAGATTTGCTTGCTATTCTCTAATTTGAAAAAGTGGTTTGTGCTATTAATCAGCATTCATAGGGGTAAAAAATACATCCTGACCCAGAGAATCACAACCTTTTAGATGTACTCCTTTTAGTTTTATGTTGAACTGACACAATACTGGAGAATGAAAACAGTTTGATTCTAGCACATCACTGCATTAATCAATTTTAACTTGAGTCCTGTGTGAGGCTCCATAACCATAACCAAGCTTGTCTCAAAGTCACCTCACCTAAATATGCACTGCCACCTCTGTCATGAATTCATCCATTACTACTATAATGTTTGATATCACTGTTGAGAACAGGTTACATATAAGTAGTTAATTATTGGCCCCATTGATCATGAAACTTAGCTGAATAAATATTGAAAGTGTGGGTGGCTCTGAAAAGAATACATATGAAGTAGTGTCCATAAAATAAATTTGCATGTGTTCCAGAATGTGACACTACAACAAATACTTTTGTATTAATACAAAAGTATAGTCTACTGTGCACGCCAGTTTAAGTAAAATAATTCATGCCAACATACAACAACATTTGTCTGCTCACATCATCACATCATTGTTATATTAGTGGTAATGCATGGAAGGAGTGTATCAGTGAAAGTGTAGCCTATTTGTGCCACAACCAAATACATAATGTACCTTGATTGAAGATGAAAACGCGTGTCGTTTTCTGTATTTTGATAGCAATACGTTTTTGAGTGTTACAACCTCTGTCATTGGAAGTTGGTATCAACTCCACCATGCTGTTGTCAACTGGAGTGTGTTTACTTGTGTCAGAAAACCTTCTGTTTATAGAAAAACGGAAGACAAAACAAAAGTATAGTTTATGTTATTGCGTCGCCATACATGTCTGCTAAGACGAGTTTGAGTATCATTGTTAATTTATCATAGTTTAAATTGTTTTATAAGACAAATTATAGAGGAACGCTGGTGTTGGACTGTGGAAGGGTGATGATTTTATCATATAACTTAAAAACTAGAGTGCCGTTTTCATCTCAGATGTATTAATGTCAAAAAGGAGCATGTGTGTTAACTGGTCAGCTCTTTGTTGCATTAAATAATATACCCAGTAGATAGTTATATGATGTTTTAATCGGGGAGAAAACACAAAAGTGTCACATTAAGATAGCTACAGTAGAGCTGCTGGGTGTGTTGAGTCTACATGGTTCTCATGTGGTGTTTAAGTCCAGCCCCTTCAGTGCGTTCAGCATCATTCTGTGAGAGTTTACTTTAGAGGAGCAACAGCAACCTACTATCCGAGAGAATAATGGCAGAAGTCGCTCCAGCACCAGCACCAGCTCCGGCCAAGGCCGCCAAGAAGAAGGCAGCTCCCCGAACCAAGAAGACCGGCCCCAGCGTCGCTGAGCTGGTCGTCGAGGCCGTGTCCGCCTCCAAGGAGCGGAGCGGTGTTTCTCTGGCTGCGGTCAAGAAGGCTCTGGCTGCCGGCGGCTACGATGTGGAGAAGAACAAGGCCCGCGTGAAGACCGCCGTCAAGAGCCTGGTCACTAAAGGCACCCTGGTCCAGCTCAAAGGAACCGGCGCGTCTGGCTCTTTCAAGATTAACAAGACCGAAGCGGTGAAGGTGAAGAAGCCTGCTGCTAAGAAAGCAGTCAAAGCAAAGAAACCTGCTGCAGCCAAGAAACCCGTAGCGGCTAAGAAGCCCACGAAGGCGGTAGCAAAGAAGCCCGCAGCCGCCAAGAAATCACCCAAGAAAGCCAAGAAGCCTGCCGCCAAGAAAGTAGTAGCTAAAAGCCCGAAGAAGGCCGCCAAGAGCCCCAAAAAAGTGGCCAAGAAGCCCGCAGCAGCCAAGAAGCCCGCAGCAGCCAAGAAATCTCCAGCCAAGAAGGTTGCCAAACCCAAGGCAGTAAAGAAGGCAGCGCCCAAAAAGAAGTAAACCGTATGCTCCATATTTATACCCACAAAAAGGCTCTTTTAAGAGCCAACCACATTGTTTTATAAGAGTATCCGATTCTTATCCTCACTATAATGGTGATCATTTGAGCACCAGGCAGTTTATACATGTGTATTATAAATCAAACACCACGCAATTGTAAAGCCAGTTCTAATCCAGCATTTGCTTAACCATAAATCATTTTCGTTCAAATCAACATTAAATGGTGGACAATGACAAATCATAATCGAGACTACAGCATGGGGAAATAAGCCATGAAGTCATGGAATGTTATTTATGCCTTCCAAGGGTTTTTACAGAGGTTTACATATAAAGTATTGTATTTTATAATAATATATTGCATTATAATAATAGTATTTAATATTGAATAATATTACAAATTTATGTAGCGCTTTTCTGAGTAGTGACTAGTACCCAAATACACTTTACACATGAGGGGCGAGAAGAAAAATCAACTTTATTAGGGAGTTAAAAAGAAGAAGAATAATGCCAAGGAATAAAACCAATAAAAACAGTGAAAGCTATATTTGAGTGTCAAAAATATTTACACAAATTAACAGAAATTATATGATTATAGAGTTGAATAGCAACATTACTGTAAAAACAAATGGATAACGTGACCAAGGGGGAGGAGTGTGTGTGTGTGTGTGTGTGTGTGTGTGTGTGTGTGTGTGTGTGTGTGTGTGTGTGTGTGTGTGTGTGTGTGTGTGTGTGTGTGTGTGTGTGTGTGTGTGTGTGTGGGGGGTGCACATCGGCAACGCCCACGCAGCTCTCTATGTGCCTGTCCTCCCTTACGTCCTCGGCAACGCCCACGCAGCTCTCTATGTGCCTGTCCTCCCTTACGTCCTCAGAACACACATAAAAAGGCACGGCTCTGAGCTCTCAAGTCATTCACTTCTTGAACTACTGCTAAAGCAACGATGTCTGGAAGAGGTAAGGGAGGAAAAGGTCTTGGAAAAGGAGGCGCCAAGCGCCATCGCAAGGTGCTTCGTGATAATATCCAGGGAATCACTAAGCCCGCTATCCGCCGTCTGGCTCGCCGTGGCGGAGTGAAGCGTATCTCCGGTCTGATCTACGAGGAAACCCGCGGTGTCCTCAAGGTGTTCCTGGAGAACGTTATCCGTGACGCCGTCACCTACACCGAGCACGCCAAGAGAAAGACCGTGACCGCCATGGATGTTGTCTATGCTCTGAAGAGACAGGGACGCACTCTGTACGGATTCGGAGGTTAACGATGCTGACTTGATCTACCAACAACCCAAAGGCTCTTTTAAGAGCCGCCCACATTTTCTTTAAAGAGTTTATTCAGACTATTATATTTTTATACAATGGCATATATAGCAACTATTTATAAAATGAACTATTGACTGTATATATGGTGATTTGAAATGATTACTATTTACCCAGGGTATCTGGGCTAAGCTCAAGAACTTGTTTCCATCCAGGCCCTGCTCATAGAACACATTTCATCGTAGTGGTTCAATGCCTTGTTCAAGGGCACTTCAGCGGTGGTAATTTTAACGTGTCGGACCGCTGATTCGAACTGGCGACCTTTCAGTATCAAGACCGCTCCGCTATCCGTTCGGCCACCGCTGCCACTGTTTCGTGTGTGACAGTACAGTAGAGGGACCCCCACACATTAACTGTCATTTCGGACCCGAGTGCGTTCCTGTGTGTCTGGAACTCCCCCCCGCGGACCCCCACACGGAGTTACACCACTTACTTCACACGGGTGTGTTTTGTTTTCCTTTAATAGCTATACCTGCTAAGGTGATACTTTGATTGGGTTGACTATTATTATTATTTCTCTGAGGTGCTTTATATTGTGTTTATATATGATAATGCTATATTGAATTGTGACAGTTGTGCATTACATTGTATATAGATTTGGCATACCTGATATTGTAATCTGTATATTATTCAACTGTTGGGTCATTGCTTATGGATGCATGCTATAGAGGGTATGTGCATGCATAAAGTAAATCGAGTGGCAAAGTGAGTTTAACGATGTTTAATGCAACAAGAAAGGACTTTTCTGTTTATGTATGGGCTGTCAAGGCCAGAAAGTATTTTTGTGTCACTCAGTAGGCCTTCCTGCATAACCTTCGGTTTGATGATGATGTCACGTGCATACCCTCTATTATTCTCTGTTCACATCACTGACCTGTTTGTCATTGGTTGAACAAACGGTCCTGTAAAGGACCATTATCCCTTTCCATTTTAGATTTGATTTGTGTTATTTTGTGAAATAACCACTTCTCCCCATTTCAAGTAGTACCTCAAACACTGCTTTTAACAATTTTGATACGCAAATCATTGTATGTACCCTTTTTTACAAGTAAAACTATTGTTAAACTTGTACCATACTTTTGTATCCTGTCCAATCTATTTATTTAGATTGGACAGAAAAATAAACATTTCACACACACTCTCACTCTCGCTCATATCATACATAATATTCCGTGGTCAATCTAATCATCACAAATGTAATTCCGGCCAATCACATTTTGCGCCCTCACCTTTTGTTTGTCTGAAAGCTGGGCATCTACAAGCTGACAATGCAACACAGTGAAGCAAATTGGGCTATTTAGGCAGTTTTTGTACAGGGAAATCAGAGCAGAACAAGCAGCCTACAGAGCCAACTCAGTTCAACTTTCCACATATCGAGAGATGAAGTGCTTAATAATACACTAGACCTCTGACTGAGTGTAATAGTTGTAGCCACAAACTCAATGATTCACGGAATAAAAAACATGCTAATTAATATAGTTTCTGGTTCCTGGTTTCAGCAGAAGGTTTCTGTCAGGTGGGACCAGAGGACATGATGAGACCCACTCAGCTGATCATCATCTTACTTTGGAATGCTCAGAATATTTAACTGGAGAACAATTCATTGTTTTGAATAAACCTAAACAGGGGAAGAACACACGCACTCTCTCGCACGCGCACGCACACACACGCCTGTGTGAGCCTGCCACTGCCAGCTCTCTATTTTGGCTTTATAAGCACATGTATAAATTAATAACAATAATTAACTCATTGTGATATTATAATATAATGGGAATATTGCCACTGTCTTAATGAACATCTAAATAGACCTTTATCATGGGGAAATGTAGCCTAATAGCCCAATATTAATACCCAAAATATATTTAAATTCTTAATTAACCCCTCACCATGTTGCACGAGCGGGAAAACATTATGCAGGAACAAAGACAAGACACCACCACCACCCTCTTTGTGGCAGGATCAGATCAGCCAATCATATAGTGGGAGTCGCACACTTAATTTGCATAGGCTTGCTATAAATACTGGTGCAACGCCGGACACAACTCACTTCTCTTCACTAGTACACTGAGAAAAAAACATGCCTGAAGTAGCAAAGCCAGCGCCCAAGAAGGGCTCCAAGAAAGCCGTCGCCAAGACCTCCGTAAAGGGCGGCAAGAAGCGCAGAAAGTCCAGGAAGGAGAGCTACGCCATCTACATCTACAAGGTCCTGAAGCAGGTCCACCCTGACACCGGTGTCTCTTCCAAGGCCATGGGCATCATGAACTCCTTCGTCAACGACATCTTTGAGCGCATCGCCGGTGAAGCCTCCAAACTGGCTAACTACAACAAGCGCCGCACCATCACATCCAGGGAGATTCAGACCGCCGTCCGCCTGCTGCTCCCCGGTGAGCTGGCCAAGCACGCCGTGTCTGAAGGCACCAAGGCTGTGACCAAGTACACCAGCTCCAAGTAAACTGTTCTGTCGGCTCTAAACTCAACGGTCCTTTTAAGGACCACCCATCTTTTCCATAAAGGGTTTATCCACATATTATAAGCAAATGGCCATTACACACTGTCTGCTAATCCCGTTTAGTCTAGTTAAATCTTCTGACTTTAATCTGAATAACAATGCTAAAACTAGGCATGTAACCTTGTTTTTTTTAAATGAAGTACTGTATATTTCATATTTGCTCCAGTACACTAGCAGTCATGTAAAATAAACATGACCCACAAATTAAAAATACATGACATAAATAAGAGCAAATATATCATTCCATATAAACATAGTGATGGATTAATAAGATTTAATTGAAATGTCTATCATGTGGGTGTCAGAACAGCTGCAAGCATGGCACACATTCACTTTGCAGATATTTAAACTGTCCATAGTAACGCTATGGAACACAGCTAGACTTCACAGTAAAAGCTTTATTTTATTTATTTTCCCATGTCCACTATCAAAGTTAAACTAACATCAGTTTGTGTGTGGACATTCTGTCTAATTTCTGCAGTTATGGTGCCTTGTACTCTATAAATCTCAAATAATAAATACCGGTAATCTTAAATTATAGCCTGCTAGTTTATTTGTCAGATTCAGAGATAATGTCACTACTCTACCACTAGAGGTCACCAACCTGCTTATAGAAACCCTTGGCTTGCTGTTAATGCATTCACATGACTAGTTTGTAATGGAGAAAAGTATTTAATATGATCTCATTCCCAAATGTTAGATTTGATTCAGTCACCTCAATAGTAGTGGACCTGGCTAAGATGTAGCCAGGTGTAGCTTTAAAACAACATGGTACTGCAGGCTGACTTCATGAGCTTTAAAACATGGTACTGCAGGCTGACTTCATGAGCTTTAAAACATGGTACTGCAGGCTGACTTCATGAGCTTTGTAAGCCAATAACACCCACAACTAGAAAAAGTGCCCTTCTGGGCACAGGTCTCCACCAGGAGGATAGGAGTGTGTGTGATGTTTGGCAAAATGTTTAGGAGTGATATAAACATGTTTGTTTGTTTTTTGCAACAATTTTCTTCATTTTGTTGAGGAAATGCAGAGCCAGATCACTCATAGCATCTCTGAGGATAGAATTCTGGATGAGCAGGACATGTGCAGCATTTTGTACAAAACGGGCCACTCCTGAAGACTTTGGAAGGCAATCTTAGCCAATCAGTGTAGAATCTGAGAAATCAAACAGACTCATCTTGATCACATGACTACAGAGATCATGTATACCGATTTGCATGAGATTTGGATGAAATCTGTGCGACTAATATAAACAATGTGTTTTGCAGAAATCGGCCTCATGGTGGCGCTATAACCGGAGTGTAACGGAAGCGTAAAGGTCATGCGTATAGATAGCGGAAAATCCGTCCGATCACGCTACGGTTAAGTCCCGTGTTATTCAGGGAACCAGGTGTAATCACTTAATTTGTGTGTATCGCCGAGTGTATCCTTTCCACATTTTTTCCAAGCGATTCGCCTGGTGTCGCCTGGTTAGAGGGAACATCCACGACCATATAAGGCAACAGGAAATATCGAAATACGTCATCATAGACTGCACAGAGGATTCCCAAGTTTTAAATTATATACAACAGCCGCGATGAGCTTGTAGAGCAGTTAATTTTGACAGGCGGGTCTGCACGGACAGATCTTCAAGCAAACAGCGCGAGTTATATGTATATAATTATAAATGAAACTTGCCAACTTGGCACGCATTGCTTCACTCCTTGTTAAATGTCAGAACGTTAATAAGTTAACTGATGTTACAGTTACTTTCACATAATGAGAAAGAAGTTAATTTGTACTAGTGTTCACCACACGACCAAATGCTATATTAAAACTCGGCAAAGATAAAAGGCCCTATTGATTAGTCTACTGCGGTGATTGATTCCCTGCCCTGCACTGTCGGATTTGGAAAGCAAATATAAATGGACACAGGACATATTGTCTTTCTTTTTTTTCTTGTGGGATTTGGACTTAAGGCTATATTTCATCCGATCCAACTACGTTGTATGTTTCCTCAGCTGCAGGTAAGATTTGGCTATTCTGTGTGGCGTCCGCATGTGATCAATATACATATTATAAATGAATACCACGACGCAAATGGAGGCAGGTAGGTGCTTGCAGCAAAGGCATTTAGGCCTACGTGAAACTTTAATTGGCTGAGTCTCTGTCAACATGCTGATCAGCGAGTTACAGTGGTAATAATAATCATCATCAACAGCCTTTCTTGTCTGTCTGTTTGTGAACAAGCGCGAGTGGAGGTGAGCTGGCTTAAAACTATGATATGACTGGCCGACTTTCAAACACGCCGATGCCATT
Organism: Electrona antarctica; assembly: GCF_951216825.1. Taxonomy (NCBI): domain Eukaryota; kingdom Metazoa; phylum Chordata; class Actinopteri; order Myctophiformes; family Myctophidae; genus Electrona; species Electrona antarctica. Next base: position 1,209,964 of record NC_136806.1, read on the forward strand.
CATTCAAATAGGCTAATGTGGTCTTCTATTTTTTATATAGGGCTAATTCCCTCCCTCCCCACACCGACAGTCAGACTGACTCAAAGGAGCTCCATAACGAAACAATTGAAATAGGCCTATACTGCAGACATTACTACACGTTGGATTCGTACAGTGCAGAATGCAGATAAGTGTATGTTCTTATTATAATTGTGAGTTTGTTTTTTAACATGCAGCGCGAGTCTGCGAGAGCCGATATACAAGCTCACAATGCGTTGTAGGCCTACTGCGAGTAGAAGGCTGCCGAGTGAGCAGCCCCAATCGCGCATGCTAGAAATATTCTAATAAAGAAATAAAAAGGTGTCGGGCTCGGGGGCAGTTTCTGTGTGGGATTCTAGGCTAACTTGCCTCTAGAATGCATGCATTTAGGCATACAAGTGATACTTGGCTTTTATATAGGCTATCATTTTTGTATGTGCTGACCAATGGGACAGACACATGCCTACATATTTTATCTGAGATTTGGGGACTTTTAATTGATTCAGCATGAAGACTAAAGCCTTCTTAATAAATCTACGCAAGCCGTACACGACCATGAGAGCTGGCGCAGCTTTTAGCGGAATTTCCGAACAAACAACGTCAGCGTCAAGTTCACGTTCAAGTTCATGAATTCCCACGTAATGTGGGAATCCACGTAAATGCCTGTCCGCCCACGCCCCGCTCACGTAACGTCACTTTATGAGCGTAAATCCCGTTGTGAATGAGGACCTGTGTTTGTGATTTGTGGCATTTTGTTCGAAACGGACAAATCATGTGAGCTTTGGAAGCCAATCTTAGCCAATCAGGAAGGAATATGGGAAATGGTGCAGATCCGTGTTGATCACATGACTATGGAGATAGTGTATATCGAATTGTGTGATGTATGGATAAAATGTGTACGAGTAATGAGGGTGATGTGTCTGCATGAGGGTGATGTGTCTGCATGAGGATGATGTGTCTGCATGAGGATGATGTGTCTGCATGAGGGTGATGTGTCTGCATGAGGATGATGTGTCTGCATGAGGATGATGTGTCTGCATGAGGGTGATGTGTCTGCATGAGGGTGATGTGTCTGCATGAGGATGATGTGTCTGCATGAGGATGATGTGTCTGCATGAGGGTGATGTGTCTGCATGAGGATGATGTGTCTGCATGAGGGTGATGTGTCTGCATGAGGATGATGTGTCTGCATGAGGGTGATGTGTCTGCATGAGGATGATGTGTCTGCATGAGGGTGATGTGTCTGCATGAGGATGATGTGTCTGCATGAGGATGATGTGTCTGCATGAGGGTGATGTGTATGCATGAGGGTGATGTGTCTGCATGAGGATGATGTGTCTGCATGAGGGTGATGTGTCTGCCATGCAAATGATTCATGCACCACTAACGGTCTCTACATACCAGGCTCCACTTACTGATGTGAAATGGCCTTTTCAAAATGAAATGATGTCGCTGAGTAACGTGACGATGTCAATTTCACAAAACAAACATATTCATTAAAAGGACCACTTCACCACCGTCTTCCAGTGACATCATCGATGGGGAATACAAGCTAATAGAAACGGCAGGCTTTCTAGTCCTGAAAAGTTGCATTGCGAAAATGGAAGCCATCGTTCTCACGATAATGAAAATCGAAATATTTTTGTAAAAAAATCTTGTTTAAAAAAAAATCTGCCTAATGAAGACGGTTTCTAAACTACCCACAGCCCTCCTATGAGACACAGACTGAGTAGAAAAAAATCGTGCCATTTTTTCATGATTATTAGTGAGGACCTATTATATGAAGATATAGGTTGAAAAGTGGTGAAGTGGTCCTTTAAGTATTACTAAAATGTATACTTTATACCGTGGTTTAAAACCATACTGATGACCACACCATTGCGATTGGACCAGTATTCACTTGTATTAATACAGGAAAAACAGGATAAATCACCAAAAAATATGAGGTTGGGTTGGAATTGTATGCAGCCACCAAGAAAGAGGCAAAACACATTTTATACACATTTCTGAAAACATGTCAAGGGGCTCCACCGAGAATTGTATTCTATAAATGTTGCCCTTTAAGAGAGATTTCACTACACAGGACTGAATGAATGAATGAATGCACTGACGTTTATTACGAAAAGGGGATTACATTGAGAATGAATGAATTGAATGAATGGTACATGATAAAGTCAAGAATTTCAATGAATGCAGTAGTATTGGCATGACGTCGGGTGCTTTGGCGCAGGCCCCGACGGAGGATCTGGTCAGGAGCCTGGAACCGGATCCCCGACGGGCCCCGACGGAGGATCTGGTCAGGAGCCTGGAACCGGATCCCCGACGGGCCCCGACAGAGGATCTGGTCAGGAGCCTGGAACCGGATCCCCGACGGGCCCCGACGGAGGATCTGGTCAGGAGCCTGGAACCGGATCCCCGACGGGCCCCGACGGAGGATCTGGTCAGGAGCCTGGAACCGGATCCCCGACGGGCCCCGACAGAGTATCTGGTCAGGAACCTATGGAACCGGATCCCCGACGGAGGATCTGGTCAGGAGCCTGGAACCGGATCCTGGCTGATGGAAGGCAGGATCAGGGGCCCGGACATGAGATGCACTGATCTGGGTGGAGCAGGGACCTGAGTTGGGTGGTGACTGTCCGTTCTTCCACCTCTCAGTTGAACTTTCATTTGAATCCTTTACATATTTTGCAAGACAGGGTGAAGCATGACTGATATCACATACTACTGTACCATGATGGACACGGATGACCCTGCTGGTTCAAATAATCAGGTTTTGTTTTTTTTGCCAAAATCTACCATTGTCCATTAATACATTTATCAAATTTGAAAGCACTATATTTCTAAAACATTTTGAATGGGGTTTCTAGGTCTAAGTATGTGGAACTAGTAGCGGGCCAGAGTTTGTGATATTGCCATTGACAATGCAGTCAGCGTTTATGTTAAATAAATCAGAACCTGCAAAACAAAAAAAGTTCCAGCTTGTGTGTCCACAGTAAGCTGAATTATAAATCTATCTCTCTCTCTCTCTCTCTCTCTCTCTCTCTCTCTCTCTCTCTCTCTCTCTCTCTCTCTCTCTCTCTCTCTCTCTCTCTATCTATCTATCTATCTATCTATCTATCTATCTATCTGTTTATTCATGATCATTTATTTTAATATAAACGTTTTTGAGTGCAGGCTATTCCAAGTTCCACCACTCGCCTCCCCGTGCGTGCGTGCGTGCGTGCGTGTGTGTAACTCCACCCAGGTGCAGCGGATTTCGGATGATCCAATCACTCTGACCATTGACCAATGACGGACGGACATTCATGTGACGTATTTAAAAAGCCCCGGATCCAGTGGGCGGGGCTTTAGATTTAAATAGGAACAACGGACACGCAGCACAGCAGAACTGTTCTCAGCTCAGCTGCTGGAAGGTATGTTTGTTTGATAAAACACGGTGTTGTCCACCATTAACACTGCTACTGTTTAAACATTAATGTTTTTATAGGACTGTTGGGTTGTTTATTGTGGTGGAAAATGGACAACAATGTGTGCAACCAATTGTAAAATTACTTATAGTGGATCTCTTGTCCACTAGTCCCTTCCTATATTCCTTTTTTTTTTGACAATCAATAATATATTTAGTCATCATAGCTTAGTTTTTGTGTAGTTGTCAGTGAAAAAAGGTGCTCGACGAACATTTTTCATCTTAGTCGATAAACAACACTGCTGTGGAAAATATAGGCCTACTCTTAATATTTTTTGGAAACTTAACTACTAGATACTTTGTAGATTTGTATTCTTACAAAACATACTAGCCTACATTGTCCATTTACCACTACAGCCATATTTTGGCAATTTTAAAATGGCTGATCTACAAGCTCACAATTGATGATATGCACATGGCTGCCATCTTGCCAGCAAGGTGCTACCTAGGTGCATCTTCCCATAGACAGCCCATTCATCCAAACAGAAAATCTGATTGTATTAAATAACATCAAACTCACCAACATTGCAGCTGTGCGGAGAGCTTGAATTATCCTCTTTCAATCTGCAAAGTGTTTGTTTCATAAAATCACACCCATGTGAACTGAGTGGTGCAATTCCCCCCCTATGAGCTACGTCCTGTCAAGAAATTCCTGAGTGTCAGAGTTTGGAAGCACTCGTTATCAGCAAAGCAACCTCCTGCTGCCTCCTTCATTATGTGCACATTCATAACCGGTGGTACACAAGGCCTGTTGAGTAGCTCATAACAAGTCTACAGTGGCTTTTATGAAACAAATGCTTTGTAGATGGAGGATAATTCAAGCTTTCCGTACAGCTGCGCTGTTGATGTGTTTGACATTATTTAATACAATTAAATAGGACTTTTCTGGTTGGATGAATGGGCTGTCTATGGGAAGTTACACCTAGGTAGCACCTTGCTGGCAAGATGGCAGCCATGTGCATATCATCAATACATTGCGATGTGACACATTGTGAACTTGTAGATCTGCTATTTTCAAATGTTTTTTTGTTAAACATTTCAAATGGGACATCCTGCATAGCCTACTTTTGGTCATTTTGAAGTACATTTTGATGCCGATACCTTTTTACTATTTACCCCAATAAAAAATGCAGATTTTTAACATCTTAAAGGGATATTTCACTTTAAACAAAGCGTTGTCATTGCATCATCTCAGGCTTATGTGAGCACTCCAGACAGTTTTTAAGTTACTTGATTCAGTAATTAGATATTTGATATTCATTTTAGCTGCCCCGCCCCCTTCCTATACAAACCCATTGTAACTTCAAACTCCATTTTAATCATGATAGATTCATCGGAAATGCCGGGGGGGGGGGGGGGGCGTGGTTTTTAATTTACCGTTTTATTTATGTTTGATGCTTTAGTCTCCTCCTGGTAAATTAAATGGTGCATTTATATAGTGCCTTTATCCAAGGCGCTTTACATAGATTGTGCATTAAATTCACACACATTCATACACCGATTGCGGCGGAAGCCATGCAAGGTACCAACCAGCACATCGGGAGCAATTTGGGGTTCAGTGTCTTGCCCAAGGACACTTCGACATGTAGACAGAGGAGCCGGGATTCAAACCGCCGACCCATGGATTGCTCTACCTCTTGAGCCACAGTCGCCAATATGTTTCTAAAGGTGTCTAATAACGTGTACTAAAATATTGAAATTCAACTCCTGTTGGAAATTTGAGGTATTAGCATATGTGACCATACCATTAACATCCTAGATTAGGCAATAACATTTTCATAATTCTTTAAGTAGCATGTGACATATGATTCTGAATCCATTCCAAGCATTAGTTTTGCACAAAACACAACCGTCATCACAAATGTGATGCGGTCAGCACATTTGGGCTGGATATGGCCGAATTTAGCCCAATGCGTGTTTTTTTTGTGTGCAAAACTAATGCTTGGAATGGATTCAGAATCGTGACAACCCCTAGTTTCATACTGAATCAAGCAACTTAAACTGTCTGCGGTGTTCATATAAGCCTGAGTAGACAAAAAAACACGTCATGTTATTAAGTGAAATATCCCTTTAATATATTATGCATTCTACACTGTATAAAATCTGGATAAAGAGTAATGTTTGTTTTATGTCTGTCTTGCAGGTTAATCATGTGACCTTGGATTGGCTCATCAGGAGATATCTGGTATTGGTAATAGAGTGTCTACTCTGCTGAGCTGAAACCAGCTGGCCCCAGCCGGTGCCAACGAACGCTCTTCCTGAGATTACGAGGCGTACAACCTACGTGGCTCTATTAATACCGGCTATCTTCAACCGAGCGACGGAAGGCCCCCCGCGGTACGTACCTGGATTACATGTGGCTGTAGTAGAGACTAGGGCTGTGTCACCATTACAACATGTTAAGTTGACCATTCATTGTCATACATATGATTGCGATAACAATTTGAATTGTGTTTGACGTTTAACACTTATTTTCGCTTCTAGCTTCATAAAAAAGGCACATATGACTAATTGTATGCATTAATTACATTTATACACTTTGCCAAAAATACCCCTTTTGCAACCAGATCTTATTTTAATGTTTGGGAGACAAACACTTTACTGGGGTTTGTATGAAGTGTCTGATGTCATGGACACTTCCTTCCCAGACTACAATTCCCATAATGCTTGTTGGTGCACTGCTCCTTGTGGATAGGGGAGGGATGTCAGACTAGTGTGTTTTCATGATTCTGAATCCATTCCAAGCATTAGGTTTGCACAAAAACACTCCTAGGGCTAAAAACAGCCATAGATGTCATCACAAATGTGATGGCTATGGCTGTTTTTAGCCCAAAGTGGGTTTTTTTTTAAAATTCAGAATCATAAACCCCCTAGTTTGACACATCACATGCTACTTAAAGCATAAGGAAAGTTTGACTCGTTTGCCTTATACAGGATGTTAATGGGAGGGTCACAAGAAACCCCTATAAGACAATTTGCTCAATACTGACAGCCGGTCAGCAAGTGGATTTTAGGCCAATAAAAAAAATACTATATACACTTTAAACAAAAGTATTGTGGAAGTTGATAAAAGAGACGAGTATAGGGAGTCTCAGTACTTTACTTCCAAACAACATCAAGAACACACAGGTACAGGTACTTCCTTATATCACTTCCTCACTGCACCCCTAACCAACCACCAGTGTCCATTCTGATGTGAGACATCTCCCCTAGTGTCCACCACACAGGCCCCCCCCGAACACTCAGAATTGACAAGTGCAACACATTAAACCTCTATAAACCCCCCCAACAGTACACCCAGTGTCTTTTAGTCCCTTTTAGGATGTCTGACTGCACGACCATAACGACTGTATGTCACAGTAACAGGGGGCGTGGCAGGGGCAGGGTTAGAGGTAGGGGCAGGGGGACGTCCCCGCCGACGATGAGGCTTTGCCGGGGGAAAGGCAGGAGTCACAATGGCTGGAGGGGCAGGGGCAGTTCTGGGTGGCCGACCCCGGCGTGGAGGCTGAGCCAGCTGCACCGGCTCGTCTGGAGCCATATGAGCAGGTTTAAGGCGATCGACGGAAATCCGCTCCTTATTCCCCCCCATGTCCACTACAAAGCTCTTGGGGCCCACCTCGAGGACCCGGAAGGGCCCGTCATACGGAGCCTGCAGCGGAGAGCGGTGGGCATCATGCCGGATAAAGACGTAGCGGGCAGCCATGAGGTCCTTCGGGATGTAGGACTGGGGAAGGCAGTGGTGTGTAGGAACCGGGGCAAACGCACTCACGTCCCGGAAGGTAGAGCGCTGAACCGCGGTGGACCAAGGGCCAGAGGAACCAGGGAGAAACTCCCCAGGGACCCTCAGCGGCTGACCAAAGACCAGCTCGGCCGAAGAGGACTGCAGGTCCTCCTTTGGTGCTGAACGCAGGCCCAACATGACCCACGGGAGACGGTCGATCCAGTTGTGGCCCGTGAGCGTGGCGCGGAGAGCAGCCTTCATTGAGCGGTGAAAACGCTCACACATTCCATTGGCTTTCGGGTTGTATGCGGTGGTACGATGGAGTTTCACCCCCAGTCTCTCAGCCACGGCGCTCCACAGCTCAGAAGTGAACTGGGCTCCCCTGTCCGAAGTGAGATCCGATGGAGTGCCAAACCGGGCCACCCAGCCGGAGATGAACGCCCGAGCGACCTCCGACGCTGTCATAGATTTCAAGGGAACCACTTCTGGCCACCTGGTGGTCCTGTCCACCATAGTGAGGAGGTAAGTGAACTCCTGGGACGGGGAAAGTGGGCCAACTAGGTCCACATGGACGTGGTCGAACCGCCTCTCCGGAATGAGAAACGGCTCCAGGGGAGCCCTAGTGTGTCGATGTACCTTTGCCCGCTGACACGCCACACAGGAGGCCGCCCATGCTCTGACGTCCCTCCGAAGACCTGGCCAGACGAACTTTTCCCCCACCAGCTTAACTGACGCCCTTACACCCGGGTGTGAAAGGGCATGAATGGCGTCAAACACCCGGCGGCGCCAGTCTTTCGGAACCATGGGGCGGGGCTGGCCAGTGGAGACGTCACAAAGGAGTGTGGCGCCGCTGTCGTGGAATGCCACATCCTCCAGTCGCAGTCCTGTCACCGCCGTCCTAAACGCCTGAAGGTCTGAGTCGTTGAGCTGGTCCTCGGCCATAGCAGCGTAGTCCATCCCCAGGTGCACGGGACTGATGCGTCCCCGGGAGAGACAGTCCGCCACCTGGTTGTCTTTGCCGGCCACATGCTGGATGTCTGTCGTAAACTCCGATATGGCGGAAAGTTGGCGCTGTTGCCGACCGGACCACGGCTCCGTTGTCTTGGCCATGGCAAAGGTCAGGGGCTTATGATCCACATATGCGGTGAACTCCCTGCCCTCCAGTAGGAACCTGAAGTGCCGTACTGCCAGGAAAAGGGCCAGCAGCTCCCTGTCAAATGTGCTGTATTTTCTCTCAGTGTCCCGGAGCTTCTTACTGAAAAAGGCTAGGGGCTGCCAGGCGCCAGAGACCCACTGCTCACACACCGCACCTACTGCGTAGTCGGAGGCATCAGTGGTGAGGGCTATCAGAGCAGCAGGGGACGGGTGTGCCAGCATGGCAGCCTTGGCGAGAGCAGCTTTAGCGTCCTCAAATGACTGGACCCGCTCCGGGGACCAGTCCACAGCATCGTTGTCCTTCTTGCCCCTCAACGCCTCGTACAAGGGGTGCATGATTTGAGCAGCATGGGCTATAAAGCGATTGTAGAAATTAACCATACCCAGAAATTCCTGTAGGGGCTTGACGGTGAGTGGGCGGGGGAAAACGGTGATGGCCTCCACCTTGGCGGGTAGTGGAACGGCCCCCGCTGGGGAGACGTGGTGCCCAAGAAATTCCATCGCGGGCAGGCCGAACTGACACTTCGCCGGATTGACAATCAGTCCGTGCTCGTTGAGCCGCTCGAACAGCTGCTGGAGGTGGGCCTGATGCTCGCCTGCCGACCCGCTAGCCACCAGAATGTCATCGAGATAAATGAACAGGAATGGCATGCCCCGCAGCGCAGAATCCATCATCCGCTGGAATGTCTGCGCTGCCCCTTTAAGGCCGAATGGCATCCGCAGGAACTCAAACAGTCCAAACGGGGTGATCACAGCGGTTTTGGGCACGTCCAGCGGATGGACCGGCACCTGGTGGTAGCCACGCACCAAATCTATCTTAGAAAAGATGGTGGCCCCTGCCAGGTGGGCAGAGAAATCCTGGATATGGGGAACTGGGTACCGGTCGTGCGTGGTAATTTTGTTCAGGCGGCGAAAATCACCACACGGACGCCACTTTCCATCCGCTTTGGGGACCATGTGCAGAGGGGACGCCCACGGACTGTTGGATCGACGTACAATGCCGAGCCGCTCCATCGTGGCGAACTCCTCCTTGGCTATTGCCAATTTAGCAGCATCCAGGCGGCGCGCTCGTGCGTAAACTGGCGGCCCCACTGTTTGAATGTAATGTTCCACTCCATGCTTGGCCACGGAGGCAGAGAACGCAGGGACAGTCAGGGCAGGGAAATCGGCTAGGAGGCGCTGGTATACATCTCCTGTGGCGAGCATATTGGCCAGGGGAGGCGGCCCTGGCCCCCCCAGTGTGCACGGGTATGTGTCAAAGGACACAGAGTCAATCAGCCGACGATTTGCGACATCGACCAACAGTCTGTGAGCACACAAAAAATCCGCGCCCAGTATAGGCACCGACACAGAAGCAATAATAAAGTCCCAGGCAAACTGGTGTCCATTAAAACACACAGTGACATACCTGGTACAAAACGTACGGATGGCAGTACCATTAGCCGCATACAGCGGTGGTCCATGTCCGCTTCCCAATGCGTCCGCGGCAGACGCAGGCAGGATGCTCCTCTGCGCGCCCGAGTCCACCAGCAGGCGCCTACCAGAAGACGTGTCCTCAATAAACAGCAGCTCATTGGTGACGCCAGCACTCATAGCCGCTAACGAGCGCCGGCTCTGGCGTTTCCCTGGTTCCCAAAACAGCATGGTGGCGTGCAACGTTTCGCCTTGGTGCCAAAACGGCGATGATAATAACATAATCCGTCATCGTGCTGTCGCTCGGTCACCCGATCGCGGCGATCAGACACCGCAGCCACTGTGTACAGCTGTCGGGAAGCCAACAGTATCTTATCCGCTTCCTCGGCTAACCCACGGTAATCCTTGGTGCGCACCAGAGGCGAGCTGGCCAGCGCTGTGCGCACCGGAGTCGGGAGTTGGCGCAGGAAAAGTTGGACAAAAATAAACGTTGCGTCACCTGCACCGAGTAGCGCCAACATGTTTTCCATCAGCACCGTAGGTTTCATGTCCCCCAATCCATTAAGGGACAATAGGCGATCTGCCCGCTCCTCGTCTGACAGCTGGAACAAGCGCAGCAACTCTGCTTTGAGAGCGATGTATTTACCGTCTGCTGGTGGGTCCCTGAGGGATCCCATCACCCGGCGGGTGGTGGAGGAATCCAACGCCGCGACTACATGGTAGTATTTGGTGTCATCCACCGTGATTCCGCGGAGGTGAAACTGCGCCTCAATATGTTGAAACCACGGGGCTGGATCATGTTGCCAAAACTCTGGCAACTTAACTGTAGCCGCATACACCGGTACGGCAGCCGCGTCAGCGTTCATGTTCAAGTTCAATTCAACGTCAAGGTCACCACTGTGGAAGTTGATAAAAGAGACGAGCAGACGGAGTATAGGGAGTCTCAGTACTTTACTTCCAAACAACATCAAGAACACACAGGTACAGGTACTTCCTTATATCACTTCCTCACTGCACCCCTAACCAACCACCAGTGTCCATTCTGATGTGAGACATCTCCCCTAGTGTCCACCACAGTATGTCAGATGCTGCACTAATATTACCCACATATACACCCCAGGAAAGTGTTTCTTGTCTCCCAAACATTATTAAAATAAGATCTGGTTGCAAAAGTGGTGCAGTGTCCCATCTTGCTAACTAGGTGCAACTTCCCATTGACAGCCCATACATCGAAACAGAAAAGTCCCATCTGATTGTATTAAACTATGTGAAACTCGACAACATTGCAGCTGTACGAAAAGCTTGAATTATCCTTTCTATCTGCAAAGTGTTTTTTTCATAAAAATCCACTGTAGACTTGTTATGAGCTACTTCCTTGCAGGTGATTATTTGTATAAGTGTCAGTGTTTGGAAGTGCTGGAAGTTGAATATCACTCAACAGCCCATGCGTACCACTTGTTTTGAATTTGCAGGCAACAGCAGGAGGTTGCTTTCCTGATAACTAGCGCTTCAAAACTCTGATGCTTAGAAAAATAATCCTCTTCAATGATTGGTCATTTCGCAAAGCTTCTAGGAACATCTTTGAATGCAGATTGTGGCCCCTAGATGTGTCACAGAGACTAAATCGTTTTTGGGACGTTTTACTCATTGCTGGCTGTCTGAATACAAAAAAAGTCATTAAAATGTTGACATTAATGCTTATAGCAGCTCTAATCACAATTTGTGACAATATTAATAAAGTAAAATAATGGTGACACAGCCATGTCAGTGATTGTTATTACAGTGAAATAATGGTGACACAGCCATGTCAGTGATTGTTATTACAGTGAAATAATGGTGACACAGCCCTGTCGGTGACTGTTATTACAGTAAAATAATGGTGACACAGCCATGTCAGTGATTGTTATTACAGTGAAATAATGGTGACACAGCCATGTCAGTGATTGTTATTACAGTGAAATAATGGTGACACAGCCCTGTCAGTGACTGTTATTACAGTAAAATAATGGTGACACAGCCATGTCAGTGATTGTTATTACAGTGAAATAATGGTGACACAGCCCTGTCAGTGATTGTTATTACAGTGAAATAATGGTGACACAGCCCTGTCAGTGACTGTTATTACAGTAAAATAATGGTGACACAGCCCTGTCAGTGATTGTTATTACAGTGAAATAATGGTGACACAGCCCTGTCGGTGACTGTTAGGACTTCCAAAGTGTCATCCTGTAGGCTGACAACTAAATGTTTCCGTTCTTTTCTTTCCCCCCCCCCCCCCCCCCATGTCATTTCAGAACGTGAAGCTGACAAGGATACTTGGGTATTGACGGTACAAACTCTATGCTGTTGCCACTGCTGGGTGCTGTTAGCAGTGAAGGTTAGTAATGAACCTCTTGATTCCTGCTGCTTGTTTAAGTGGGCTACATGCTACCATACCGTAGGTTGTCATTTGTATCGTGTCGCATCATTTGTGTGTATAATGCCACTCCACATGCCGCTATGTGATTTTATTTATCGTTTAACATAATGTCATGTCTGTCCACATCACATCTGTATGGTCTGTTTGTGTTGAGTTTCTAGTGTCTCCTTTCTCTTCTTTGCTTTTAATAAAGTTATTTGTTTTGGTTGTTTCAGAAAAACTCTTTAAAGTATTTTATTTCTTATTCCTTTCTCCTTGCCTATCTATTGCCCTAGTTCTTCACTAGTGGACTTTGTGTGTACAAATGTGATGTGGCGTTATGTGCTTTATGTCTGGTATCATTATGGTAGCATGTAGCCTGCTTGACACTGTTTACAGCCTAGATGCTGTAGGTCTGTGCAAACTAACGAAGAAAATGATGGCCGATGTGTCATTTTCTTCCTTGGTTGATGTGTGTTTTGTTTAGTGCTGATATTGAAGGTAAGTGGCATAGTTTATTATCTTTGGCTGTCGGGCAGAAACCTTGTATATCCATAGTTCAACCTTTTGTAAATGAATGTCCTTACTTGGTCATGCTACAGTGTCACACACTAAAGTAGCCGATCTACAAGTTCACGATGCAAAGATCATCCATTATTGAATATTTTGTTTTTATTTAATATAACAACATACATTTATATATATATTATATATGGAACCGTTGGCTAGTGACTAAATGATAACATTGGAACACAGATTATTATATTAATAATAAACATATCATTGGATCGCAGGTTCTTTTTTTTGGTCCAGAAAAGTAACAGTTTTGGACGTACAAGGTTTCTACCTGACCTTCTCTTCTCTTCTCTATTCTTTGCTTTAATAAAGTTATTTGTTTTTGTAGTCTCAGAGTTTTTAATCGCATTTCATTTGTTTTAATATATATTCTTTCCTATCTATCACACTAGTTCTTCACTAGTGTATGTGGTGCGTGATTCGGGTCGTGTCTCGCATACAGTTTCTCATTTGATTGGAGCTGTATCGTTTCACGTCATTTGCGTTGCGTCATTTGCCGGTAAAACGTTGTCACGTCAGTTCACATCAGATATGAACACAGGCCCGGTATGTGATGTGCATTTATGTGATTTTTGATGTGATTATTTCACAGCAATTGCGGATAGCTCGTCATTCACGTCAGCCTCATTTTATTGAGGCAAGGTACACGCTGTTACGTTCAGAACAGGAAATTATGTAGGCGCTATATGAATAAACAATGTGTATGGTGTGAACGATGGTTCACGCAATACTAATTTTGTTTATTGCTGTTGTATGTTGTGTTCTAATGTCATCCATAGTGTTGTGTACTAATGTTCATAGTGTTGCTGTATTGCTGACAAATACTGGGGCACAAAGAACATGAAGCAAATGAGAATGCTGCTGCCATTGCATAATTTGAACAATGTATAATTTATGTCAATCGTCTACAAATGGCATAAATTGTAGTCTTTCTCATGCAGTGTAATAAACATGTCGGTGTAAAGATAAAGATAAAGCTCCACAACCAAAAGAGAGATGTTTGTATCCCCATGACCTTGCTTGGAGATCTGCTATTTTCAATCTCTGAACATTTTACATGTCATTTATTTAAAGTTTTATTTTAAAAGTGACAAATGTAGGAAACATGGGACAACTGGCTGGACGTGCCACGAAAACCTAGGACAACTGCTTAGGCGGAGACCAAGAAAATCTATTTATTTTATTGTTCATGTTCATAAAGTGCTCTTAAATGCTCAAAGTCAACGGTGCAGCAGCAAACATCTAGGCCATAAGACCATTGTCTGTGCTATATTATCAGATCTAATCATTTGAGTAAAGCTTCATCATGTCATCCCCACATCACATAATGAACAGTGTTAGGGTTAGGTTAGGGTTAGATATGTGATGTGGATTGATGTGATGTCTGTCTTTTATAATGTGCGAGTGAAGCTTCATCGTGTCGGTACACATACCATATGAACACAGGCCCGGTATGTGATGTGTATTGATGTGATTTATTTATGCTTCAATTTGCAGTTAAAACTTCATCATTCACGCCGATCAGTAGGCGAGGCGCTGACGATGGGCCTATGACCCAAACGTTTTCTGCTGCACTTTTCACTTTTAGCACTTTGTAGCACTTTATGAGCACAAACAAAATGTAAATATATTTTCTTAGTTTAAGTCTAGGAGTTTTCCATAAGGTATTCGTGGCGTGAGTCTTCCAGTTTTCAATTGTCTAAAGAAAACATTCATGGTCTTAGTGTGAAAAACCCAAACGCACAAACGAGGCACAGGCATGGCGCTTCTGGTTTACTGGAATGGGGTTCGATTCCCTGCTGCGCTCTAATCATTGTGTTTTGGCATTTACAAACTGTCAAATTAATTACATCTCATATACAGGCCTAATGGAGACCGTGTATCCAGCTCTATAATTGTTGTCAGGCGGTGATGCCCGTTATGTTGCCTGTGGATTGTGCTTGTGTCATAACCTAGCCGAATGAAGAATCTGTTGTTCACACTTTTTGAACACCCCAGGGGCAAGCCCCCAGGTGCTCAGGTCATCACCCCAGGGGCAAGCCCCCAGGTGCTCAGGTCATAGAACACCCCAGGGGCAAACCCCCAGGTGCTCAGGTCATCACCCCAGGGGCAAACCCCCAGGTGCTCAGGTCATCGTCACATCAGCCGCCATATATGGTGTCCAGGTCATTGTGATTTATTGGTCAAAGTTCATCCCTTGCCAAAGCGTCCGCACTCTCCCAGCAGTCTGCTGTCACCCAGGTGGATGTGTGCACTCGCCCAGCAGTCTGACGTCACCCAGGTGGATGTGTGCACTCGCCCAGCAGTCTGACGTCACCCAGGTGGATGTGTGCACTCTCCCAGCAGTCTGACGTCACCCAGGTGGATGTGTGCACTCTCCCAGCAGTCTGACGTCACCCAGGCGGATGTGTGCACTCTCCCAGCAGTCTGACGTCACCCAGGTGGATGTGTGCACTCTCCCAGCAGTCTGACGTCACCCAGGTGGATGTGTGCACTCTCCCAGCAGTCTGATGTCACCCAGGCGGATGTCTGCCGTCACCCAGGTGGATGTGTGCACTCTCCCAGCAGTCTGACGTCACCCAGGTGGATGTGTGCACTCTCCCAGCAGTCTGATGTCACCCAGGTGGATGTGTGCACTCGCCCAGCAGTCTGACGTCACCCAGGCGGATGTGTGCACTCGCCCAGCAGTCTGACGTCACCCAGGTGGATGTGTGCACTCTCCCAGCAGTCTGACGTCACCCAGGCGGATGTGTGCACTCGCCCAGCAGTCTGACGTCACCCAGGCGGATGTGTGCACTCTCCCAGCAGTCTGACGTCACCCAGGCGGATGTGTGCACTCGCCCAGCAGTCTGCCATCACCCAGGCGGATGTGTGCACTCGCCCAGCAGTCTGACGTCACCCAGGCGGATGTGTGCACTCACCCAGCAATCTGACGTCACCCAGGTGGATGTGTGCACTCGCCCAGCAGTCTGACGTCACCCAGGCGGACGTGTGCACTCGCCCAGCAGTCTGACGTCACCCAGGCGGACGTGTGCACTCGCCCAGCAGTCTGACGTCACCCAGGCGGATGTGTGCACTCGCCCAGCAGTCTGACGTCACCCAGGTGGATGTGTGCACTCTCCCAGCAGTCTGACATCACCCAGGTTGGATGTGTGCACTCGCCCAGCAGTCTGACGTCACCCAGGTTTGATGTGTGCACTCGCCCAGCAGTCTGACGTCACCCAGGCGGATGTGTGCACTCGCCCAGCAGTCTGACGTCACCCAGGTTGGCTGTGTGCACTCGCCCAGCAGTCTGACGTCACCCATGTTGGATGTGTGCACTCGCCCAGCAGTCTGACGTCACCCAGGTTGGATGTGTGCACTCGCCCAGCAATCTGACGTCACCCAGGTTGGATGTGTGCACTCGCCGATCTTCCCCAGCAGTACGACTAGCGGTACGTTGTGGTCCTGCTGGGTCCCAACGTACAGTCACTGGCAGAACTCGGAGACACTAATGGGACTGCATTCGAAAATGTTCTTTCAAAGAGTAATCTCTACCAGGCATGTCTTCATAAACACAGTCAAGCTGGAGACCTGCAACAATCACCTGGAGACCATAGTAATGGAGCAACAATCACCTGGAGAACATAGTAATGGAACAACACTCACCTGGAGACCATAGTAATGGAACAATCACCTGGAGACCATAGTAATGGAGCAACAATCACCTGGAGACCATAGTAATGGAACAACAATCACCTGGAGACCATAGTAATGGAGCAACAATCACCTGGAGACCATAGTAATGACAACAATCACCTGGAGACCATAGTAATGGAACAACAATCACCTGGAGACCATAGTAATGGAACAACAATCACCTGGAGACCATAGTAATGGAACAACAATCACCTGGAGAACATAGTAATGGAACAACAATCACCTGGAGACCATAGTAATGGAACGACAAACACCTGGAGACCATAGTAATGGAAACACCTGGAGACCATAGTAATGGAACAACAATCACCTGGAGACCATAGTAATGGACAACAATCACCTGGAGACCATAGTAATGGAACAACAATCACCTGGAGACCATAGTAATGGAAACACCTGGAGACCATAGTAATGGAGCAACAATCACCTGGAGACCATAGTAATGGAGCAACAATCACCTGGAGACCATAGTAATGGACAACAATCACCTGGAGACCATAGTAATGGAAACACCTGGAGACCATAGTAATGGAGCAACAATCACCTGGAGACCATAGTAATGGAGCAACAATCACCTGGAGACCATAGTAATGGACAACAATCACCTGGAGACCATAGTAATGGAACAACAATCACCTGGAGACCATAGTAATGGAACAACAATCATCTGGAGACCATAGTAATGGAACAACAATCACCTGGAGACCATAGTAATGGAACGACAAACACCTGGAGACCATAGTAATGGAACAACAATCACCTGGAGACCATAGTAATGGAACAACAATCACCTGGAGACCATAGTAATGGAACGACAAACACCTGGAGACCATAGTAATGGAACGACAAACACCTGGAGACCATAGTAATGGAACAACAATCACCTGGAGACCATAGTAATGGAACGACAAACACCTGGAGACCATAGTAATGGAAACACCTGGAGACCATAGTAATGACAACAATCACCTGGAGACCATAGTAATGGAACAACAATCACCTGGAGACCATAGTAATGGAACAACAATCACCTGGAGACCATAGTAATGGAACAACAATCACCTGGAGACCATAGTAATGGAACAACAATCACCTGGAGACCATAGTAATGGACAACAATCACCTGGAGACCATAGTAATGGACAACAATCACCTGGAGACCATAGTAATGGAACAACAATCACCTGGAGACCATAGTAATGGAACAACAATCACCTGGAGACCATAGTAATGGAACAACAATCACCTGGAGACCATAGTAATGGAACAACAATCACCTGGAGACCATAGTAATGGAACAACAATCACCTGGAGACCATAGTAATGGAAACACCTGGAGACCATAGTAATGACAACAATCACCTGGAGACCATAGTAATGGAACAACAATCACCTGGAGACCATAGTAATGGAACAACAATCACCTGGAGACCATAGTAATGGAACAACAATCACCTGGAGACCATAGTAATGGAACAACAATCACCTGGAGACCATAGTAATGGAACAACAATCACCTGGAGACCATAGTAATGGAACGACAAACACCTGGAGACCATAGTAATGGAACGACAAACACCTGGAGACCATAGTAATGGAACAACAATCACCTGGAGACCATAGTAATGGAACAACAATCACCTGGAGACCATAGTAATGGAACAACAATCACCTGGAGACCATAGTAATGGAACAACAATCACCTGGAGACCATAGTAATGGAACGACAAACACCTGGAGACCATAGTAATGGAACGACAAACACCTGGAGACCATAGTAATGGAACAACAATCACCTGGAGACCATAGTAATGGGACCACCTGGAGACCATAGTAATGGAACAACAATCACCTGGAGACCATAGTAATGGGACCACCTGGAGACCATAGTAATGGAAACACCTGGAGACCATAGTAATGGAGCAACAATCACCTGGAGACCATAGTAATGGAGCAACAATCACCTGGAGACCATAGTAATGGAGCAACAATCACCTGGAGACCATAGTAATGGAGCAACAATCACCTGGAGACCATAGTAATGGAACAACAATCACCTGGAGACCATAGTAATGGAACAACAATCACCTGGAGACCATAGTAATGGAACAACAATCACCTGGAGACCATAGTAATGGAACAACAATCACCTGGAGACCATAGTAATGGAACAACAATCACCTGGAGACCATAGTAATGGAACAACAATCACCTGGAGACCATAGTAATGGGACCACCTGGAGACCATAGTAATGGAACAACAATCACCTGGAGACCATAGTAATGGAACAACAATCACCTGGAGACCATAGTAATGGAACAACAATCACCTGGAGACCATAGTAATGGAACAACAATCACCTGGAGACCATAGTAATGGAACAACAATCACCTGGAGACCATAGTAATGGAACAACAATCACCTGGAGACCATAGTAATGGAACAACAATCACCTGGAGACCATAGTAATGGGAATTCAACCAGAGGATAGATCTCAACAGGGCCGGAAATTAAAGGACCACTTCACCACTTTTCAACCTATCTTCATATAATAGGTCCTCACTAATAATCATACTCTGTCACTACCCTTCCTCTCTGCCTGACCTACTTGTTGTTAACTAGTTGTACGAATGCTTGTTTTCTATTGTTTATTGGATCTTGTTTAGTCGATACACTTAATTGTTTTAGCTCATGCTCATTTGATGTAGCTATTTTGTCTCATCTGTTTAAGGAAATAGGTAGCTGATATATTGCACTTTTACCGTAGCGCTAGGTATACTCTTGGTTGCTTGTTTTTGCAGAAAATGCACTAAAGACTTCTGGTGATTAGTAGTTTTTGTTCCCTACCTATGTTGAATACACTTATTGTAAGTCGCTTTGGATAAAAGCGTCTGCTAAATGACTGTAATGTAATGTAATGTAATGTAATGTAATGTGTCTCATAGGAAGGCTGTGGGCAGTTTAGAAACAGTCCTCCAGTGACATCATCGATGGGGAATACAAGCTAATAGAAACTGCAGGCGTTCTAGTCCTGAAAAGTTGCAATGCGAAAATGGAAGCCATCGTTCTCACGATGATAAATCTAAACATTTCTGTAAAAAGAATCTGCCTAATGTCACTGGAGGACGGTTTCTAAACTGCCCACAGCCCTCCTATGAGACACATCGTGCCATTGCATCATTATTAGTGAGGACCTATTATATGAAGATGGGTTGAAGTGGTCCTTTAAGGTCTGGCTCTACCTGGACCCCATTTGTGTGGCCCGAGGCCCCGCCTGCCAAAACAATATATATGTGGGGAAAAGAGTTTCATACACGGGCATTCCCAGCTGATGCCCTAATACTATCATTGTTATGCCCATATATGGAGATCCCTGACTGATCAATATTAAGCCCATATATGGGAATGCCAATAGATGATCATATTGACAGTCTCATGATAACCAATTAACCATGGTGGTTGATCATATTGACAGTCTCATGATAACCATAGTGGTTGACAGTCTCATGATAACCATGGTGGTTGACAGTCTCATGATAACCATGGTGGTTGACAGTATCATGATAACCATGGTGGTTGACAGTCTCATGATAACCATGGTGGTTGACAGTCTCATGATAACCATGGTGGTTGACAGTCTCATGATAACCATGGTGGTTGACAGTCTCATTGTATTGTCCAATTATGGATGGACGAGATATGGCGACATATTACCATGTGCTCTCAGGGAGAGAGGAGAGCTAACTTCCTGATAGTGGTGGGTCTTCTACATTCCAGTAAGGCCATAAAGGGGGTAGGGTGATAAGCCACCTTCCTGGAGCATGAGGGGTCTACCAGACACCTCATGAGAGGTGGGGGTGCGGACTCACTGAATGGGCACATATAATGGCAGGGGAACAATGTGTAAACAAGTACCACTTTAATCCTGTCATAGGTGATCAATAGGTGTTCCAGAGTCCATATTTAGATATTGGGTTACCAAACACCTTTATAATAATATCTAAGAGTCTACCGGTTAAGCTGGTCATAGAGAGTGCCAGGCTTGCAGCACAAGGAGTGTGATTCAAGTTAGCTGACAGGCAAGGGCTTAGAACAGCCTCTCTCAGGCAGAAAAGGGGCCATTGGTTGGTAGTGTTGAGCTAAGTAGTACCAAGATCAACAGGGGCTGAACTCCTCAAAGACAGATAGAGAGGAACAGGCTATTAGGCAAAGATCCAGAGTACTGTATCCTCCTGTGTCATGGGGAGGGAGAAACAAACCAGTGTGTATGTTGTATATGTTTATGTTGTATAATGAGCTAATAAAACCTTATAAAACGCATGTTGAGTTTGTAAAGAGAAGCGATTATTGGAACATTTAGTTTAGCCTATGCGTGTTAATTCTTTAATAAATCCCGCCTGTTGCTAGAGTCTGTCGGATACTCGGCTAATCTCCCGAAATCCGAACACTCATGATAACCATGGTTGTGACAGTCTCATGATAACCATGGTGGTTGACAGTCTCATGATAACCATGGTGGTTAACAGTCTCATGATAACCATGGTGGTTGACAGTCTCATGATAACCATGGTGGTTGACAGTCTCATGATAACCATGGTGGTTGACAGTCTCATGATAACCATGGTGGTTGACAGTCTCATGATAACCATGGTGGTTGACAGTCATGATAACCATGGTGGTTGATAGTCTCATGATAACCATGGTGGTTGACAGTCTCATGATAACATGGTGGTTGACAGTCTCATGATAACATGGTGGTTGACAGTCTCATGATAACCATGGTGGTTGATCATATTGACAGTCTCATGATAACCATAGTGGTTGACAGTCTCATGATAACCATGGTGGTTGACAGTCTCATGATAACCATGGTGGTTGACAGTCTCATGATAACCATGGTGGTTGACAGTCATGATAACCATGGTGGTTGACAGTCTCATGATAACCATGGTGGTTGACAGTCTCATGATAACATGGTGGTTGACAGTCTCATGATAACATGGTGGTTGACAGTCTCATGATAACCATGGTGGTTGACAGTCTCATGGTAACCATGGTGGTTGACAGTCTCATGATAACCATGGTGGTTGACAGTCTCATGATAACCATGGTGGTTGACAGTCTCATGATAACCATGGTGGTTGACAGTCTCATGATAACCATGGTGGTTGACAGTCTCATGATAACCATGGTGGTTGACAGTCTCATGATAACCATGGTGGTTGCCGCAAAGTTCAGTTAACTATGGAATCATGCACGTCAGTCTATCACTCAAAATCCCCATACACGGGGAAAGCTCCATATATGGTGCCGTGACATCGCATGACATCAGGGAGGTCACAATTAAGCCCATGTGATTGCTTTTGGAACCTGTAAATTAAAACAAAACAAACTAAGGCACTGGTTGTGGTACTCCTGGTTTACCCAGACGGGGTTCAAGTCCTTGACGGGAAGACGTTTGACTGTGTGGATATGAAGAGGCAGCTGAACGGGTAGGGAGGCTGCCTTGTGGATATGAAGAGGCAGCTGAACGGGTAGGGAGGCTGCCTTGTGGATATGAAGAGGCAGCTGAACGGGTAGGGAGGCTGCTTGTGGATATGAAGAGGCAGCTGAACGGGTAGGGAGGCTGCCTTGTGGATATGAAGAGGCAGCTGAACGGGTAGGGAGGCTGCCTTGTGGATATGAAGAGGCAGCTGAACGGGTATAGGGAGGCTGCCTTGTGGATATGAAGAGGCAGCTGAACGGGTAGGGAGGCTGCCTTGTGGATATGAAGAGGCAGCTGAACGGGTATAGGGAGGCTGCCTGTGGATATGAAGAGGCAGCTGAACGGGTAGGGAGGCTGCCTTGTGGATATGAAGAGGCAGCTGAACGGGTAGGGAGGCTGCCTTGTGGATATGAAGAGGCAGCTGAACGGGTAGGGAGGCTGCCTTGTGGATATGAAGAGGCAGCTGAACGGGTAGGGAGGCTGATATGAAGAGGCAGCTGAACGGGTAGGGAGGCTGCCTTGTGGATATGAAGAGGCAGCTGAACGGGTAGGGAGGCTGCCTTGTGTATATGAAGAGGCAGCTGAACGGGTAGGGAGGCTGATATGAAGAGGCAGCTGAACGGGTAGGGAGGCTGCCTTGTGGATATGAAGAGGCAGCTGAACGGGTAGAGAGGCTGCCTTGTGGATATGAAGAGGCAGCTGAACGGGTAGGGAGGCTGCCTGTGGATATGAAGAGGCAGCTGAACGGGTAGGGAGGCTGCCTGTGGATATGAAGAGGCAGCTGAACGGGTAGGGAGGCTGCCTTGTGGATATGAAGAGGCAGCTGAACGGGTATAGGGAGGCTGCCTGTGGATATGAAGAGGCAGCTGAACGGGTAGGGAGGCTGCCTTGCTGTGTGGATATGAAGAGGCAGCTGAACGGGTAGGGAGGCTGCCTTGTGGATATGAAGAGGCAGCTGAACGGGTAGGGAGGCTGCCTGTGGATATGAAGAGGCAGCTGAACGGGTAGGGAGGCTGCCTTGTGGATATGAAGAGGCAGCTGAACGGGTAGGGAGGCTGCCTTGTGGATATGAAGAGGCAGCTGAACGGGTAGGGAGGCTGCCTGTGGATATGAAGAGGCAGCTGAACGGGTAGGGAGGCTGCCTTGCTGTGTGGATATGAAGAGGCAGCTGAACGGGTAGGGAGGCTGCCTTGTGGATATGAAGAGGCAGCTGAACGGGTAGGGAGGCTGCCTTGCTAAGCCGAAGGTCCAGGGTTCGAATCCTGGTAGTGTCAATTAACCCATTTAGACCTGAGAGCCTTCTAAATCCTCACCGTTTTCTGAAAAACCTCTTTCTGTATCAGTGGTTCTCAAACATTGTAAGGACCCCCAAAAATATATGTAATTGGCCGCTGACCCCCATCTAAAAAAATGATGTTCCAGGGACAAAAATTTGAGTTAAAAACGTTCGCTCTGAAAGAATATTCAAACATGTGGGCCACATTTTCACGATTAAAAAAATAGCAGAACTACGACCCTACAAGCTTGTAGATCTGCTATTTTTCAATAGCTACAAGTACAACATAATGCTTAAAACACAAAGGGGTTCCCACCCAAAGTGGGTCAAACACCCTTCTGTGGGAAGCAAAGTTGAAGTGGACAAGCTGAGTTTCCATTAAAGCAGCGATTTTGGGTGATAATTTACTTTAGTGTAATATCACTTATTTGCCAATATCTCATTTGGCTGACCAGTTTGAAACTCTTTTAAACTCACTATCGGACATTTCTCCCACTTTGTCTTTGGACGAGAAGACGGGTTACCTACATTTTAATTTCAAGGATATCAAGTTTTATTTGCGTTCGGCTACATCAGTCATATAAAATAGGCTATTATGTATTTGTTTTCATCTCTGGGATACTGGCGTACTTCTCCCAGATGACCAGAAGATGGCAGTAAAAGCAAACTTTAGAAGATCCAGTGAGCTGTCTGCAATACACTATTATTATCATAATAGACTTAGAAGGGTCTGTTTTATTGTTAATATAAAACGGTGGTTCCCAAAGTGGGGTCCGGGGACCCCCAGGGGTCCTTGAGGCAGTTCCAGGGGGTCCCCAGCTAAATGATATATAGATAGGAACCAAATGGAGCCTTATGGGTCTGTACAAATGGAACCAGACGGACCCTGACGGGTCCATTTGGTTCCATTTGTACACTCTCAGAGTTAAATTAACATTGATTTTACAATATAAATTGGGGGTCCCAGAGATAGAAATGCCATTAAATGGGGGTCCGTAGACTAATGCATGTCAAACTGGGGGTCCTTGAAATTAATTGGGTTGAGTATCTCTGCTAGAGCTGTAAAAGTCTTCTCTTATGGGGGTCCCTGGCATGTCTTTTCAAATGGGGGTCCGCAGGGCTAATTAGTGTCAATTTGGCGGTCCTTGACATGAAAATGTTTGGGAACCACTGCTATAAAAGTCACATTTATACTGTAAGCCATTATGACTTCCAATGGGCTAATTGTCTTATTTATATATATTGCCTACAATGTAAATTGTGAAATGACTACTGTTATGTAATGTAATGAATGTGATTGGACCTGTAAATTACAAAACAAACTAAGGCACTGGTGTGGTACTCCTGGTTTACCAGAACGGGGTTCAAGTCCCTGCGTTGCCCTGATCAATGTGTTGCATTTACATGATTTATTTTCTGCTCATTGTGTTGCCTTTTCATAGATAACCCCCAGGTACTGTACTGTACTGTACTGTACTGTACTGTACTGTACTGTACTGTACTGTACTGTACTGTACTGTACTGTACTGTACTCCGTACAGTTAGGTTACCAAGTCTATGTATTAAGGGACCAGCCCGAAGGGACTCTTGGTCCCTTATTGTTCTCTTGTCCTACCACTATTATTATACTGGTCAAGGTCATTGATACTGGTCAAGGTCATTTATACTGGTCAAGGTCATTTCTCCTGGTCAAGGTCCTTTATACTGGTGAAGGTCAATTACTAGTCTTATGAAGGTCATCTATACTGGCCAAGGTCATTTAGGGCATACTATAATGTGTCGTTTTTCACGATTTCGGAGGATTTGAAAAGGTGAAAATCACGGAAAAGCGAAAGGCTATAGTCCATGGTGTCGGAGGGCAGTGTGTAGTTTTTCACGATTTCGGTGGATTTGAAAACAAGGAGAAAATCACGGAAAAGCGAAAGGCTATATATAGTCCATGGTGTCGGAGGGCATACTATAGTGTCGTTTCAATACAGTACATCAAATGTTCAGTTGTTGCAGCAGTTGTGACTTTAAGACTACAGACAAACATCCAAACCAGGTGGTACTACAGTACTGAAGATAATCATAATAACAGTAGTATACAGTACATCCATACCAGGTGGTACTACAGTACTGAAGAACACTCATAATAACAGTAGTATACAGTACATCCATACCAGGTGGTACTACAGTACTGGAGAACACTCATAATAACAGTAGTATACAGTACATCCATACCAGGTGGTACTACAGTACTGAAGATAATCATAATAACAGTAGTATACAATACATCCACACCAGGTGGTACTACAGTACTGGAGAACACTCATAATAACAGTAGTATACAGTACATCCATACCAGGTGGTACTACAGTACTGAAAATAATCATAATAACAGTAGTATACAATACATCCATACCAGGTGGTACTACAGTACTGGAGAACACTCATAATAACAGTAGTATACAGTACATCCATACCAGGTGGTACTACAGTACTGGAGAACACTCATAATAACAGTAGTATACAGTACATCCATACCAGGTGGTACTACAGTACTGAATAACACTCATAATAACAGTAGTATACAGTACATCCATACCAGGTGGTACTACAGTACTGGAGAACACTCATAATAACAGTAGTATACAGTACATCCATACCAGGTGGTACTACAGTACTGGAGAACACTCATAATAACAGTAGTATACAGTACATCCATACCAGGTGGTACTACAGTACTGAATAACACTCATAATAACAGTAGTATACAGTACATCCATACCAGGTGGTACTACAGTACTGGAGAACACTCATAATAACAGTAGTATACAGTACATCCATACCAGGTGGTACTACAGTACTGGAGAACACTCATAATAACAGTAGTATACAGTACATCCATACCAGGTGGTACTACAGTACTGGAGAACACTCATAATAACAGTAGTATACAGTACATCCATACCAGGTGGTACTACAGTACTGAAGATCATCATACTAACAGTAGTATACAGTACATCCATACCAGGTGGTACTACAGTACTGAAGATCATCATACTAACAGTAGTATACAGTACATCCATACCAGGTGGTACTACAGTACTGAAGATCATCATACTAACAGTAGTATACAGTACATCCATACCAGGTGGTACTACAGTACTGAAGAACACTCATACTAACAGTAGTATACAGTACATCCATACCAGGTGGTACTACAGTACTGAAGAACACTCATAATAACAGTAGTATACAGTACATCCATACCAGGTGGTACTACAGTACTGGAGAACACTCATAATAACAGTAGTATACAGTACATCCATACCAGGTGGTACTACAGTACTGGAGAACACTCATAATAACAGTAGTATACAGTACATCCATACCAGGTGGTACTACAGTACTGAACACTCATAATAACAGTAGTATACAGTACATCCATACCAGGTGGTACTACAGTACTGAAGAACACTCATAATAACAGTAGTATACAGTACATCCATACCAGGTGGTACTACAGTACTGAAGATCATCATAATAACAGTAGTATACAGTACATCCATACCAGGTGGTACTACAGTACTGGAGAACACTCATAATAACAGTAGTATACAGTACATCCATACCAGGTGGTACTACAGTACTGGAGAACACTCATAATAACAGTAGTATACAGTACATCCATACCAGGTGGTACTACAGTACTGGAGAACACTCATAATAACAGTAGTATACAGTACATCCATACCAGGTGGTACTACAGTACTGGAGAACACTCATAATAACAGTAGTATACAGTACAGCCATACCAGGTGGTACTACAGTACTGAAGAACACTCATAATAACAGTAGTATACAGTACATCCATACCAGGTGGTACTACAGTACTGGAGAACACTCATAATAACAGTAGTATACAGTACATCCATACCAGGTGGTACTACAGTACTGGAGAACACTCATAATAACAGTAGTATACAGTACATCCATACCAGGTGGTACTACAGTACTGGAGAACACTCATAATAACAGTAGTATACAGTACATCCATACCAGGTGGTACTACAGTACTGGAGAACACTCATAATAACAGTAGTATACAGTACATCCATACCAGGTGGTACTACAGTACTGAAGATCATCATACTAACAGTAGTATACAGTACATCCATACCAGGTGGTACTACAGTACTGAAGATCATCATACTAACAGTAGTATACAGTACATCCATACCAGGTGGTACTACAGTACTGAAGAACACTCATACTAACAGTAGTATACAGTACATCCATACCAGGTGGTACTACAGTACTGGAGAACACTCATAATAACAGTAGTATACAGTACATCCATACCAGGTGGTACTACAGTACTGAAGAACACTCATAATAACAGTAGTATACAGTACATCCATACCAGGTGGTACTACAGTACTGGAGAACACTCATAATAACAGTAGTGTACAGTACATCCATACCAGGTGGTACTACAGTACTGGAGAACACTCATAATAACAGTAGTATACAGTACATCCATACCAGGTGGTACTACAGTACTGGAGAACACTCATAATAACAGTAGTATACAGTACATCCATACCAGGTGGTACTACAGTACTGGAGAACACTCATAATAACAGTAGTATACAGTACATCCATACCAGGTGGTACTACAGTACTGGAGAACACTCATAATAACAGTAGTATACAGTACATTGTGACGGCCAGAGTCACAATGGACTCTTAATTGACTCTTAATTGACTAATTGACAAGCCATCACCACTCAACGATGATTGACACCTGGCGATCTCCTTGCTCACCACTGAAATGGCCACAGGTGTGTGTGAATCAGTGTGGAAAAAAGTGTTTGTATGCTGGCAGCAGCTCTTCGTGACAGTTGTCCAGCACTCTACTCAACATTCTTTACCCAGTATACATTTTATTTTATCCTTGAAGTAGCTCAAGTTGGAGCAAACTACCTAAACAATATATAATTCACTAACTGGAGAAACCGGCCTGTAGATCTTCAAGCTCCACTGCGTTTGGAATCCAGGGAGAATTGGAGCAGAGGAGTGAATTCAATTGTTTGGAGCAGGAGTTGTCCTTCAGGATTTTCTTGGATTTGCCTGGTTTGAGTTAACAATATTCATAAGGAACATACAGGTAACCCAACTCCATACATGGAAAGTAGGCCTACTTAACTGAGAGCAAGAGGAGTTTGCTCCCCATTGCCTAAACAGCAAGAGGATATTTCCCATTAACATTAAAAATTGAAGAGCATCGTTTATTTTGTTTTATTTGAAGTGGACTGGTATATTTCCTGAAGACTCATTTTGCTTTATTTTAAGGTTGAATTATTCCAATTTGGAAGGTTTTTTGAGTTGAACATTGAGTGAAAACTTTGAGTCTATTTTGGTAGGGGCTTATGATTGGCTCTGGAAGTGAATTGAGACAGAATTTTGATGCTATTTATGTTTGATGATTTTGTTATTTTATTTGAAATGCCAATGTAACCTAACCCACCCCTGGTTTCAATACAAAGACTGTTCCAATCCAACACTTAAGGGTTCTTTATCTTTTATTGAGTCCTTTGTTCGTTTCCTTGACACCACCTGGCTACACAAAAAAAAGGAGAGGCTAAGTTCCTCTCTGGTAGGTACACGCCTGCCTGGCACCCCAATTAAGCCACTGAGGAAACCGTTACAACATCCATACCAGGTGGTACTACAGTACTGGAGAACACTCATAATAACAGTAGTATACAGTACATCCATACCAGGTGGTACTACAGTACTGGAGAACACTCATAATAACAGTAGTATACAGTACATCCATACCAGGTGGTACTACAGTACTGGAGAACACTCATAATAACAGTAGTATACAGTACATCCATACCAGGTGGTACTACAGTACTGGAGAACACTCATAATAACAGTAGTATACAGTACATCCATACCAGGTGGTACTACAGTACTGAAGATCATCATACTAACAGTAGTATACAGTACATCCATACCAGGTGGTACTACAGTACTGAAGATCATCATACTAACAGTAGTATACAGTACATCCATACCAGGTGGTACTACAGTACTGGAGAACACTCATACTAACAGTAGTATACAGTACATCCATACCAGGTGGTACTACAGTACATCCATACCAGGTGGTACTACAGTACTGAAGAACACTCATAATAACAGTAGTATACAGTACATCCATACCAGGTGGTACTACAGTACTGGAGAACACTCATAATAACAGTAGTATACAGTACATCCATACCAGGTGGTACTACAGTACTGAAGAACACTCATAATAACAGTAGTATACAGTACATCCATACCAGGTGGTACTACAGTACTGGAGAACACTCATAATAACAGTAGTATACAGTACATCCATACCAGGTGGTACTACAGTACTGGAGAACACTCATAATAACAGTAGTATACAGTACATCCATACCACGTGGTACTACAGTACTGGAGAACACTCATAATAACAGTAGTATACAGTACATCCATACCACGTGGTACTACAGTACTGGAGAACACTCATAATAACAGTAGTATACAGTACATCCATACCAGGTGGTACTACAGTACTGGAGAACACTCATAATAACAGTAGTATACAGTACATCCATACCAGGTGGTACTACAGTACTGGAGAACACTCATAATAACAGTAGTATACAGTACAGTACATCCATACCAGGTGGTACTACAGTACTGAAGATAATCATAATAACAGTAGTATACAGTACATCCATACCAGGTGGTACTACAGTACTGAAGATCATCATAATAACAGTAGTATACAGTACATCCATACCAGGTGGTACTACAGTACTGAAGAACACTCATAATAACAGTAGTATACAGTACATCCATACCAGGTGGTACTACAGTACTGAAGAACACTCATAATAACAGTAGTATACAGTACATCCATACCAGGTGGTACTACAGTACTGAAGAACACTCATAATAACAGTAGTATACAGTACATCCATACCAGGTGGTACTACAGTACATCCATACCAGGTGGTACTACAGTACATCCATACCAGGTGGTACTAGAGTACATCCATACCAGGTGGTACTACAGTACATCCATACCAGGTGGTACTACAGTACATCCATACCAGGTGGTACTACAGTACTGAAGATAATCATAATAACAGTAGTATACAGTGCATCCATACCAGGTGGTACTACAGTACTGAAGATCATCATAATAACAGTAGTATACAGTACATCCATACCAGGTGGTACTACAGTACTGAAGAACACTCATAATAACAGTAGTATACAGTACATCCATACCAGGTGGTACTACAGTACTGAAGAACACTCATAATAACAGTAGTATACAGTACATCCATACCAGGTGGTACTACAGTACTGAAGAACACTCATAATAACAGTAGTATACAGTACATCCATACCAGGTGGTACTACAGTACTGAAGAACACTCATAATAACAGTAGTATACAGTACATCCATACCAGGTGGTACTACAGTACTGAAGAACACTCATAATAACAGTAGTATACAGTACATCCATACCAGGTGGTACTACAGTACTGAAGAACACTCATAATAACAGTAGTATACAGTACATCCATACCAGGTGGTACTACAGTACTGAAGAACACTCATAATAACAGTAGTATACAGTACATCCATACCAGGTGGTACTACAGTACTGGAGAACACTCATAATAACAAGTGAAGAACAAAAGAAGAATCCGTCTACTAGCACCGAAGGATCTTAGATGGCGAAGGAAGTAAATTATTTGCTTTGTTTTCTTATACACTGAATCAATCTGATCTTTCCATGACAACAGATGGTCTATTACTACCCATGGTCTCGGAGGGATTTCCTCATTTTTCATCATTTTTGACCATGGGCTATACCAGGTCTAGCAAAATGGTCCTCATCTCGCCTATAATGAAAAGGCAGAAAATCTAAAATAAACTAGATTTATTTTTTTCATATTAACACAGTTTGAATGTTGAAGAAGGTTTTCATTCCAACAGATTATTGATTTGGGCAAATTAAATGTATACATTTATAAGTCAAAGTAGGCTTGTTTTGTGAATGTTGTGAATGTTGTGAACATTCAAAGGGGTTTTTCTCAGCTTTGGGTAAAACGGCACATTTTAAAATTGTCATATCTTCTTCAAATATTTTCCAATTTCATTGAATGATACATCATATGAAAGCTTACATTCTGTACTTTAATAATCTGTAAAAAACTGAAAGATTACTCTGGTCGAGATGAGGGCCTATTTGCCTATTTGCTCATCTCGAACGGCATACTATAGCATGCCGTTTTTCATCATTTGTGAGGATTTGAAAAAAAGACGAAAATCACTCCGAGACCATGGACTATAGCCCATGGTCTCGGAGGGATTTTCGTCTTTTTTTAAAATCCTCGTTTTTCATCATTTTTGACCATGGGCTATCGCTTTTCTGTAATTTTGTTTTTTTTAAATCCTCCGAAATCGTGAAAAATGGCACCCTATAGCATGAGCTCCGAGACGATGGACTATATATAGCCTGTCACTTTCCGATATTTTCACCTTTTTTTCAGATCCTCTGAAAGCGTGTAAAATGGCACCCTATAGCATGCGCTCCGAGACGATGGACTATAGCCTGTCTCTGAAAAAGCGTGACGGAAAAGCGTGATGAAAAAGCGTGACGAAAAAGCAAAAAACTCTAATAAAACTCAAATGAAACTATAGGATAAAACTATAAGATAATAAAACTCTAATAAAACTATAGGATAAAACTCTAATAAAACTCTAATAAAACTCTAGGATAAAACTCTAATAAAACTCTAGGATAAAACCATAGGATAAAAGTCTAATAAAACTATAGGATAATAAAACTCTAGGATAAAACTCTAATAAAACTCTAAAAACTCTAGGATAAAACTAATAAAACTCTAGGATAAAACTCTAATATAACTCTAATATAACTATAGGATAAAACTCTAATAAAACTATACAACAAAACAAACTAAGGCACTGGTGTGGTACTTCCTGGTTTACCAGAACGGGGTTCAACTCCCTGCGGTGCCCTCAATTTGTTGTATTTACATGATGTATCACCCTATAGCATGCACTCCGAGACGATGGACTATAGCCTGTCACTTTTCCGTGATTTTCACCTTTTTTCAGATCCTCTGAAATCGTGAAAAATGGCACCCTAGAGTATGCCCTCCGACACCATGGACTATAGCCTGTCGCTTTTCTGTGATTTTCACCTTTTTTCAAATCCTCCGAAATCGTGAAAAACGACATACTATAGTATGTCCTCCGACACCATGGACTATAGCCTGTCGCTTTCCTGTGATTTTCACCTTTTTTCAAATCCTCCGAAATCGTGAAAAACTACACACTATAGTATGCCCTCTGACACCATGGACTATAGCCTGTCGCTTTTATGTGATTTTCTCCTTTTTTTCAAATCCTCCGAAATCGTAAAAAACATACTATAGTATGCCCTCCGACACCATGGACTATAGCCTTTCGCATTTCCCTGATTTCACCTTTTTTCAAATCCTCCGAAAACATGAAAAACGACATACTATAGTATGTCCTCCGACACCATGGACTATAGCCTGTCGCTTTTCTGTGATTTTCACCTTTTTTCAAATCCTCCGAAATCGTGAAAAACTACACACTATAGTATGCCCTCTGACACCATGGACTATAGCCTGTCGCTTTTATGTGATTTTCTCCTTTTTTTCAAATCCTCCGAAATCGTAAAAAACGACATACTATAGTATGCCCTCCGACACCATGGACTATAGCCTGTCGCTTTTCTGTGATTTTCACTTTTTTTCAAATCCTCCGAAATCGTGAAAAACAACACACTATAGTATGCCTTTCGACACCATGGACTATAGCCTTTCGCTTTTCCCTGATTTTCACCTTTTTTCAAAACATCCGAAATCGTGAAAAACGACATACTATAGTATGCCCTCCGACACCATGGACTATAGCCTGTCGCTTTTATGTGATTTTCTCCTTTTTTTCAAATCCTCCGAAATCGTAAAAAACGACATACTATAGTATGCCCTCCGACACCATGGACAATTTACTATTTAGGCATTTAGCAGACGCTCTTAATCCAGAGCGATTTACATTAGGCAGGAACAAAAGTATGGGAATACATCACATATATAAAATGCATTTATCAAGAAACATGCGTAAGCTAAGAACGTAACTAGAACATATCTATATAATGACACTATACATATTAACTATACATATATACTATACTATGCTATACATATGTAGGCTACTATGATGTGCTATGACTATATACAATGTAATTATTGTGCTGTCTACATGACATGCTATAAGTCTGTTTCAAATGCTATCTAAGTCTAAAAAGTGCTATCTAAGGGGGTAGGATAAGTGCTATATGGGCCATGATGGAGTCTGAAAAGGTGGGTCTTCAGACTACGGACTATGGACTATAGCCTGTCGCTTTTCTGTGATTTTCACCTTTTTTCAAATCCTCCGAAATCGTGAAAAACTACACACTATAGTATGCCCTCCGACACCATGGACTATAGCCTTTCGCTTTTTTCAAACCCTCAACAATGATGAAGAATCACGCACTATAGAGCGCCGCTCAATGACCTTGACCAGTATCAATGACCTTGACAAGTGTAAATGACCTTGATCAGTATAAATGACCTTGACCAGTATAAATTACCTTCATAAGACTTGTACATGACCTTCACCAGTATAAATGACCTTCATAAGACTAGTAAATTACATTGACCAGTATAAATGACCTTCATAAGACTCGTATGTGATTTTCGTCTTTTTTTCAAATCCTCAAAAATGATGGAAAACGGCATGCGATAGTATGCCGTTTGAGACCATGGGCAATTGCCCATCGCCATGGTCATAAATTATGAAAAACAAGGATTTGAAAAAAAGACGAAAATGACTCCGAGACGATGGGCTATAGCCCATGGTCTCGGAGTGATTTTCGTCTTTTTTTCAAATCCTCAAAAATGATGCAAAACGGCATGCTATAGTATGCCGTTTGAGACCATGGGCTATAGCCCATCGCCATGGTCATAAGTGATGAAAAACAAGGATTTGAAAAAAAGACGAAAATGACTCCGAGACCATGGGCTATAGCCCATGGTCTCGGAGTGATTTTCGTATTTTTTTTAAATCCTCAAAAATGATGGAAAACGGCATGCTATAGTATGCCGTTTGAGACCATGGGCTATAGCCCATCGCCATGGTCATAAGTGATGAAAAACAAGGATTTGAAAAAAAGACGAAAATGACTCCGAGACGATGGGCTATAGCCCATGGTCTCGGAGTGATTTTCGTCTTTTTTTCAAATACTCAAAAATGATGGAAAACGGCATGCGATAGTATGCCGTTCGAGACCATGGGCTATAGCCCATCGCCATGGTCATAAATGATGAAAAACGAGGATTTGAAAAAAAGACGAAAATGACTCCGAGACGATGGGCTATAGCCCATGGTCTCGGAGTGATTTTCGTCTTTTTTTCAAATACTCAAAAATGATGCAAAACGGCATGCTATTGTATGCCGTTCGAGACCATGGGCTATTGCCCATCGCCATGGTCATAAATTATGAAAAACAAGGATTTGAAAAAAAGACGAAAATGACTCCGAGACGATGGGCTATAGCCCATGGTCTCGGAGTGATTTTCGTCTTTTTTTCAAATCCTCAAAAATGATGCAAAACGGCATGCTATAGTATGCCGTTTGAGACCATGGGCTATAGCCCATCGCCATGTTCATAAGTGATGAAAAACAAGGATTTGAAAAAAAGACGAAAATTACTCCGAGACGATGGGCTATAGCCCATGGTCTCGGAGTGATTTTCGTCTTTTTTTCAAATCCTCAAAAATGATGGAAAACGGCATGCTATAGTATGCCGTTCGAGACCATGGGCTATAGCCCATCGCCATGGTCATAAATGATGAAAAACGAGGATTTGAAAAAAAGACGAAAATGACTCCGAGACGATGGGCTATAGCCCATGGTCTCGGAGTCATTTTCGTCTTTTTTTCAAATCCTCAAAAATGATGCAAAACGGCATGCTATAGTATGCCGTTCGAGACCATGGGCTATTGCCCATCGCCATGGTCATAAATGATGAAAAACAAGGATTTGAAAAAAAGACGAAAATTACTCCGAGACGATGGGCTATAGCCCATGGTCTCGGAGTGATTTTCGTCTTTTTTTCAAATCCTCAAAAATGATGGAAAACGGCATGCGATAGTATGCCGTTCGAGACCATGGGCTATAGCCCATCGCCATGGTCATAAATGATGAAAAACAAGGATTTGAAAAAAAAATGACGAAAATGACTCCGAGACGATGGGCTATAGCCCATGGTCTCGGAGTGATTTTCGTCTTTTTTTCAAATCCTCAAAAATGATGCAAAACGGCATGCTATAGTATGCCGTTCGAGACCATGGGCTATAGCCCATCGCCATGGTCATAAATTATGAAAAACAAGGATTTGAAAAAAAGACGAAAATGACTCCGAGACCATGGGCTATAGCCCATGTTCTCGGAGTGATTTTCGTCTTTTTTTCAAATCCTCAAAAATTTTGCAAAACGGCATGCTATAGTATGCCGTTCGAGACCATGGGCTATAGCCCATCGCCATGGTCATAAATTATGAAAAACAAGGATTTGAAAAAAAGACGAAAATGACTCCGAGACGATGGGCTATAGCCCATGGTCTCGGAGTGATTTTCGTCTTTTTTTCAAATCCTCAAAAATGATGGAAAATGGCATGCGATAGTATGCCGTTCGAGACCATGGGCTATAGCCCATCGCCATGGTCATAAATGATGAAAAACGAGGATTTGAAAAAAAGACGAAAATGACTCCGAGACGATGGGCTATAGCCCATGGTCTCGGAGTGATTTTCGTCTTTTTTTTAAATCCTCAAAAATGATGCAAAACGGCATGCTATAGTATGCCGTTTGAGACCATGGGCTATAGCCCATCGCCATGTTCATAAGTGATGAAAAACAAGGATTTGAAAAAAAGACGAAAATGACTCCGAGACGATGGGCTATAGCCCATGGTCTCGGAGTGATTTTCGTCTTTTTTTCAAATCCTCAAAAATGATGGAAAACGGCATGCTATAGTATGCCGTTCGAGACCATGGGCTATAGCCCATCGCCATGGTCATAAATGATGAAAAACGAGGATTTGAAAAAAAGACGAAAATGACTCCGAGACGATGGGCTATAGCCCATGGTCTCGGAGTGATTTTCGTCTTTTTTTCAAATCCTCAAAAATGATGCAAAACGCCATGCTATAGTATGCCGTTTGAGACCATGGGCTATAGCCCATCGCCATGGTCATAAGTGATGAAAAACGAGGATTTGAAAAAAAGACGAAAATGACTCCGAGACGATGGGCTATAGCCCATGGTCTCGGAGTGATTTTCGTCTTTTTTTCAAATCCTCAAAAATGATGCAAAACGGCATGCTATAGTATGCCGTTCGAGACCATGGGCTATATAGCCCATCGCCATGGTCATAAATTATGAAAAACAAGGATTTGAAAAAAAGACGAAAATGACTCCGAGACGATGGGCTATAGCCCATGGTCTCGGAGTGATTTTCGTCTTTTTTTCAAATCCTCAAAAATGATGCAAAACGGCATGCTATAGTATGCCGTTCGAGACCATGGGCTATAGCCCATCGCCATGGTCATAAATTATGAAAAACAAGGATTTGAAAAAAAGACGAAAATGACTCCGAGACCATGGGCTATAGCCCATGTTCTCGGAGTGATTTTCGTCTTTTTTTCAAATCCTCAAAAATTTTGCAAAACGGCATGCTATAGTATGCCGTTCGAGACCATGGGCTATAGCCCATCGCCATGGTCATAAATTATGAAAAACAAGGATTTGAAAAAAAGACGAAAATGACTCCGAGACGATGGGCTATAGCCCATGGTCTCGGAGTGATTTTCGTCTTTTTTTCAAATCCTCAAAAATGATGGAAAATGGCATGCGATAGTATGCCGTTCGAGACCATGGGCTATAGCCCATCGCCATGGTCATAA
Source organism: Electrona antarctica (assembly GCF_951216825.1). NCBI lineage: Eukaryota > Metazoa > Chordata > Actinopteri > Myctophiformes > Myctophidae > Electrona > Electrona antarctica. The sequence continues at coordinate 1,247,285 of NC_136806.1, forward strand.
ATGATGAAAAACGAGGATTTGAAAAAAAGACGAAAATGACTCCGAGACGATGGGCTATAGCCCATGGTCTCGGAGTGATTTTCGTCTTTTTTTTAAATCCTCAAAAATGATGCAAAACGGCATGCTATAGTATGCCGTTTGAGACCATGGGCTATAGCCCATCGCCATGTTCATAAGTGATGAAAAACAAGGATTTGAAAAAAAGACGAAAATGACTCCGAGACGATGGGCTATAGCCCATGGTCTCGGAGTGATTTTCGTCTTTTTTTCAAATCCTCAAAAATGATGGAAAACGGCATGCTATAGTATGCCGTTCGAGACCATGGGCTATAGCCCATCGCCATGGTCATAAATGATGAAAAACGAGGATTTGAAAAAAAGACGAAAATGACTCCGAGACGATGGGCTATAGCCCATGGTCTCGGAGTGATTTTCGTCTTTTTTTCAAATCCTCAAAAATGATGCAAAACGCCATGCTATAGTATGCCGTTTGAGACCATGGGCTATAGCCCATCGCCATGGTCATAAGTGATGAAAAACGAGGATTTGAAAAAAAGACGAAAATGACTCCGAGACGATGGGCTATAGCCCATGGTCTCGGAGTGATTTTCGTCTTTTTTTCAAATCCTCAAAAATGATGCAAAACGGCATGCTATAGTATGCCGTTCGAGACCATGGGCTATATAGCCCATCGCCATGGTCATAAATTATGAAAAACAAGGATTTGAAAAAAAGACGAAAATGACTCCGAGACGATGGGCTATAGCCCATGGTCTCGGAGTGATTTTCGTCTTTTTTTCAAATCCTCAAAAATTATGGAAAACGGCATGCTATAGTATGCCGTTCGAGACCATGGGCTATAGCCCATCGCCATGGTCATAAATTATGAAAAACAAGGATTTGAAAAAAAGACGAAAATGTCTCCGAGACGATGGGCTATAGCCCATCGTCTCGGAGTGATTTTCGTCTTTTTTTCAAATCCTCAAAAATGATGGAAAATGGCATGCGATAGTATGCCGTTCGAGACCATGGGCTATAGCCCATCGCCATGGTCATAAATGATGAAAAACGAGGATTTGAAAAAAAGACGAAAATGACTCCGAGACGATGGGCTATTGCCCATGGTCTCGGAGTGATTTTCGTCTTTTTTTCAAATCCTCAAAAATGTTGCAAAACGGCATGCTATAGTATGCCGTTCGAGACCATGGGCTATATAGCCCATCGCCATGGTCATAAATGACGAAAAACGAGGATTTGAAAAAAAGACGAAAATGACTCCGAGACGATGGGCTATAGCCCATGGTCTCGGAGTGATTTTCGTCTTTTTTTCAAATCCTCAAAAATGATGCAAAACGGCATGCTATAGTATGCCGTTTGAGACCATGGGCTATAGCCCATCGCCATGGTCATAAGTGATGAAAAACAAGGATTTGAAAAAAAGACGAAAATGACTCCGAGACGATGGGCTATAGCCCATGGTCTCGGAGTGATTTTCGTCTTTTTTTCAAATCCTCAAAAATGATGGAAAACGGCATGCTATAGTATGCCGTTCGAGACCATGGGCTATAGCCCATCGCCATGGTCATAAATGATGAAAAACGAGGATTTAAAAAAAAAACGAAAATGACTCCGAGACGATGGGCTATAGCCCATGGTCTCGGAGTGATTTTCGTCTTTTTTTCAAATCCTCAAAAATGATGCAAAACGGCATGCTATAGTATGCCGTTCGAGACCATGGGCTATTGCCCATCGCCATGGTCATAAATTATGAAAAACAAGGATTTGAAAAAAAGACGAAAATGACTCCGAGACGATGGGCTATAGCCCATGGTCTCGGAGTGATTTTCGTCTTTTTTTCAAATCCTCAAAAATGATGGAAAACGGCATGCGATAGTATGCCGTTCGAGACCATGGGCTATAGCCCATCGCCATGGTCATAAATTATGAAAAACAAGGATTTGAAAAAAAGACGAAAATGACTCCGAGACGATGGGCTATAGCCCATGGTCTCGGAGTGATTTTCGACTTTTTTTCAAATCCTCAAAAATGATGCAAAACGGCATGCTATAGTATGCCGTTTGAGACCATGGGCTATAGCCCATCGCCATGGTCATAAGTGATGAAAAACAAGGATTTGAAAAAAAGACGAAAATCACTCCGAGACCATGGGCTATAGCCCATGGTCTCGGAGTGATTTTCGTCTTTTTTTCAAATCCTCAAAAATGATGGAAAACGGCATGCTATAGTATGCCGTTCGAGACCATGGGCTATAGCCCATCGCCATGGTCATAAATGATGAAAAACAAGGATTTGAAAAAAAGACGAAAATGACTCCGAGACGATGGGCTATAGCCCATGGTCTCGGAGTCATTTTCGTCTTTTTTTCAAATCCTCAAAAATGATGCAAAACGGCATGCTATAGTATGCCGTTCGAGACCATGGGCTATTGCCCATCGCCATGGTCATAAATGATGAAAAACAAGGATTTGAAAAAAAAGACGAAAATTACTCCGAGACGATGGGCTATAGCCCATGGTCTCGGAGTGATTTTCGTCTTTTTTTCAAATCCTCAAAAATGATGGAAAACGGCATGCGATAGTATGCCGTTCGAGACCATGGGCTATAGCCCATCGCCATGGTCATAAATGATGAAAAACAAGGATTTGAAAAAAAGACGAAAATGACTCCGAGACGATGGGCTATAGCCCATGTTCTCGGAGTGATTTTCGTCTTTTTTTCAAATCCTCAAAAATGATGCAAAACGGCATGCTATAGTATGCCGTTCGAGACCATGGGCTATAGCCCATCGCCATAGTCATAAATTATGAAAAACAAGGATTTGAAAAAAAGACGAAAATGACTCCGAGACGATGGGCTATAGCCCATGGTCTCGGAGTGATTTTCGTCTTTTTTTCAAATCCTCAAAAATGATGCAAAACGGCATGCTATAGTATGCCGTTCGAGACCATGGGCTATAGCCCATCGCCATGGTCATAAATGATGAAAAACAAGGATTTGAAAAAAAGACGAAAATGACTCCGAGACGATGGGCTATAGCCCATGGTCTCGGAGTGATTTTCGTCTTTTTTTCAAATCCTCAAATTTGATGCAAAACGGCATGCTATAGTATGCCGTTCGAGACCATGGGCTATAGCCCATCGCCATGGTCATAAACAACAAAAACACCTTGAAGACCTTAACAGGAGCCCTTGTACAGGGTTTCTTTGACTATGCATGCACCTCCTGGTACCACAGCACCTCAAAGGCCCTTAAAACCAGGCTCCAGACTTCCCAAAACAAACTGGTCAGGCTCCTACTTGATCTAGCCCCCCGAACCCACCTAACCCCTGCCCACTTCGACAGGCTGGAATGGCTTAGGGTCGACGACAGAGTACAGCATCTTGCAATGGGTCTGGTCCACAATATTCGATACACCACCAAGATACCCATGTACCTGTCTAGATACTTCCTTAATGTTAACGAAGTCCACACCCACAACACCAGAGGGAGTGCAACGAACCATGTACAACCCAGATTCGGCACAAACAAGGGACTAAATTCTTTTCGCTCCTATGCCACCAAAATGTGGAACGCCCTACCAACTGTCATTAAGACATGCGAATCCCTTGACTCCTTCAAAACCGCTCTCAAAGGGCACCTACGGATGGCTGCAATTTGAAACTGGCCCCCGTAAAATCTGAATCCCCCCCCCCCCCCCGCCCCCCCCTTTTTCCCCTCACTGTATATATTTATTTTCCCTTTTTACCTCCTTTATGATGAATTCCTGTTCTGTCTATAGAAGTGTCTATTTGTACGTCTCTAAATGTTTTGATGATTTGAACATGGTGGACCCTATTGGAAACAAGTGTAATGCTTAATTGGGTCGTCCACTCACAGTTAACAGCCTTTGTATTGAGTTTGTGCTTGAAATGTACTGTAATTCTGCAAACTGTTAATAAATTCTTCAATCAATCAATCAATAAATGATGAAAAACAAGGATTTGAAAAAAAGACGAAAATGACTCCGAGACGATGGGCTATAGCCCATGGTCTCGGAGTGATTTTCGTCTTTTTTTCAAATCCTCAAAAATGATGGAAAATGGCATGCGATAGTATGCCGTTCGAGACCATGGGCTATAGCCCATCGCCATGGTCATAAATGATGAAAAACAAGGATTTGAAAAAAAGACGAAAATGACTCCGAGACGATGGGCTATAGCCCATGGTCTCGACTCGGAGTCATTTTCGTCTTTTTTTCAAATCCTCAAAAATGATGCAAAACGGCATGCTATAGTATGCCGTTCGAGACCATGGGCTATAGCCCATCGCCATGGTCATAAATTATGAAAAACAAGGATTTGAAAAAAAGACGAAAATGACTCCGAGACGATGGGCTATAGCCCATGGTCTCGGAGTGATTTTCGTCTTTTTTTCAAATCCTCAAAAATGATGCAAAACGGCATGCTATAGTATGCCGTTCGAGACCATGGGCTATAGCCCATCGCCATGGTCATAAATGATGAAAAACAAGGATTTGAAAAAAAGACGAAAATGACTCCGAGACGATGGGCTATAGCCCATGGTCTCGACTCGGAGTGATTTTCGTCTTTTTTTTTAATCCTCAAAAATGATGGAAAACGGCATGCTATAGTATGCCGTTCGAGACCATGGGCTATAGCCCATCACCATGGTCATAAATTATGAAAAACAAGGATTTGAAAAAAAGACGAAAATGTCTCCGAGACGATGGGCTATAGCCCATGGTCTCGGAGTGATTTTCGTCTTTTTTTTAAATCCTCAAAAATGATGCAAAACGGCATGCTATAGTATGCCGTTCGAGACCATGGGCTATAGCCCATCGCCATGGTCATAAATTATGAAAAACAAGGATTTGAAAAAAAGACGAAAATGACTCCGAGACGATGGGCTATAGCCCATGGTCTCGGAGTGATTTTCGTCTTTTTTTAAAATCCTCAAATTTGATTCAAAACGGCATGCTATAGTATGCCGTTCGAGACCATGGGCTATATAGCCCATCGCCATGGTCATAAATGATGAAAAACAAGGATTTGAAAAAAAGACGAAAATGACTCCGAGACGATGGGCTATATATAGCCCATGGTCTCGGAGTGATTTTCGTCTTTTTTTCAAATCCTCAAAAATGATGGAAAATGGCATGCGATAGTATGCCGTTCGAGACCATGGGCTATAGCCCATCGCCATGGTCATAAATGATGAAAAACGAGGATTTGAAAAAAAGACGAAAATGACTCCGAGACGATGGGCTATTGTCCATGGTCTCGGAGTGATTTTCGTCTTTTTTTCAAATCCTCAAAAATGATGCAAAACGGCATGCTATAGTATGCCGTTTGAGACCATGGGCTATAGCCCATCGCCATGTTCATAAGTGATGAAAAACAAGGATTTGAAAAAAAGACGAAAATGACTCCGAGACGATGGGCTATAGCCCATGGTCTCGGAGTGATTTTCGTCTTTTTTTCAAATCCTCAAAAATGATGGAAAACGGCATGCTATAGTATGCCGTTCGAGACCATGGGCTATAGCCCATCGCCATGGTCATAAATGATGAAAAACGAGGATTTGAAAAAAGACGAAAATGACTCCGAGACGATGGGCTATAGCCCATGGTCTCGGAGTGATTTTCGTCTTTTTTTCAAATCCTCAAAAATGATGCAAAACGCCATGCTATAGTATGCCGTTTGAGACCATGGGCTATAGCCCATCGCCATGGTCATAAGTGATGAAAAACAAGGATTTGAAAAAAAGACGAAAATGACTCCGAGACGATGGGCTATAGCCCATGGTCTCGGAGTGATTTTCGTCTTTTTTTCAAATCCTCAAAAATGATGGAAAACGGCATGCTATAGTATGCCGTTCGAGACCATGGGCTATAGCCCATCGCCATGGTCATAAATGATGAAAAACGAGGATTTGAAAAAAAGACGAAAATGACTCCGAGACGTTGGGCTATAGCCCATGGTCTCGGAGTGATTTTCGTCTTTTTTTCAAATCCTCAAAAATGATGCAAAACGGCATGCTATAGTATGCCGTTCGAGACCATGGGCTATATACCCCATCGCCATGGTCATAAATTATGAAAAACAAGGATTTGAAAAAAAGACGAAAATGACTCCGAGACGATGGGCTATAGCCCATGGTCTCGGAGTGATTTTCGTCTTTTTTTCAAATCCTCAAAAATGATGGAAAACGGCATGCTATAGTATGCCGTTCGAGACCATGGGCTATAGCCCATCGCCATGGTCATAAATGATGAAAAACAAGGATTTGAAAAAAAGACGAAAATGACTCCGAGACGATGGGCTATAGCCCATGGTCTCGACTCAGAGTGATTTTCGTCTTTTTTTAAAATCCTCAAAAATGATGGAAAACGGCATGCTATAGTATGCCGTTCGAGACCATGGGCTATAGCCCATCGCCATGGTCATAAATTATGAAAAACAAGGATTTGAAAAAAAGTCGAAAATGTCTCCGAGACGATGGGCTATAGCCCATCGTCTCGGAGTCATTTTCGTCTTTTTTTCAAATCCTCAAAAATGATGCAAAACGGCATGCTATAGTATGCCGTTCGAGACCATGGGCTATAGCCCATCGCCATGGTCTTAAATGATGAAAAACAAGGATTTGAAAAAAAGACGAAAATGACTCCGAGACGATGGGCTATAGCCCATGGTCTCGGAGTGATTTTCGTCTTTTTTTTAAATCCTCAAAAATGATGCAAAACGGCATGCTATAGTATGCCGTTCGAGACCATGGGCTATAGCCCATCGCCATGGTCATAAATTATGAAAAACAAGGATTTGAAAAAAAGACGAAAATGACTCCGAGACGATGGGCTATAGCCCATGGTCTCGGAGTGATTTTCGTCTTTTTTTAAAATCCTCAAATTTGATGCAAAACGGCATGCTATAGTATGCCGTTCGAGACCATGGGCTATATAGCCCATCGCCATGGTCATAAATGATGAAAAACAAGGATTTGAAAAAAAGACGAAAATGACTCCGAGACGATGGGCTATAGCCCATGGTCTCGGAGTGATTTTCGTCTTTTTTTCAAATCCTCAAAAATGATGGAAAATGGCATGCGATAGTATGCCGTTCGAGACCATGGGCTATAGCCAAGGGGGCAGGCAGGCTTTCCAACGTTGAAGCTCTAGGTCCTAGTGGTAGGACGAGGGACTACAGGCGGACCCGTGGATTCATGACCGGGAAACCCCGTGCAGCTGGGCTTTAACGTTGAGCGCTCGGTTGCCCTACGTCACTCAGGACCTCAAAGTTGAGGTCCTGGGAGGGACTTCCGGCAGTCTTCCGGGTGCTTCAAAACGCCACTGAGCAACTTCCACTGACATGAATAGCTGGGGGGGCGGAGCTTCGCGCTAGTTCAGTCTCTATTATATATATACTCTATGGCTATAGCCCATCGCCATGGTCATAAATGATGAAAAACGAGGATTTGAAAAAAAGACGAAAATGACTCCGAGACGATGGGCTATTGCCCATGGTCTCGGAGTGATTTTCGTCTTTTTTTCAAATCCTCAAAAATGATGCAAAACGGCATGCTATAGTATGCCGTTTGAGACCATGGGCTATAGCCCATCGCCATGTTCATAAGTGATGAAAAACAAGGATTTGAAAAAAAGACGAAAATGACTCCGAGACGATGGGCTATAGCCCATGGTCTCGGAGTCATTTTCGTCTTTTTTTCAAATCCTCAAAAATGATGGAAAACGGCATGCTATAGTATGCCGTTCGAGACCATGGGCTATAGCCCATCGCCATGGTCATAAATGATGAAAAACGAGGATTTGAAAAAAAGACGAAAATGACTCCGAGACGATGGGCTATAGCCCATGGTCTCGGAGTGATTTTCGTCTTTTTTTCAAATCCTCAAAAATGATGCAAAACGGCATGCTATAGTATGCCGTTTGAGACCATGGGCTATAGCCCATCGCCATGGTCATAAGTGATGAAAAACAAGGATTTGAAAAAAAGACGAAAATGACTCCGAGACGATGGGCTATAGCCCATGGTCTCGGAGTGATTTTCGTATTTTTTTCAAATCCTCAAAAATGATGCAAAACGGCATGCTATAGTATGCCGTTTGAGACCATGGGCTATAGCCCATCGCCATGGTCATAAGTGATGAAAAACAAGGATTTGAAAAAAAGACGAAAATGACTCCGAGACGATGGGCTATAGCCCATGGTCTCGGAGTGATTCTGTCTTTTTTTCAAATCCTCAAAAATGATGGAAAACGGCATGCTATAGTATGCCGTTCGAGACCATGGGCTATAGCCCATCGCCATGGTCATAAATGATGAAAAACAAGGATTTGAAAAAAAGACGAAAATGACTCCGAGACGATGGGCTATAGCCCATGGTCTCGGAGTGATTTTCGTCTTTTTTTCAAATCCTCAAATTTGATGCAAAACGGCATGCTATAGTATGCCGTTCGAGACCATGGGCTATAGCCCATCGCCATGGTCATAAACAACAAAAACACCTTGAAGACCTTAACAGGAGCCCTTGTACAGGGTTTCTTTGACTATGCATGCACCTCCTGGTACCACAGCACCTCAAAGGCCCTTAAAACCAGGCTCCAGACTTCCCAAAACAAACTGGTCAGGCTCCTACTTGATCTAGCCCCCCGAACCCACCTAACCCCTGCCCACTTCGACAGGCTGGAATGGCTTAGGGTCGACGACAGAGTACAGCATCTTGCAATGGGTCTGGTCCACAATATTCGATACACCACCAAGATACCCATGTACCTGTCTAGATACTTCCTTAATGTTAACGAAGTCCACACCCACAACACCAGAGGGAGTGCAACGAACCATGTACAACCCAGATTCGGCACAAACAAGGGACTAAATTCTTTTCGCTCCTATGCCACCAAAATGTGGAACGCCCTACCAACTGTCATTAAGACATGCGAATCCCTTGACTCCTTCAAAACCGCTCTCAAAGGGCACCTACGGATGGCTGCAATTTGAAACTGGCCCCCGTAAAATCTGAATCCCCCCCCCCCCCCCGCCCCCCCCTTTTTCCCCTCACTGTATATATTTATTTTCCCTTTTTACCTCCTTTATGATGAATTCCTGTTCTGTCTATAGAAGTGTCTATTTGTACGTCTCTAAATGTTTTGATGATTTGAACATGGTGGACCCTATTGGAAACAAGTGTAATGCTTAATTGGGTCGTCCACTCACAGTTAACAGCCTTTGTATTGAGTTTGTGCTTGAAATGTACTGTAATTCTGCAAACTGTTAATAAATTCTTCAATCAATCAATCAATAAATGATGAAAAACAAGGATTTGAAAAAAAGACGAAAATGACTCCGAGACGATGGGCTATAGCCCATGGTCTCGGAGTGATTTTCGTCTTTTTTTCAAATCCTCAAAAATGATGGAAAATGGCATGCGATAGTATGCCGTTCGAGACCATGGGCTATAGCCCATCGCCATGGTCATAAATGATGAAAAACAAGGATTTGAAAAAAAGACGAAAATGACTCCGAGACGATGGGCTATAGCCCATGGTCTCGACTCGGAGTCATTTTCGTCTTTTTTTCAAATCCTCAAAAATGATGCAAAACGGCATGCTATAGTATGCCGTTCGAGACCATGGGCTATAGCCCATCGCCATGGTCATAAATTATGAAAAACAAGGATTTGAAAAAAAGACGAAAATGACTCCGAGACGATGGGCTATAGCCCATGGTCTCGGAGTGATTTTCGTCTTTTTTTCAAATCCTCAAAAATGATGCAAAACGGCATGCTATAGTATGCCGTTCGAGACCATGGGCTATAGCCCATCGCCATGGTCATAAATGATGAAAAACAAGGATTTGAAAAAAAGACGAAAATGACTCCGAGACGATGGGCTATAGCCCATGGTCTCGACTCGGAGTGATTTTCGTCTTTTTTTTAAATCCTCAAAAATGATGGAAAACGGCATGCTATAGTATGCCGTTCGAGACCATGGGCTATAGCCCATCACCATGGTCATAAATTATGAAAAACAAGGATTTGAAAAAAAGACGAAAATGTCTCCGAGACGATGGGCTATAGCCCATGGTCTCGGAGTGATTTTCGTCTTTTTTTTAAATCCTCAAAAATGATGCAAAACGGCATGCTATAGTATGCCGTTCGAGACCATGGGCTATAGCCCATCGCCATGGTCATAAATTATGAAAAACAAGGATTTGAAAAAAAGACGAAAATGACTCCGAGACGATGGGCTATAGCCCATGGTCTCGGAGTGATTTTCGTCTTTTTTTCAAATCCTCAAAAATGATGGAAAATGGCATGCGATAGTATGCCGTTCGAGACCATGGGCTATAGCCCATCGCCATGGTCATAAATGATGAAAAACGAGGATTTGAAAAAAAGACGAAAATGACTCCGAGACGATGGGCTATTGCCCATGGTCTCGGAGTGATTTTCGTCTTTTTTTCAAATCCTCAAAAATGATGCAAAACGGCATGCTATAGTATGCCGTTTGAGACCATGGGCTATAGCCCATCGCCATGTTCATAAGTGATGAAAAACAAGGATTTGAAAAAAAGACGAAAATGACTCCGAGACGATGGGCTATAGCCCATGGTCTCGGAGTGATTTTCGTCTTTTTTTCAAATCCTCAAAAATGATGGAAAACGGCATGCTATAGTATGCCGTTCGAGACCATGGGCTATAGCCCATCGCCATGGTCATAAATGATGAAAAACGAGGATTTGAAAAAAAGACGAAAATGACTCCGAGACGTTGGGCTATAGCCCATGGTCTCGGAGTGATTTTCGTCTTTTTTTCAAATCCTCAAAAATGATGCAAAACGGCATGCTATAGTATGCCGTTCGAGACCATGGGCTATATACCCCATCGCCATGGTCATAAATTATGAAAAACAAGGATTTGAAAAAAAGACGAAAATGACTCCGAGACGATGGGCTATAGCCCATGGTCTCGGAGTGATTTTCGTCTTTTTTTCAAATCCTCAAAAATGATGGAAAACGGCATGCTATAGTATGCCGTTCGAGACCATGGGCTATAGCCCATCGCCATGGTCATAAATGATGAAAAACAAGGATTTGAAAAAAAGACGAAAATGACTCCGAGACGATGGGCTATAGCCCATGGTCTCGACTCAGAGTGATTTTCGTCTTTTTTTAAAATCCTCAAAAATGATGGAAAACGGCATGCTATAGTATGCCGTTCGAGACCATGGGCTATAGCCCATCGCCATGGTCATAAATTATGAAAAACAAGGATTTGAAAAAAAGACGAAAATGACTCCGAGACGATGGGCTATAGCCCATGGTCTCGGAGTGATTTTCGTCTTTTTTTCAAATCCTCAAAAATGATGCAAAACGGCATGCTATAGTATGCCGTTCGAGACCATGGGCTATAGCCCATCGCCATGGTCATAAATTATGAAAAACAAGGATTTGAAAAAAAGACGAAAATGACTCCGAGACGATGGGCTATAGCCCATGGTCTCGGAGTGATTTTCGTCTTTTTTTAAAATCCTCAAATTTGATGCAAAACGGCATGCTATAGTATGCCGTTCGAGACCATGGGCTATATAGCCCATCGCCATGGTCATAAATGATGAAAAACAAGGATTTGAAAAAAAGACGAAAATGACTCCGAGACGATGGGCTATAGCCCATGGTCTCGGAGTGATTTTCGTCTTTTTTTCAAATCCTCAAAAATGATGGAAAATGGCATGCGATAGTATGCCGTTCGAGACCATGGGCTATAGCCCATCGCCATGGTCATAAATGATGAAAAACGAGGATTTGAAAAAAAGACGAAAATGACTCCGAGACGATGGGCTATTGCCCATGGTCTCGGAGTGATTTTCGTCTTTTTTTCAAATCCTCAAAAATGATGCAAAACGGCATGCTATAGTATGCCGTTTGAGACCATGGGCTATAGCCCATCGCCATGTTCATAAGTGATGAAAAACAAGGATTTGAAAAAAAGACGAAAATGACTCCGAGACGATGGGCTATAGCCCATGGTCTCGGAGTGATTTTCGTCTTTTTTTCAAATCCTCAAAAATGATGGAAAACGGCATGCTATAGTATGCCGTTCGAGACCATGGGCTATAGCCCATCGCCATGGTCATAAATGATGAAAAACGAGGATTTGAAAAAAGACGAAAATGACTCCGAGACGATGGGCTATAGCCCATGGTCTCGGAGTGATTTTCGTCTTTTTTTCAAATCCTCAAAAATGATGCAAAACGCCATGCTATAGTATGCCGTTTGAGACCATGGGCTATAGCCCATCGCCATGGTCATAAGTGATGAAAAACAAGGATTTGAAAAAAAGACGAAAATTACTCCGAGACGATGGGCTATAGCCCATGGTCTCGGAGTGATTTTCGTCTTTTTTTCAAATCCTCAAAAATGATGGAAAACGGCATGCTATAGTATGCCGTTCGAGACCATGGGCTATAGCCCATCGCCATGGTCATAAATGATGAAAAACGAGGATTTGAAAAAAAGACGAAAATGACTCCGAGACGTTGGGCTATAGCCCATGGTCTCGGAGTGATTTTCGTATTTTTTTCAAATCCTCAAAAATGATGCAAAACGGCATGCTATAGTATGCCGTTCGAGACCATGGGCTATATACCCCATCGCCATGGTCATAAATTATGAAAAACAAGGATTTGAAAAAAAGACGAAAATGACTCCGAGACGATGGGCTATAGCCCATGGTCTCGGAGTGATTTTCGTCTTTTTTTCAAATCCTCAAAAATGATGGAAAACGGCATGCTATAGTATGCCGTTCGAGACCATGGGCTATAGCCCATCGCCATGGTCATAAATGATGAAAAACAAGGATTTGAAAAAAAGACGAAAATGACTCCGAGACGATGGGCTATAGCCCATGGTCTCGACTCAGAGTGATTTTCGTCTTTTTTTAAAATCCTCAAAAATGATGGAAAACGGCATGCTATAGTATGCCGTTCGAGACCATGGGCTATAGCCCATCGCCATGGTCATAAATTATGAAAAACAAGGATTTGAAAAAAAGACGAAAATGTCTCCGAGACGATGGGCTATAGCCCATCGTCTCGGAGTCATTTTCGTCTTTTTTTCAAATCCTCAAAAATGATGCAAAACGGCATGCTATAGTATGCCGTTCGAGACCATGGGCTATAGCCCATCGCCATGGTCTTAAATGATGAAAAACAAGGATTTGAAAAAAAGACGAAAATGACTCCGAGACGATGGGCTATAGCCCATGGTCTCGGAGTGATTTTCGTCTTTTTTTTAAATCCTCAAAAATGATGCAAAACGGCATGCTATAGTATGCCGTTCGAGACCATGGGCTATAGCCCATCGCCATGGTCATAAATTATGAAAAACAAGGATTTGAAAAAAAGACGAAAATGACTCCGAGACGATGGGCTATAGCCCATGGTCTCGGAGTGATTTTCGTCTTTTTTTAAAATCCTCAAATTTGATGCAAAACGGCATGCTATAGTATGCCGTTCGAGACCATGGGCTATATAGCCCATCGCCATGGTCATAAGTGATGAAAAACAAGGATTTGAAAAAAAGACGAAAATGACTCCGAGACGATGGGCTATAGCCCATGGTCTCGGAGTCATTTTCGTCTTTTTTTCAAATCCTCAAAAATGATGGAAAACGGCATGCTATAGTATGCCGTTCGAGACCATGGGCTATAGCCCATCGCCATGGTCATAAATTATGAAAAACAAGGATTTGAAAAAAAGACGAAAATGACTCCGAGACGATGGGCTATAGCCCATGGTCTCGGAGTGATTTTCGTCTTTTTTTAAAATCCTCAAATTTGATGCAAAACGGCATGCTATAGTATGCCGTTCGAGACCATGGGCTATATAGCCCATCGCCATGGTCATAAGTGATGAAAAACAAGGATTTGAAAAAAAGACGAAAATGACTCCGAGAAGATGGGCTATAGCCCATGGTCTCGGAGTGATTTTCGTCTTTTTTTCAAATCCTCAAAAATGATGCAAAACGGCATGCTATAGTATGCCGTTTGAGACCATGGGCTATAGCCCATCGCCATGGTCATAAGTGATGAAAAACAAGGATTTGAAAAAAAGACGAAAATGACTCCGAGACGATGGGCTATAGCCCATGGTCTCGGAGTGATTTTCGTATTTTTTTCAAATCCTCAAAAATGATGCAAAACGGCATGCTATAGTATGCCGTTTGAGACCATGGGCTATAGCCCATCGCCATGGTCATAAGTGATGAAAAACAAGGATTTGAAAAAAAGACGAAAATGACTCCGAGACGATGGGCTATAGCCCATGGTCTCGGAGTGATTTTCGTCTTTTTTTTAAATCCTCAAATTTGATGCAAAACGGCATGCTATAGTATGCCGTTCGAGACCATGGGCTATATAGCCCATCGCCATGGTCATAAATGATGAAAAACAAGGATTTGAAAAAAAGACGAAAATGACTCCGAGACGATGGGCTATAGCCCATGGTCTCGGAGTGATTTTCGTCTATTTTTCAAATCCTCAAAAATGATGGAAAATGGCATGCGATAGTATGCCGTTCGAGACCATGGGCTATAGCCCATCGCCATGGTCATAAATGATGAAAAACGAGGATTTGAAAAAAAGACGAAAATGACTCCGAGACGATGGGCTATTGCCCATGGTCTCGGAGTGATTTTCGTCTTTTTTTCAAATCCTCAAAAATGATGCAAAACGGCATGCTATAGTATGCCGTTTGAGACCATGGGCTATAGCCCATCGCCATGGTCATAAATTATGAAAAACAAGGATTTGAAAAAAAGACGAAAATGACTCCGAGACGATGGGCTATAGCCCATGGTCTCGACTCAGAGTGATTTTCGTCTTTTTTTAAAATCCTCAAAAATGATGGAAAACGGCATGCTATAGTATGCCGTTCGAGACCATGGGCTATAGCCCATCGCCATGGTCATAAATTATGAAAAACAAGGATTTGAAAAAAAGACGAAAATGTCTCCGAGACGATGGGCTATAGCCCATGGTCTCGGAGTGATTTTCGTCTTTTTTTTAAATCCTCAAAAATGATGCAAAACGGCATGCTATAGTATGCCGTTCGAGACCATGGGCTATAGCCCATCGCCATGGTCATAAATTATGAAAAACAAGGATTTGAAAAAAAGACGAAAATGACTCCGAGACGATGGGCTATAGCCCATGGTCTCGGAGTGATTTTCGTCTTTTTTTTAAATCCTCAAAAATGATGCAAAACGGCATGCTATAGTATGCCGTTCGAGACCATGGGCTATATAGCCCATCGCCATGGTAATAAATGATGAAAAACAAGGATTTGAAAAAAAGACGAAAATGACTC
Organism: Electrona antarctica; assembly: GCF_951216825.1. Classification (NCBI taxonomy): domain Eukaryota; kingdom Metazoa; phylum Chordata; class Actinopteri; order Myctophiformes; family Myctophidae; genus Electrona; species Electrona antarctica. The sequence continues at coordinate 1,262,687 of NC_136806.1, forward strand.
CGAGACGATGGGCTATAGCCCATGGTCTCGGAGTGATTTTCGTCTTTTTTTCAAATCCTCAAAAATGATGGAAAATGGCATGCGATAGTATGCCGTTCGAGACCATGGGCTATAGCCCATCGCCATGGTCATAAATGATGAAAAACGAGGATTTGAAAAAAAGACGAAAATGACTCCGAGACGATGGGCTATTGCCCATGGTCTCGGAGTGATTTTCGTCTTTTTTTCAAATCCTCAAAAATGATGCAAAACGGCATGCTATAGTATGCCGTTTGAGACCATGGGCTATAGCCCATCGCCATGTTCATAAGTGATGAAAAACAAGGATTTGAAAAAAAGACGAAAATGACTCCGAGACGATGGGCTATAGCCCATGGTCTCGGAGTGATTTTCGTCTTTTTTTCAAATCCTCAAAAATGATGCAAAACGGCATGCTATAGTATGCCGTTCGAGACCATGGGCTATAGCCCATCGCCATGGTCATAAATGATGAAAAACGAGGATTTGAAAAAAAGACGAAAATGACTCCGAGACGATGGGCTATAGCCCATGGTCTCGGAGTGATTTTCGTCTTTTTTTCAAATCCTCAAAAATGATGCAAAACGGCATGCTATAGTATGCCGTTCGAGACCATGGGCTATATAGCCCATCGCCATGGTCATAAATTATGAAAAACAAGGATTTGAAAAAAAGACGAAAATGACTCCGAGACGATGGGCTATAGCCCATGGTCTCGGAGTGATTTTCGTCTTTTTTTCAAATCCTCAAAAATGATGCAAAACGGCATGCTATAGTATGCCGTTCGAGACCATGGGCTATAGCCCATCGCCATGGTCTTAAATGATGAAAAACAAGGATTTGAAAAAAAGACGAAAATGACTCCGAGACGATGGGCTATAGCCCATGGTCTCGGAGTGATTTTCGTCTTTTTTTTAAATCCTCAAAAATGATGCAAAACGGCATGCTATAGTATGCCGTTCGAGACCATGGGCTATAGCCCATCGCCATGGTCATAAATTATGAAAAACAAGGATTTGAAAAAAAGACGAAAATGACTCCGAGACGATGGGCTATAGCCCATGGTCTCGGAGTGATTTTCGTCTTTTTTTTAAAATCCTCAAATGTGATGCAAAACGGCATGCTATAGTATGCCGTTCGAGACCATGGGCTATATAGCCCATCGCCATGGTCATAAATGATGAAAAACAAGGATTTGAAAAAAAGACGAAAATGACTCCGAGACGATGGGCTATAGCCCATGGTCTCGGAGTGATTTTCGTCTTTTTTTCAAATCCTCAAAAATGATGGAAAATGGCATGCGATAGTATGCCGTTCGAGACCATGGGCTATAGCCCATCGCCATGGTCATAAATGATGAAAAACGAGGATTTGAAAAAAAGACGAAAATGACTCCGAGACGATGGGCTATAGCCCATGGTCTCGGAGTGATTTTGTCTTTTTTTCAAATCCTCAAAAATGATGCAAAACGGCATGCTATAGTATGCCGTTTGAGACCATGGGCTATAGCCCATCGCCATGGTCATAAGTGATGAAAAACAAGGATTTGAAAAAAAGACGAAAATGACTCCGAGACGATGGGCTATAGCCCATGGTCTCGGAGTGATTTTCGTCTTTTTTTCAAATCCTCAAAAATGATGGAAAACGGCATGCTATAGTATGCCGTTCGAGACCATGGGCTATAGCCCATCGCCATGGTCATAAATGATGAAAAACGAGGATTTGAAAAAAAGACGAAAATGACTCCGAGACGATGGGCTATAGCCCATGGTCTCGGAGTGATTTTCGTCTTTTTTTCAAATCCTCAAAAATGATGCAAAACGGCATGCTATAGTATGCCGTTTGAGACCATGGGCTATAGCCCATCGCCATGTTCATAAGTGATGAAAAACAAGGATTTGAAAAAAAGACGAAAATGACTCCGAGACGATGGGCTATAGCCCATGGTCTCGGAGTGATTTTCGTCTTTTTTTCAAATCCTCAAAAATGATGGAAAACGGCATGCTATAGTATGCCGTTCGAGACCATGGGCTATAGCCCATCGCCATGGTCATAAATGATGAAAAACGAGGATTTGAAAAAAAGACGAAAATGACTCCGAGACGATGGGCTATAGCCCATGGTCTCGGAGTGATTTTCGTTTTTTTTTCAAATCCTCAAAAATGATGCAAAACGGCATGCTATAGTATGCCGTTTGAGACCATGGGCTATAGCCCATCGCCATGGTCATAAGTGATGAAAAACAAGGATTTGAAAAAAAGACGAAAATGACTCCGAGACGATGGGCTATAGCCCATGGTCTCGGAGTGATTTTCGTCTTTTTTTCAAATCCTCAAAAATGATGGAAAATGGCATGCGATAGTATGCCGTTCGAGACCATGGGCTATAGCCCATCGCCATGGTCATAAATGATGAAAAACGAGGATTTGAAAAAAAGACGAAAATGACTCCGAGACGATGGGCTATAGCCCATGGTCTCGGAGTGATTTTCGTCTTTTTTTCAAATCCTCAAAAATGATGCAAAACGGCATGCTATAGTATGCCGTTCGAGACCATGGGCTATATAGCCCATCGCCATGGTCATAAATTATGAAAAACAAGGATTTGAAAAAAAGACGAAAATGACTCCGAGACGATGGGCTATAGCCCATGGTCTCGGAGTGATTTTCGTCTTTTTTTCAAATCCTCAAAAATGATGCAAAACGGCATGCTATAGTATGCCGTTCGAGACCATGGGCTATAGCCCATCGCCATGGTCATAAATTATGAAAAACAAGGATTTGAAAAAAAGACGAAAATGACTCCGAGACGATGGGCTAGCCCATGGTCTCGGAGTGATTTTCGTCTTTTTTTCAAATCCTCAAAAATGATGGAAAACGGCATGCTATAGTATGCCGTTCGAGACCATGGGCTATAGCCCATCGCCATGGTCATAAATTATGAAAAACAAGGATTTGAAAAAAAGACGAAAATGTCTCCGAGACGATGGGCTATAGCCCATGGTCTCGGAGTGATTTTCGTCTTTTTTTTAAATCCTCAAAAATGATGCAAAACGGCATGCTATAGTATGCCGTTCGAGACCATGGGCTATAGCCCATCGCCATGGTCATAAATTATGAAAAACAAGGATTTGAAAAAAAGACGAAAATGACTCCGAGACGATGGGCTATAGCCCATGGTCTCGGAGTGATTTTCGTCTTTTTTTAAAATCCTCAAATTTGATGCAAAACGGCATGCTATAGTATGCCGTTCGAGACCATGGGCTATATAGCCCATCGCCATGGTCATAAATGATGAAAAACAAGGATTTGAAAAAAAGACGAAAATGACTCCGAGACGATGGGCTATATAGCCCATGGTCTCGGAGTGATTTTCGTCTTTTTTTCAAATCCTCAAAAATGATGGAAAATGGCATGCGATAGTATGCCGTTCGAGACCATGGGCTATAGCCCATCGCCATGGTCATAAATGATGAAAAACGAGGATTTGAAAAAAAGACGAAAATGACTCCGAGACGATGGGCTATTGCCCATGGTCTCGGAGTGATTTTCGTCTTTTTTTCAAATCCTCAAAAATGATGCAAAACGGCATGCTATAGTATGCCGTTCGAGACCATGGGCTATAGCCCATCGCCATGGTCATAAATGATGAAAAACAAGGATTTGAAAAAAAGACGAAAATGACTCCGAGACGATGGGCTATAGCCCATGGTCTCGGAGTGATTTTCGTCTTTTTTTCAAATCCTCAAAAATGATGGAAAACGGCATGCGATAGTATGCCGTTCGAGACCATGGGCTATAGCCCATCGCCATGGTCATAAATGATGAAAAACGAGGATTTGAAAAAAAGACGAAAATGACTCCGAGACGTTGGGCTATAGCCCATGGTCTCGGAGTGATTTTCGTCTTTTTTTCAAATCCTCAAAAATGATGCAAAACGGCATGCTATAGTATGCCGTTCGAGACCATGGGCTATATAGCCCATCGCCATGGTCACAAATTATGAAAAACAAGGATTTGAAAAAAAGACGAAAATGACTCCGAGACGATGGGCTATAGCCCATGGTCTCGGAGTGATTTTCGTCTTTTTTTCAAATCCTCAAAAATGATGGAAACGGCATGCGATAGTATGCCGTTCGAGACCATGGGCTATAGCCCATCGCCATGGTCATAAATGATGAAAAACGAGGATTTGAAAAAAATACGAAAATGACTCCGAGACGTTGGGCTATAGCCCATGGTCTCGGAGTGATTTTCGTCTTTTTTTCAAATCCTCAAAAATGATGCAAAACGGCATGCTATAGTATGCCGTTCGAGACCATGGGCTATATAGCCCATCGCCATGGTCATAAATTATGAAAAACAAGGATTTGAAAAAAAGACGAAAATGACTCCGAGACGATGGGCTATAGCCCATGGTCTCGGAGTGATTTTCGTCTTTTTTTCAAATCCTCAAAAATGATGGAAAACGGCATGCGATAGTATGCCGTTCGAGACCATGGGCTATAGCCCATCGCCATGGTCATAAATGATGAAAAACGAGGATTTGAAAAAAAGACGAAAATGACTCCGAGACGATGGGCTATAGCCCATGTTCTCGGAATGATTTTCGTTTTTTTTTTCAAATCCTCAAAAATGATGCAAAACGGCATGCTATAGTATGCCGTTCGAGACCATGGGCTATAGCCCATCGCCATGGTCATAAATTATGAAAAACAAGGATTTGAAAAAAAGACGAAAATGACTCCGAGACGATGGGCTAGCCCATGGTCTCGGAGTGATTTTCGTCTTTTTTTCAAATCCTCAAAAATGATGCAAAACGGCATGCTATAGTATGCCGTTCGAGACCATGGGCTATAGCCCATCGCCATGGTCATAAATTATGAAAAACAAGGATTTTAAAAAAAAAGACGAAAATGACTCCGAGACGATGGGCTATAGCCCATGGTCTCGGAGTGATTTTCGTCTTTTTTTAAAATCCTCAAATTTGATGCAAAACGGCATGCTATAGTATGCCGTTCGAGACCATGGGCTATATAGCCCATCGCCATGGTCATAAATGATGAAAAACAAGGATTTGAAAAAAAGACGAAAATGACTCCGAGACGATGGGCTATATAGCCCATGGTCTCGGAGTGATTTTCGTCTTTTTTTCAAATCCTCAAAAATGATGGAAAATGGCATGCGATAGTATGCCGTTCGAGACCATGGGCTATAGCCCATCGCCATGGTCATAAATGATGAAAAACGAGGATTTGAAAAAAAGACGAAAATGACTCCGAGACGATGGGCTATAGCCCATGGTCTCGGAGTGATTTTCGTCTTTTTTTAAAATCCTCAAATTTGATGCAAAACGGCATGCTATAGTATGCCGTTCGAGACCATGGGCTATAGCCCATCGCCATGGTCATAAATGATGAAAAACAAGGATTTGAAAAAAAGACGAAAATGACTCCGAGACGATGGGCTATAGCCCATGGTCTCGGAGTTATTTTCGTCTTTTTTTCAAATCCTCAAAAATGATGGAAAATGGCATGCGATAGTATGCCGTTCGAGACCATGGGCTATAGCCCATCGCCATGGTCATAAATGATGAAAAACGAGGATTTGAAAAAAAGACGAAAATGACTCCGAGACGATGGGCTATAGCCCATGGTCTCGGAGTGATTTTCGTCTTTTTTTCAAATCCTCAAAAATGATGGAAAACGGCATGCGATAGTATGCCGTTCGAGACCATGGGCTATAGCCCATCGCCATGGTCATAAACAACAAAAACACCTTGAAGACCTTAACAGGAGCCCTTGTACAGGGTTTCTTTGACTATGCATGCACCTCCTGGTACCACAGCACCTCAAAGGCCCTTAAAACCAGGCTCCAGACTTCCCAAAACAAACTGGTCAGGCTCCTACTAGATCTAGCCCCCCGAACCCACCTAACCCCTGCCCACTTCGACAGGCTGGAATGGCTTAGGGTCGACGACAGAGTACAGCATCTTGCAATGGGTCTGGTCCACAAGATTCGATACACCACCAAGATACCCATGTACCTGTCTAGATACTTCCTTAATGTTAACGAAGTCCACACCCACAACACCAGAGGGAGTGCAACGAACCATGTACAACCCAGATTCGGCACAAACAAGGGACTAAATTATTTTCGCTCCTATGCCACCAAAATGTGGAACGCCCTACCAACTGTCATTAAGACATGCGAATCCCTTGACTCCTTCAAAACCGCTCTCAAAGGGCACCTACGGATGGCTGCAATTCGAAACTGGCCCCCGTAAAATCTGAATCCCCCCCCCCCCCGCCCCCCCCCTTTTTCCCCTCACTGTATATATTTATTTTCCCTTTTTACCTCCTTTATGATGAATTCCTGTTCTGTCTATAGAAGTGTCTATTTGTACGTCTCTAAATGTTTTGATGATTTGAACATGGTGGACCCTATTGGAAACAAGTGTAATGCTTAATTGGGTCGTCCACTCACAGTTAACAGCCTTTGTATTGAGTTTGTGCTTGAAATGTACTGTAATTCTGCAAACTGTTAATAAATTCTTCAATCAATCAATCAATAAATGATGAAAAACAAGGATTTGAAAAAAAGACGAAAATGACTCCGAGACGATGGGCTATAGCCCATGGTCTCGGAGTGATTTTCGTCTTTTTTTCAAATCCTCAAAAATGATGGAAAACGGCATGCGATAGTATGCCGTTCGAGACCATGGGCTATAGCCCATCGCCATGGTCATAAATGATGAAAAACAAGGATTTGAAAAAAAGACGAAAATGACTCCGAGACGATGGGCTATAGCCCATGGTCTCGACTCGGAGTGATTTTCGTCTTTTTTTAAAATCCTCAAAAATGATGGAAAACGGCATGCTATAGTATGCCGTTCGAGACCATGGGCTATAGCCCATCGCCATGGTCATAAACAACAAAAACACCTTGAAGACCTTAACAGGAGCCCTTGTACAGGGTTTCTTTGACTATGCATGCACCTCCTGGTACCACAGCACCTCAAAGGCCCTTAAAACCAGGCTCCAGACTTCCCAAAACAAACTGGTCAGGCTCCTACTTGATCTAGCCCCCCGAACCCACCTAACCCCTGCCCACTTCGACAGGCTGGAATGGCTTAGGGTCGACGACAGAGTACAGCATCTTGCAATGGGTCTGGTCCACAAGATTCGATACACCACCAAGATACCCATGTACCTGTCTAGATACTTCCTTAATGTTAACGAAGTCCACACCCACAACACCAGAGGGAGTGCAACGAACCATGTACAACCCAGATTCGGCACAAACAAGGGACTAAATTATTTTCGCTCCTATGCCACCAAAATGTGGAACGCCCTACCAACTGTCATTAAGACATGCGAATCCCTTGACTCCTTCAAAACCGCTCTCAAAGGGCACCTACGGATGGCTGCAATTCGAAACTGGCCCCCGTAAAATCTGAATCCCCCCCCCCCCCGCCCCCCCCCCCTTTTTCCCCTCACTGTATATATTTATTTTCCCTTTTTACCTCCTTTATGATGAATTCCTGTTCTGTTTATAGAAGTGTCTATTTGTACGTCTCTAAATGTTTTGATGATTTGAACATGGTGGACCCTATTGGAAACAAGTGTAATGCTTAATTGGGTCGTCCACTCACAGTTAACAGCCTTTGTATTGAGTTTGTGCTTGAAATGTACTGTAATTCTGCAAACTGTTAATAAATTCTTCAATCAATCAATCAATAAATGATGAAAAACAAGGATTTGAAAAAAAGACGAAAATGACTCCGAGACGATGGGCTATAGCCCATGGTCTCGGAGTGATTTTCGTCTTTTTTTCAAATCCTCAAAAATGATGGAAAATGGCATGCGATAGTATGCCGTTCGAGACCATGGGCTATAGCCCATCGCCATGGTCATAAATGATGAAAAACGAGGATTTGGAAAAAAGACGAAAACGACTCCGAGACGATGGGCTATAGCCCATGGTCTCGGAGTGATTTTCGTCTTTTTTTCAAATCCTCAAAAATGATGCAAAACGGCATGCTATAGTATGCCGTTCGAGACCATGGGCTATAGCCCATCGCCATGGTCATAAATGATGAAAAACAAGGATTTGAAAAAAAGACGAAAATGACTCCGAGACGATGGGCTATAGCCCATGGTCTCGACTCGGAGTGATTTTCGTCTTTTTTTTAAATCCTCAAAAATGATGCAAAACGGCATGCTATAGTATGCCGTTCGAGACCATGGGCTATAGCCCATCGCCATGGTCTTAAATGATGAAAAACAAGGATTTGAAAAAAAGACGAAAATGACTCCGAGACGATGGGCTATAGCCCATGGTCTCGGAGTGATTTTCGTCTTTTTTTTAAATCCTCAAAAATGATGCAAAACGGCATGCTATAGTATGCCGTTCGAGACCATGGGCTATAGCCCATCGCCATGGTCATAAATTATGAAAAACAAGGATTTGAAAAAAAGACGAAAATGACTCCGAGACGATGGGCTATAGCCCATGGTCTCGGAGTGATTTTCGTCTTTTTTTCAAATCCTCAAAAATGATGCAAAACGGCATGCTATAGTATGCCGTTCGAGACCATGGGCTATAGCCCATCGCCATGGTCATAAATGATGAAAAACAAGGATTTGAAAAAAAGACGAAAATGACTCCGAGACGATGGGCTATAGCCCATGGTCTCGACTCGGAGTGATTTTCGTCTTTTTTTAAAATCCTCAAAAATGATGGAAAACGGCATGCTATAGTATGCCGTTCGAGACCATGGGCTATAGCCCATCGCCATGGTCATAAATTATGAAAAACAAGGATTTGAAAAAAAGACGAAAATGTCTCCGAGACGATGGGCTATAGCCCATGGTCTCGGAGTGATTTTCGTATTTTTTTTAAATCCTCAAAAATGGTGCAAAACGGCATGCTATAGTATGCCGTTCGAGACCATGGGCTATAGCCCATCGCCATGGTCATAAATTATGAAAAACAAGGATTTTAAAAAAAGACGAAAATGACTCAGAGACGATGGGCTATAGCCCATGGTCTCGGAGTGATTTTCGTCTTTTTTTTAAATCCTCAAATTTGATGCAAAACGGCATGCTATAGTATGCCGTTCGAGACCATGGGCTATAGCCCATCGCCATGGTCATAAATGATGAAAAACAAGGATTTGAAAAAAAGACGAAAATGACTCCGAGACGATGGGCTATAGCCCATGGTCTCGACTCGGAGTGATTTTCGTCTTTTTTTTAAATCCTCAAAAATGATGGAAAACGGCATGCTATAGTATGCCGTTCGAGACCATGGGCTATAGCCCATCGCCATGGTCATAAATTATGAAAAACAAGGATTTGAAAAAAAGACGAAAATGTCTCCGAGACGATGGGCTATAGCCCATGGTCTCGGAGTGATTTTCGTCTTTTTTTTAAATCCTCAAAAATGATGCAAAACGGCATGCTGTAGTATGCCGTTCGAGACCATGGGCTATATAGCCCATCGCCATGGTCATAAATGATGAAAAACAAGGATTTGAAAAAAAGACGAAAATGACTCCGAGACGATGGGCTATAGCCCATGGTCTCGGAGTGATTTTCGTCTTTTTTTTAAATCCTCAAATTTGATGCAAAACGGCATGCTATAGTATGCCGTTCGAGACCATGGGCTATATAGCCCATCGCCATGGTCATAAATGATGAAAAACAAGGATTTGAAAAAAAGACGAAAATGTCTCCGAGACGATGGGCTATAGCCCATGGTCTCGGAGTGATTTTCGTCTTTTTTTTAAATCCTCAAAAATGATGCAAAACGGCATGCTATAGTATGCCGTTCGAGACCATGGGCTATAGCCCATCGCCATGGTCTTAAATGATGAAAAACAAGGATTTGAAAAAAAGACGAAAATGACTCCGAGACGATGGGCTATAGCCCATGGTCTCGGAGTGATTTTCGTCTTTTTTTTAAATCCTCAAAAATGATGCAAAACGGCATGCTATAGTATGCCGTTCGAGACCATGGGCTATAGCCCATCGCCATGGTCATAAATTATGAAAAACAAGGATTTGAAAAAAAGACGAAAATGTCTCCGAGACGATGGGCTATAGCCCATCGTCTCGGAGTCATTTTCGTCTTTTTTTCAAATCCTCAAAAATGATGCAAAACGGCATGCTATAGTATGCTGTTCGAGACCATGGGCTATAGCCCATCGCCATGGTCATAAATTATGAAAAACAAGGATTTGAAAAAAAGACGAAAATGACTCCGAGACGATGGGCTATAGCCCATGGTCTCGGAGTGATTTTCGTCTTTTTTTCAAATCCTCAAAAATGATGCAAAACGGCATGCTATAGTATGCCGTTCGAGACCATGGGCTATAGCCCATCGCCATGGTCATAAATGATGAAAAACAAGGATTTGAAAAAAAGACGAAAATGACTCCGAGACGATGGGCTATAGCCCATGGTCTCGACTCGGAGTGATTTTCGTCTTTTTTTAAAATCCTCAAAAATGATGGAAAACGGCATGCTATAGTATGCCGTTCGAGACCATGGGCTATAGCCCATCGCCATGGTCATAAATTATGAAAAACAAGGATTTGAAAAAAAGACGAAAATGACTCCGAGACGATGGGCTATAGCCCATGGTCTCGGAGTGATTTTCGTCTTTTTTTTAAATCCTCAAATTTGATGCAAAACGGCATGCTATAGTATGCCGTTCGAGACCATGGGCTATATAGCCCATCGCCATGGTCATAAATGATGAAAAACAAGGATTTGAAAAAAAGACGAAAATGACTCCGAGACGATGGGCTATTGCCCATGGTCTCGGAGTGATTTTCGTCTTTTTTTCAAATCCTCAAAAATGATGGAAAACGGCATGCTATAGTATGCCGTTCGAGACCATGGGCTATAGCCCATCGCCATGGTCATAAATGATGAAAAACAAGGATTTGAAAAAAAGACGAAAATGACTCCGAGACGATGGGCTATAGCCCATGGTCTCGACTCGGAGTGATTTTCGTCTTTTTTTTAAATCCTCAAAAATGATGGAAAACGGCATGCTATAGTATGCCGTTCGAGACCATGGGCTATAGCCCATCGCCATGGTCATAAATTATGAAAAACAAGGATTTGAAAAAAAGACGAAAATGTCTCCGAGACGATGGGCTGTAGCCCATCGTCTCGGAGTCATTTTCGTCTTTTTTTAAAATCCTCAAAAATGATGCAAAACGGCATGCTATAGTATGCCGTTCGAGACCATGGGCTATAGCCCATCGCCATGGTCATAAATTATGAAAAACAAGGATTTGAAAAAAAGACGAAAATGTCTCCGAGACGATGGGCTATAGCCCATGGTCTCGGAGTGATTTTCGTCTTTTTTTTAAATCCTCAAAAATGATGCAAAACGGCATGCTATAGTATGCCGTTCGAGACCATGGGCTATAGCCCATCGCCATGGTCATAAATTATGAAAAAAAAGGATTTGAAAAAAAGACGAAAATGACTCCGAGACGATGGGCTATAGCCCATGGTCTCGGAGTGATTTTCGTCTTTTTTTAAAATCCTCAAATTTGATGCAAAACGGCATGCTATAGTATGCCGTTCGAGACCATGGGCTATATAGCCCATCGCCATGGTCATAAATGATGAAAAACAAGGATTTGAAAAAAAGACGAAAATGACTCCGAGATGATGGGCTATAGCCCATGGTCTCGGAGTGATTTTCGTCTTTTTTTCAAATCCTCAACAATGATGGAAAATGGCATGCGATAGTATGCCGTTCGAGACCATGGGCTATAGCCCATCGCCATGGTCATAAATGATGAAAAACGAGGATTTGAAAAAAAGACGAAAATGACTCCGAGACGATGGGCTATTGCCCATGGTCTCGGAGAGATTTTCGTCTTTTTTTCAAATCCTCAAAAATGATGCAAAACGGCATGCTATAGTATGCCGTTTGAGACCATGGGCAATAGCCCATCGCCATGTTCATAAGTGATGAAAAACAAGGATTTGAAAAAAAGACGAAAATGACTCCGAGACGATGGGCTATAGCCCATGGTCTCGGAGTGATTTTCGTCTTTTTTTCAAATCCTCAAAAATGATGGAAAACGGCATGCTATAGTATGCCGTTCGAGACCATGGGCTATAGCCTATCGCCATGGTCATAAATGATGAAAAACAAGGATTTGAAAAAAAGACGAAAATGACTCCGAGACGATGGGCTATAGCCCATGGTCTCGACTCGGAGTGATTTTCGTCTTTTTTTAAAATCCTCAAAAATGATGGAAAACGGCATGCGATAGTATGCCGTTCGAGACCATGGGCTATAGCCCATGTTTTTTTTCAAATCCTTGTTTTTCATCATTTATGACCATGGCGATGGGCTATAGCCCATGGTCTCGAACGGCATAATATAGCATGCCGTTTTGCATCAAATTTGAGGATTTGAAAAAAAGACGAAAATCACTCCGAGACCATGGGCTATAGCCCATCGTCTCGGAGTCATTTTCGTCTTTTTTTCAAATCCTCGTTTTTCATCATTTATGACCATGGCGATGGGCTATAGCCCATGGTCTCGAACGGCATACTATCGCATGCCGTTTTCCATCATTTTTGAGGATTTGAAAAAAAGACGAAAATCACTCCGAGACCATGGGCTATAGCCCATCGTCTCGGAGTCATTTTCGTCTTTTTTTAAAATGCTCGTTTTTCATCATTTATGACCATGGCGATGGGCTATAGCCCATGGTCTCGAACGGCATACTATCGCATGCCGTTTTCCATCATTTTTGAGGATTTGAAAAAAAGACGAAAATGACTCCGAGACCATGGGCTATAGCCCATGGTCTCGAGCGGCATACTATAGCATGCCGTTTTGCATCATTTTTGAGGATTTCAAAAAAAGACGAAAATCACTCCGAGACCATGGGCTATAGCCCATCGTCTCGGAGTCATTTTCGTCTTTTTTTCAAATCCTCGTTTTTCATTAATTTATGACCATGGCGATGGGCTATAGCCCATGGTCTCGAACGGCATACTATAGCATGCCGTTTTGCATCATTTTTGAGGATTTCAAAAAAAGACGAAAATCACTCCGAGACCATGGGCTATAGCCCATCGTCTCGGAGTCATTTTCGTCTTTTTTTCAAATCCTTGTTTTTCATCATTTATGACCATGGCGATGGGCTATAGCCCATGGTCTCGAACGGCATAATATAGCATGCCGTTTTGCATCAAATTTGAGGATTTGAAAAAAAGACGAAAATCACTCCGAGACCATGGGCTATAGCCCATCGTCTCGGAGTCATTTTCGTCTTTTTTTCAAATCCTTGTTTTTCATCATTTATGACCATGGCGATGGGCTATAGCCCATGGTCTCGAACGGCATAATATAGCATGCCGTTTTGCATCAAATTTGAGGATTCGAAAAAAAGACGAAAATCACTCCGAGACCATGGGCTATAGCCCATCGTCTCGGAGTCATTTTCGTCTTTTTTTCAAATGCTCGTTTTTCATCATTTATGACCATGGCGATGGGCTATAGCCCATGGTCTCGAACGGCATACTATCGCATGCCGTTTTCCATCATTTTTGAGGATTTGAAAAAAAGACGAAAATGACTCCGAGACCATGGGCTATAGCCCATGGTCTCGAGCGGCATACTATAGCATGCCGTTTTGCATCATTTTTGAGGATTTCAAAAAAAGACGAAAATCACTCCGAGACCATGGGCTATAGCCCATCGTCTCGGAGTCATTTTCGTCTTTTTTTCAAATCCTCGTTTTTCATTAATTTATGACCATGGCGATGGGCTATAGCCCATGGTCTCGAACGGCATACTATAGCATGCCGTTTTGCATCATTTTTGAGGATTTCAAAAAAAGACGAAAATCACTCCGAGACCATGGGCTATAGCCCATCGTCTCGGAGTCATTTTCGTCTTTTTTTCAAATCCTTGTTTTTCATCATTTATGACCATGGCGATGGGCTATAGCCCATGGTCTCGAACGGCATAATATAGCATGCCGTTTTGCATCAAATTTGAGGATTTGAAAAAAAGACGAAAACCACTCCGAGACCATGGGCTATAGCCCATCGTCTCGGAGTCATTTTCGTCTTTTTTTCAAATCCTCGTTTTTCATCATTTATGACCATGGCGATGGGCTATAGCCCATGGTCTCGAACGGCATACTATCGCATGCCGTTTTCCATCATTTTTGAGGATTTGAAAAAAAGACGAAAATCACTCCGAGACCATGGGCTATAGCCCATGGTCTCGAGCGGCATACTATAGCATGCCGTTTTCCATCATTTTTGAGGATTTGAAAAAAAGACGAAAATCACTCCGAGACCATGGGCTATAGCCCATCGTCTCGGAGTCATTTTCGTCTTTTTTTCAAATCCTTGTTTTTCATAATTTATGACCATGGCGATGGGCTATAGCCCATGGTCTCGAACGGCATACTATAGCATGCCGTTTTGCATCATTTTTGAGGATTTGAAAAAAAGACGAAAATCACTCCGAGACCATGGGCATAGCCCATCGTCTCGGAGTCATTTTCGTCTTTTTCAAATCCTCGTTTTTCATCATTTATGACCATGGCGATGGGCTATAGCCCATGATCTCGAACGGCATACTATAGCATGCCGTTTTGCATTATTTTTGAGGATTTGAAAAAAAGACGAAAATCACTCCGAGACCATGGGCTATAGCCCATCGTCTCAGAATCATTTTCGTCTTTTTTTCAAATCCTTGTTTTTCATCATTTATGACCATGGCGATGGGCTATAGCCCATGGTCTCGAACGGCATACTATAGCATGCCGTTTTGCATCATTTTTGAGGATTTCAAAAAATGACGAAAATCACTCCGAGACCATGGGCTATAGCCCATCGTCTCGGAGTCATTTTCGTCTTTTTTTCAAATCCTCGTTTTTCATTCATTTATGACCATGGCGATGGGCTATAGCCCATGGTCTCGAACGGCATACTATAGCATGCCGTTTTGCATCATTTTTGAGGATTTCAAAAAAAGACGAAAATCACTCCGAGACCATGGGCTATAGCCCATCGTCTCGGAGTCATTTTCGTCTTTTTTTCAAATCCTTGTTTTTCATCATTTATGACCATGGCGATGGGCTATAGCCCATGGTCTCGAACGGCATAATATAGCATGCCGTTTTGCATCAAATTTGAGGATTTGAAAAAAAGACGAAAATCACTCCGAGACCATGGGCTATAGCCCATCGTCTCGGAGTCATTTTCGTCTTTTTTTCAAATCCTCGTTTTTCATCATTTATGACCATGGCGATGGGCTATAGCCCATGGTCTCGAACGGCATACTATCGCATGCCGTTTTCCATCATTTTTGAGGATTTGAAAAAAAGACGAAAATCACTCCGAGACCATGGGCTATAGCCCATCGTCTCGGAGTCATTTTCGTCTTTTTTTCAAATCCTCGTTTTTCATCATTTATGACCATGGCGATGGGCTATAGCCCATGGTCTCGAACGGCATACTATCGCATGCCGTTTTCCATCATTTTTGAGGATTTGAAAAAAAGACGAAAATGACTCCGAGACCATGGGCTATAGCCCATCGTCTTTGAGTCATTTTCGTCTTTTTTTCAAATCCTTGTTTTTCATCATTTATGACCATGGCGATGGGCTATAGCCCATGGTCTCGAACGGCATACTATAGCATGCCGTTTTGCATCATTTTTGAGGATTTGAAAAAAAGACGAAAATCACTCCGAGACCATGGGCTATAGCCCATCGTCTCAGAGTCATTTTCGTCTTTTTTTCAAATCCTTGTTTTTCATCATTTATGACCATGGCGATGGGCTATAGCCCATGGTCTCGAACGGCATACTATAGCATGCCGTTTTGCATCATTTTTGAGGATTTCAAAAAAAGACGAAAATCACTCCGAGACCATGGGCTATAGCCCATCGTCTCGGAGTCATTTTCGTCTTTTTTTCAAATCCTCGTTTTTCATTAATTTATGACCATGGCGATGGGCTATAGCCCATGGTCTCGAACGGCATACTATAGCATGCCGTTTTGCATCATTTTTGAGGATTTCAAAAAAAGACGAAAATCACTCCGAGACCATGGGCTATAGCACATCGTCTCGGAGTCATTTTCGTCTTTTTTTCAAATCCTTGTTTTTCATCATTCATGACCATGGCGATGGGCTATAGCCCATGGTCTCGAACGGCATAATATAGCATGCCGTTTTGCATCAAATTTGAGGATTTGAAAAAAAGACGAAAATCACTCCGAGACCATGGGCTATAGCCCATCGTCTCGGAGTCATTTTCGTCTTTTTTTCAAATGCTCGTTTTTCATCATTTATGACCATGGCGATGGGCTATAGCCCATGGTCTCGAACGGCATACTATCGCATGCCGTTTTCCATCATTTTTGAGGATTTGAAAAAAAGACGAAAATGACTCCGAGACCATGGGCTATAGCCCATGGTCTCGAGCGGCATACTATCGCATGCCGTTTTCCATCATTTTTGAGGATTTGAAAAAAAGTCGAAAATCACTCCGAGACCATGGGCTATAGCCCATCGTCTCGGAGTCATTTTCGTCTTTTTTTCAAATCCTCGTTTTTCATCATTTATGACCATGATGGGCTATAGCCCATGGTCTCGAACGGCATACTATCGCATGCCGTTTTCCATCATTTTTGAGGATTTGAAAAAAAGACGAAAATGACTCCGAGACCATGGGCTATAGCCCATGGTCTCGAGCGGCATACTATAGCATGCCGTTTTCCATCATTTTTGAGGATTTGAAAAAAAGACGAAAATCACTCCGAGACCATGGGCTATAGCCCATCGTCTCGGAGTCATTTTCGTCTTTTTTTCAAATCCTCGTTTTTCATCATTTATGACCATGGCGATGGGCTATAGCCCATGGTCTCGAACGGCATACTATAGCATGCCGTTTTGCATCATTTTTGAGGATTTCAAAAAAAGACGAAAATCACTCCGAGACCATGGGCTATAGCCCATCGTCTCGGAGTCATTTTCGTCTTTTTTTCAAATCCTTGTTTTTCATTAATTTATGACCATGGCGATGGGCTATAGCCCATGGTCTCGAACGGCATACTATAGCATGCCGTTTTGCATCATTTTTGAGGATTTGAAAAAAAGACGAAAATCACTCCGAGACCATGGGCTATAGCCCATCGTCTCGGAGTCATTTTCGTATTTTTTTCAAATCCTTGTTTTTCATCATTTATGACCATGGCGATGGGCTATAGCCCATGGTCTCGAACGGCATAATATAGCATGCCGTTTTGCATCAAATTTGAGGATTTGAAAAAAAGACGAAAATCACTCCGAGACCATGGGCTATAGCCCATCGTCTCGGAGTCATTTTCGTCTTTTTTTCAAATCCTCGTTTTTCATCATTTATGACCATGGCGATGGGCTATAGCCCATGGTCTCGAACGGCATACTATCGCATGCCGTTTTCCATCATTTTTGAGGATTTGAAAAAAAGACGAAAATCACTCCGAGACCATGGGCTATAGCCCATCGTCTCGGAGTCATTTTCGTCTTTTTTTCAAATGCTCGTTTTTCATCATTTATGACCATGGCGATGGGCTATAGCCCATGGTCTCGAACGGCATACTATCGCATGCCGTTTTCCATCATTTTTGAGGATTTGAAAAAAAGACGAAAATCACTCCGAGACCATGGGCTATAGCCCATCGTCTCGGAGTCATTTTCGTCTTTTTTTTCAAATCCTTGTTTTTCATCATTTATGACCATGGCGATGGGCTATAGCCCATGGTCTCGAACGGCATAATATAGCATGCCGTTTTGCATCAAATTTGAGGATTTGAAAAAAAGACGAAAATCACTCCGAGACCATGGGCTATAGCCCATCGTCTCGGAGTCATTTTCGTCTTTTTTTCAAATCCTCGTTTTTCATCATTTATGACCATGGCGATGGGCTATAGCCCATGGTCTCGAACGGCATACTATCGCATGCCGTTTTCCATCATTTTTGAGGATTTGAAAAAAAGACGAAAATCACTCCGAGACCATGGGCTATAGCCCATCGTCTCGAGCGGCATACTATAGCATGCCGTTTTGCAACATTTTTGAGGATTTCAAAAAAAGACGAAAATCACTCCGAGACCATGGGCTATAGCCCATCGTCTCGGAGTCATTTTCGTCTTTTTTTCAAATCCTCGTTTTTCATTAATTTATGACCATGGCGATGGGCTATAGCCCATGGTCTCGAACGGCATAATATAGCATGCCGTTTTGCATCAAATTTGAGGATTTGAAAAAAAGACGAAAATCACTCCGAGACCATGGGCTATAGCCCATCGTCTCGGAGTCATTTTCGTCTTTTTCAAATCCTCGTTTTTCATCATTTATGACCATGGCGATGGGCTATAGCCCATGATCTCGAACGGCATACTATAGCATGCCGTTTTGCATTATTTTTGAGGATTTGAAAAAAAGACGAAAATCACTCCGAGACCATGGGCTATAGCCCATCGTCTCAGAATCATTTTCGTCTTTTTTTCAAATCCTTGTTTTTCATCATTTATGACCATGGCGATGGGCTATAGCCCATGGTCTCGAACGGCATACTATAGCATGCCGTTTTGCATCATTTTTGAGGATTTCAAAAAATGACGAAAATCACTCCGAGACCATGGGCTATAGCCCATCGTCTCGGAGTCATTTTCGTCTTTTTTTCAAATCCTCGTTTTTCATTCATTTATGACCATGGCGATGGGCTATAGCCCATGGTCTCGAACGGCATACTATAGCATGCCGTTTTGCATCATTTTTGAGGATTTCAAAAAAAGACGAAAATCACTCCGAGACCATGGGCTATAGCCCATCGTCTCGGAGTCATTTTCGTCTTTTTTTCAAATCCTTGTTTTTCATCATTTATGACCATGGCGATGGGCTATAGCCCATGGTCTCGAACGGCATAATATAGCATGCCGTTTTGCATCAAATTTGAGGATTTGAAAAAAAGACGAAAATCACTCCGAGACCATGGGCTATAGCCCATCGTCTCGGAGTCATTTTCGTCTTTTTTTCAAATCCTCGTTTTTCATCATTTATGACCATGGCGATGGGCTATAGCCCATGGTCTCGAACGGCATACTATCGCATGCCGTTTTCCATCATTTTTGAGGATTTGAAAAAAAGACGAAAATCACTCCGAGACCATGGGCTATAGCCCATCGTCTCGGAGTCATTTTCGTCTTTTTTTCAAATCCTCGTTTTTCATCATTTATGACCATGGCGATGGGCTATAGCCCATGGTCTCGAACGGCATACTATCGCATGCCGTTTTCCATCATTTTTGAGGATTTGAAAAAAAGACGAAAATGACTCCGAGACCATGGGCTATAGCCCATCGTCTTTGAGTCATTTTCGTCTTTTTTTCAAATCCTTGTTTTTCATCATTTATGACCATGGCGATGGGCTATAGCCCATGGTCTCGAACGGCATACTATAGCATGCCGTTTTGCATCATTTTTGAGGATTTGAAAAAAAGACGAAAATCACTCCGAGACCATGGGCTATAGCCCATCGTCTCAGAGTCATTTTCGTCTTTTTTTCAAATCCTTGTTTTTCATCATTTATGACCATGGCGATGGGCTATAGCCCATGGTCTCGAACGGCATACTATAGCATGCCGTTTTGCATCATTTTTGAGGATTTCAAAAAAAGACGAAAATCACTCCGAGACCATGGGCTATAGCCCATCGTCTCGGAGTCATTTTCGTCTTTTTTTCAAATCCTCGTTTTTCATTAATTTATGACCATGGCGATGGGCTATAGCCCATGGTCTCGAACGGCATACTATAGCATGCCGTTTTGCATCATTTTTGAGGATTTCAAAAAAAGACGAAAATCACTCCGAGACCATGGGCTATAGCACATCGTCTCGGAGTCATTTTCGTCTTTTTTTCAAATCCTTGTTTTTCATCATTTATGACCATGGCGATGGGCTATAGCCCATGGTCTCGAACGGCATAATATAGCATGCCGTTTTGCATCAAATTTGAGGATTTGAAAAAAAGACGAAAATCACTCCGAGACCATGGGCTATAGCCCATCGTCTCGGAGTCATTTTCGTCTTTTTTTCAAATGCTCGTTTTTCATCATTTATGACCATGGCGATGGGCTATAGCCCATGGTCTCGAACGGCATACTATCGCATGCCGTTTTCCATCATTTTTGAGGATTTGAAAAAAAGACGAAAATGACTCCGAGACCATGGGCTATAGCCCATGGTCTCGAGCGGCATACTATCGCATGCCGTTTTCCATCATTTTTGAGGATTTGAAAAAAAGTCGAAAATCACTCCGAGACCATGGGCTATAGCCCATCGTCTCGGAGTCATTTTCGTCTTTTTTTCAAATCCTCGTTTTTCATCATTTATGACCATGATGGGCTATAGCCCATGGTCTCGAACGGCATACTATCGCATGCCGTTTTCCATCATTTTTGAGGATTTGAAAAAAAGACGAAAATGACTCCGAGACCATGGGCTATAGCCCATGGTCTCGAGCGGCATACTATAGCATGCCGTTTTCCATCATTTTTGAGGATTTGAAAAAAAGACGAAAATCACTCCGAGACCATGGGCTATAGCCCATCGTCTCGGAGTCATTTTCGTCTTTTTTTCAAATCCTCGTTTTTCATCATTTATGACCATGGCGATGGGCTATAGCCCATGGTCTCGAACGGCATACTATAGCATGCCGTTTTGCATCATTTTTGAGGATTTCAAAAAAAGACGAAAATCACTCCGAGACCATGGGCTATAGCCCATCGTCTCGGAGTCATTTTCGTCTTTTTTTCAAATCCTTGTTTTTCATTAATTTATGACCATGGCGATGGGCTATAGCCCATGGTCTCGAACGGCATACTATAGCATGCCGTTTTGCATCATTTTTGAGGATTTGAAAAAAAGACGAAAATCACTCCGAGACCATGGGCTATAGCCCATCGTCTCGGAGTCATTTTCGTATTTTTTTCAAATCCTTGTTTTTCATCATTTATGACCATGGCGATGGGCTATAGCCCATGGTCTCGAACGGCATAATATAGCATGCCGTTTTGCATCAAATTTGAGGATTTGAAAAAAAGACGAAAATCACTCCGAGACCATGGGCTATAGCCCATCGTCTCGGAGTCATTTTCGTCTTTTTTTCAAATCCTCGTTTTTCATCATTTATGACCATGGCGATGGGCTATAGCCCATGGTCTCGAACGGCATACTATCGCATGCCGTTTTCCATCATTTTTGAGGATTTGAAAAAAAGACGAAAATCACTCCGAGACCATGGGCTATAGCCCATCGTCTCGGAGTCATTTTCGTCTTTTTTTCAAATGCTCGTTTTTCATCATTTATGACCATGGCGATGGGCTATAGCCCATGGTCTCGAACGGCATACTATCGCATGCCGTTTTCCATCATTTTTGAGGATTTGAAAAAAAGACGAAAATGACTCCGAGACCATGGGCTATAGCCCATGGTCTCGAGCGGCATACTATAGCATGCCGTTTTGCATCATTTTTGAGGATTTCAAAAAAAGACGAAAATCACTCCGAGACCATGGGCTATAGCCCATCGTATCGGAGTCATTTTCGTCTTTTTTTCAAATCCTTGTTTTTCATCATTTATGACCATGGCGATGGGCTATAGCCCATGGTCTCGAACGGCATAATATAGCATGCCGTTTTGCATCAAATTTGAGGATTTGAAAAAAAGACGAAAATCACTCCGAGACCATGGGCTATAGCCCATCGTCTCGGAGTCATTTTCGTCTTTTTTTCAAATCCTCGTTTTTCATCATTTATGACCATGGCGATGGGCTATAGCCCATGGTCTCGAACGGCATACTATCGCATGCCGTTTTCCATCATTTTTGAGGATTTGAAAAAAAGACGAAAATCACTCCGAGACCATGGGCTATAGCCCATCGTCTCGAGCGGCATACTATAGCATGCCGTTTTGCAACATTTTTGAGGATTTCAAAAAAAGACGAAAATCACTCCGAGACCATGGGCTATAGCCCATCGTCTCGGAGTCATTTTCGTCTTTTTTTCAAATCCTCGTTTTTCATTAATTTATGACCATGGCGATGGGCTATAGCCCATGGTCTCGAACGGCATACTATCGCATGCCGTTTTCCATCATTTTTGAGGATTTGAAAAAAAGACGAAAATCACTCCGAGACCATGGGCTATAGCCCATCGTCTCGGAGTCATTTTCGTCTTTTTTTCAAATGCTCGTTTTTCATCATTTATGACCATGGCGATGGGCTATAGCCCATGGTCTCGAACGGCATACTATCGCATGCCGTTTTCCATCATTTTTGAGGATTTCAAAAAAAGACGAAAATCACTCCGAGACCATGGGCTATAGCCCATCGTCTCGGAGTCATTTTCGTCTTTTTTTCAAATCCTCGTTTTTCATTAATTTATGACCATGGCGATGGGCTATAGCCCATGGTCTCGAACGGCATACTATAGCATGCCGTTTTGCATCATTTTTGAGGATTTGAAAAAAAGACGAAAATCACTCCGAGACCATGGGCTATAGCCCATCGTCTTTGAGTCATTTTCGTCTTTTTTTCAAATCCTTGTTTTTCATCATTTATGACCATGGCGATGGGCTATAGCCCATGGTCTCGAACGGCATACTATAGCATGCCGTTTTGCATCATTTTTGAGGATTTGAAAAAAAGACGAAAATCACTCCGAGACCATGGGCTATAGCCCATCGTCTCAGAGTCATTTTCGTCTTTTTTTCAAATCCTTGTTTTTCATCATTTATGACCATGGCGATGGGCTATAGCCCATGGTCTCGAACGGCATACTATAGCATGCCGTTTTGCATCATTTTTGAGGATTTCAAAAAAAGACGAAAATCACTCCGAGACCATGGGCTATAGCCCATCGTCTCGGAGTCATTTTCGTCTTTTTTTCAAATCCTCGTTTTTCATTAATTTATGACCATGGCGATGGGCTATAGCCCATGGTCTCGAACGGGATACTATAGCATGCCGTTTTGCATCATTTTTGAGGATTTCAAAAAAAGACGAAAATCACTCCGAGACCATGGGCTATAGCCCATCGTCTCGGAGTCATTTTCGTCTTTTTTTCAAATGCTCGTTTTTCATCATTTATGACCATGGCGATGGGCTATAGCCCATGGTCTCGAACGGCATACTATCGCATGCCGTTTTCCATCATTTTTGAGGATTTGGAAAAAAAATGAAAATGACTCCGAGACCATGGGCTATAGCCCATGGTCTCGAGCGGCATACTATAGCATGCCGTTTTGCATCATTTTTGAGGATTTCAAAAAAAGACGAAAATCACTCCGAGACCATGGGCTATAGCCCATCGTCTCGGAGTCATTTTCGTCTTTTTTTCAAATCCTCGTTTTTCATTAATTTATGACCATGGCGATGGGCTATAGCCCATGGTCTCGAACGGCATACTATAGCATGCCGTTTTGCATCATTTTTGAGGATTTGAAAAAAAGACGAAAATCACTCCGAGACCATGGGCTATAGCCCATCGTCTCGGAGTCATTTTCGTCTTTTTTTCAAATCCTTGTTTTTCATCATTTATGACCATGGCGATGGGCTATAGCCCATGGTCTCGAACGGCATAATATAGCATGCCGTTTTGCATCAAATTTGAGGATTTGAAAAAAAGACGAAAATCACTCCGAGACCATGGGCTATAGCCCATCGTCTCGGAGTCATTTTCGTCTTTTTTTCAAATCCTCGTTTTTCATCATTTATGACCATGGCGATGGGCTATAGCCCATGGTCTCGAACGGCATACTATCGCATGCCGTTTTCCATCATTTTTGAGGATTTGAAAAAAAGACGAAAATCACTCCGAGACCATGGGCTATAGCCCATCGTCTCGGAGTCATTTTCGTCTTTTTTTCAAATGCTCGTTTTTCATCATTTATGACCATGGCGATGGGCTATAGCCCATGGTCTCGAACGGCATACTATCGCATGCCGTTTTCCATCATTTTTGAGGATTTGAAAAAAAGACGAAAATCACTCCGAGACCATGGGCTATAGCCCATCGTCTCGGAGTCATTTTCGTCTTTTTTTCAAATGCTCGTTTTTCATCATTTATGACCATGGCGATGGGCTATAGCCCATGGTCTCGAACGGCATACTATCGCATGCCGTTTTCCATCATTTTTGAGGATTTGAAAAAAAGACGAAAATGACTCCGAGACCATGGGCTATAGCCCATGGTCTCGAGCGGCATACTATAGCATGCCGTTTTGCATCATTTTTGAGGATTTCAAAAAAAGACGAAAATCACTCCGAGACCATGGGCTATAGCCCATCGTCTCGGAGTCATTTTCGTCTTTTTTTCAAATCCTCGTTTTGCATTAATTTATGACCATGGCGATGGGCTATAGCCCATGGTCTCGAACGGCATACTATAGCATGCCGTTTTGCATCATTTTTGAGGATTTGAAAAAAAGACGAAAATCACTCCGAGACCATGGGCTATAGCCCATCGTCTCGGAGTCATTTTCGTCTTTTTTTCAAATCCTTGTTTTTCATCATTTATGACCATGGCGATGGGCTATAGCCCATGGTCTCGAACGGCATAATATAGCATGCCGTTTTGCATCAAATTTGAGGATTTGAAAAAAAGACGAAAATCACTCCGAGACCATGGGCTATAGCCCATCGTCTCGGAGTCATTTTCGTCTTTTTTTCAAATCCTTGTTTTTCATCATTTATAACCATGGCGATGGGCTATAGCCCATGGTCTCGAACGGCATAATATAGCATGCCGTTTTGCATCAAATTTGAGGATTTGAAAAAAAGACGAAAATCACTCCGAGACCATGGGCTATAGCCCATCGTCTCGGAGTCATTTTCGTCTTTTTTTCAAATCCTCGTTTTTCATCATTTATGACCATGGCGATGGGCTATAGCCCATGGTCTCGAACGGCATACTATCGCATGCCGTTTTCCATCATTTTTGAGGATTTGAAAAAAAGTCGAAAATCACTCCGAGACCATGGGCTATAGCCCATCGTCTCGGAGTCATTTTCGTCTTTTTTTCAAATCCTCGTTTTTCATCATTTATGACCATGATGGGCTATAGCCCATGGTCTCGAACGGCATACTATCGCATGCCGTTTTCCATCATTTTTGAGGATTTGAAAAAAAGACGAAAATGACTCCGAGACCATGGGCTATAGCCCATGGTCTCGAGCGGCATACTATAGCATGCCGTTTTCCATCATTTTTGAGGATTTGAAAAAAAGACGAAAATCACTCCGAGACCATGGGCTATAGCCCATCGTCTCGGAGTCATTTTCGTCTTTTTTTCAAATCCTCGTTTTTCATCATTTATGACCATGGCGATGGGCTATAGCCCATGGTCTCGAACGGCATACTATAGCATGCCGTTTTGCATCATTTTTGAGGATTTAAAAAAAAGACGAAAATCACTCCGAGACCATGGGCTATAGCCCATCGTCTCGGAGTCATTTTCGTATTTTTTTCAAATCCTTGTTTTTCATCATTTATGACCATGGCGATGGGCTATAGCCCATGGTCTCGAACGGCATAATATAGCATGCCGTTTTGCATCAAATTTGAGGATTTGAAAAAAAGACGAAAATCACTCCGAGACCATGGGCTATAGCCCATCGTCTCGGAGTCATTTTCGTCTTTTTTTCAAATCCTTGTTTTTCATCATTTATAACCATGGCGATGGGCTATAGCCCATGGTCTCGAACGGCATAATATAGCATGCCGTTTTGCATCAAATTTGAGGATTTGAAAAAAAGACGAAAATCACTCCGAGACCATGGGCTATAGCCCATCGTCTCGGAGTCATTTTCGTCTTTTTTTCAAATCCTCGTTTTTCATCATTTATGACCATGGCGATGGGCTATAGCCCATGGTCTCGAACGGCATACTATCGCATGCCGTTTTCCATCATTTTTGAGGATTTGAAAAAAAGTCGAAAATCACTCCGAGACCATGGGCTATAGCCCATCGTCTCGGAGTCATTTTCGTCTTTTTTTCAAATCCTCGTTTTTCATCATTTATGACCATGATGGGCTATAGCCCATGGTCTCGAACGGCATACTATCGCATGCCGTTTTCCATCATTTTTGAGGATTTGAAAAAAAGACGAAAATGACTCCGAGACCATGGGCTATAGCCCATGGTCTCGAGCGGCATACTATAGCATGCCGTTTTCCATCATTTTTGAGGATTTGAAAAAAAGACGAAAATCACTCCGAGACCATGGGCTATAGCCCATCGTCTCGGAGTCATTTTCGTCTTTTTTTCAAATCCTCGTTTTTCATCATTTATGACCATGGCGATGGGCTATAGCCCATGGTCTCGAACGGCATACTATAGCATGCCGTTTTGCATCATTTTTGAGGATTTCAAAAAAAGACGAAAATCACTCCGAGACCATGGGCTATAGCCCATCGTCTCGGAGTCATTTTCGTCTTTTTTTCAAATCCTTGTTTTTCATTAATTTATGACCATGGCGATGGGCTATAGCCCATGGTCTCGAACGGCATACTATAGCATGCCGTTTTGCATCATTTTTGAGGATTTGAAAAAAAGACGAAAATCACTCCGAGACCATGGGCTATAGCCCATCGTCTCGGAGTCATTTTCGTATTTTTTTCAAATCCTTGTTTTTCATCATTTATGACCATGGCGATGGGCTATAGCCCATGGTCTCGAACGGCATAATATAGCATGCCGTTTTGCATCAAATTTGAGGATTTGAAAAAAAGACGAAAATCACTCCGAGACCATGGGCTATAGCCCATCGTCTCGGAGTCATTTTCGTCTTTTTTTCAAATGCTAGTTTTTCATCATTTATGACCATGGCGATGGGCTATAGCCCATGGTCTCGAACGGCATACTATCGCATGCCGTTTTCCATCATTTTTGAGGATTTGAAAAAAAGACGAAAATGACTCCGAGACCATGGGCTATAGCCCATGGTCTCGAGCGGCATACTATAGCATGCCGTTTTGCATCATTTTTGAGGATTTCAAAAAAAGACGAAAATCACTCCGAGACCATGGGCTATAGCCCATCGTATCGGAGTCATTTTCGTCTTTTTTTCAAATCCTCGTTTTTCATTAATTTATGACCATGGCGATGGGCTATAGCCCATGGTCTCGAACGGTATATACTATAGCATGCCGTTTTGCATCATTTTTGAGGATTTCAAAAAAAGACGAAAATCACTCCGAGACCATGGGCTATAGCCCATCGTCTCGGAGTCATTTTCGTCTTTTTTTTCAAATCCTCGTTTTTCATCATTTATGACCATGATGGGCTATAGCCCATGGTCTCGAACGGCATACTATCGCATGCCGTTTTCCATCATTTTTGAGGATTTGAAAAAAAGACGAAAATGACTCCGAGACCATGGGCTATAGCCCATGGTCTCGAGCGGCATACTATAGCATGCCGTTTTCCATCATTTTTGAGGATTTGAAAAAAAGACGAAAATCACTCCGAGACCATGGGCTATAGCCCATCGTCTCGGAGTCATTTTCGTCTTTTTTTCAAATCCTCGTTTTTCATCATTTATGACCATGGCGATGGGCTATAGCCCATGGTCTCGAACGGCATACTATAGCATGCCGTTTTGCATCATTTTTGAGGATTTCAAAAAAAGACGAAAATCACTCCGAGACCATGGGCTATAGCCCATCGTCTCGGAGTCATTTTCGTATTTTTTTCAAATCCTTGTTTTTCATCATTTATGACCATGGCGATGGGCTATAGCCCATGGTCTCGAACGGCATAATATAGCATGCCGTTTTGCATCAAATTTGAGGATTTGAAAAAAAGACGAAAATCACTCCGAGACCATGGGCTATAGCCCATCGTCTCGGAGTCATTTTCGTCTTTTTTTCAAATCCTCGTTTTTCATCATTTATGACCATGATGGGCTATAGCCCATGGTCTCGAACGGCATACTATCGCATGCCGTTTTCCATCATTTTTGAGGATTTGAAAAAAAGACGAAAATGACTCCGAGACCATGGGCTATAGCCCATGGTCTCGAGCGGCATACTATAGCATGCCGTTTTCCATCATTTTTGAGGATTTGAAAAAAAGACGAAAATCACTCCGAGACCATGGGCTATAGCCCATCGTCTCGGAGTCATTTTCGTCTTTTTTTCAAATCCTCGTTTTTCATCATTTATGACCATGGCAATGGGCTATAGCCCATGGTCTCGAACGGCATACTATAGCATGCCGTTTTGCATCATTTTTGAGGATTTCAAAAAAAGACGAAAATCACTCCGAGACCATGGGCTATAGCCCATCGTCTCGGAGTCATTTTCGTCTTTTTTTCAAATCCTTGTTTTTCATTAATTTATGACCATGGCGATGGGCTATAGCCCATGGTCTCGAACGGCATACTATAGCATGCCGTTTTGCATCATTTTTGAGGATTTGAAAAAAAGACGAAAATCACTCCGAGACCATGGGCTATAGCCCATCGTCTCGGAGTCATTTTCGTATTTTTTTCAAATCCTTGTTTTTCATCATTTATGACCATGGCGATGGGCTATAGCCCATGGTCTCGAACGGCATAATATAGCATGCCGTTTTGCATCAAATTTGAGGATTTGAAAAAAAGACGAAAATCACTCCGAGACCATGGGCTATAGCCCATCGTCTCGGAGTCATTTTCGTCTTTTTTTCAAATGCTAGTTTTTCATCATTTATGACCATGGCGATGGGCTATAGCCCATGGTCTCGAACGGCATACTATCGCATGCCGTTTTCCATCATTTTTGAGGATTTGAAAAAAAGACGAAAATGACTCCGAGACCATGGGCTATAGCCCATGGTCTCGAGCGGCATACTATAGCATGCCGTTTTGCATCATTTTTGAGGATTTCAAAAAAAGACGAAAATCACTCCGAGACCATGGGCTATAGCCCATCGTATCGGAGTCATTTTCGTCTTTTTTTCAAATCCTCGTTTTTCATTAATTTATGACCATGGCGATGGGCTATAGCCCATGGTCTCGAACGGTATATACTATAGCATGCCGTTTTGCATCATTTTTGAGGATTTCAAAAAAAGACGAAAATCACTCCGAGACCATGGGCTATAGCCCATCGTCTCGGAGTCATTTTCGTCTTTTTTTCAAATCCTTGTTTTTCATCATTTATGACCATGGCGATGGGCTATAGCCCATGGTCTCGAACGGCATAATATAGCATGCCGTTTTGCATCAAATTTGAGGATTTGAAAAAAAGACGAAAATCACTCCGAGACCATGGGCTATAGCCCATCGTCTCGGAGTCATTTTCGTCTTTTTTTCAAATCCTCGTTTTTCATCATTTATGACCATGGCGATGGGCTATAGCCCATGGTCTCGAACGGCATACTATCGCATGCCGTTTTCCATCATTTTTGAGGATTTGAAAAAAAGACGAAAATGACTCCGAGACCATGGGCTATAGCCCATCGTCTTTGAGTCATTTTCGTCTTTTTTTCAAATCCTTGTTTTTCTTCATTTATGACCATGGCGATGGGCTATAGCCCATGGTCTCGAACGGCATACTATAGCATGCCGTTTTGCATCATTTTTGAGGATTTAAAAAAAAGACGAAAATCACTCCGAGACCATGGGCTATAGCCCATCGTCTCAGAGTAATTTTCGTCTTTTTTTCAAATCCTTGTTTTTCATCATTTATGACCATGGCGATGGGCTATAGCCCATGGTCTCGAACGGCATACTATAGCATGCCGTTTTGCATCATTTTTGAGGATTTCAAAAAAAGACGAAAATCACTCCGAGACCATGGGCTATAGCCCATCGTCTCGGAGTAATTTTCGTCTTTTTTTTCAAATCCTTGTTTTTCATCATTTATGACCATGGCGATGGGCTATAGCCCATGGTCTCGAACGGCATAATATAGCATGCCGTTTTGCATCAAATTTGAGGATTTGAAAAAAAGACGAAAATCACTCCGAGACCATGGGCTATAGCCCATCGTCTCGGAGTCATTTTCGTCTTTTTTAAAAATCCTCGTTTTTCATCATTTATGACCATGGCGATGGGCTATAGCCCATGGTCTCGAACGGCATACTATCGCATGCCGTTTTCCATCATTTTTGAGGATTTGAAAAAAAGACGAAAATGACTCCGAGACCATGGGCTATAGCCCATGGTCTCGAGCGGCATACTATAGCATGCCGTTTTGCAATATTTTTGAGGATTTCAAAAAAAGACGAAAATCACTCCGAGACCATGGGCTATAGCCCATCGTCTCGGAGTCATTTTCGTCTTTTTTTCAAATCCTCGTTTTTCATTAATTTATGACCATGGCGATGGGCTATAGCCCATGGTCTCGAACGGCATAATATAGCATGCCGTTTTGCATCAAATTTGAGGATTTGAAAAAAAGACGAAAATCACTCCGAGACCATGGGCTATAGCCCATCGTCTCTGAGTCATTTTCGTCTTTTTTTCAAATCCTCGTTTTTCATCATTTATGACCATGGCGATGGGCTATAGCCCATGGTCTCGAACGGCATACTATCGCATGCCGTTTTCCATCATTTTTGAGGATTTGAAAAAAAGACGAAAATCACTCCGAGACCATGGGCTATAGCCCATCGTCTCGGAGTCATTTTCGTCTTTTTTTCAAATGCTCGTTTTTCATCATTTATGACCATGGCGATGGGCTATAGCCCATGGTCTCGAACGGCATACTATCGCATGCCGTTTTCCATCATTTTTGAGGATTTCAAAAAAAGACGAAAATCACTCCGAGACCATGGGCTATAGCCCATCGTCTCGGAGTCATTTTCGTCTTTTTTTCAAATCCTCGTTTTTCATTAATTTATGACCATGGCGATGGGCTATAGCCCATGGTCTCGAACGGCATACTATAGCATGCCGTTTTGCATCATTTTTGAGGATTTGAAAAAAAGACGAAAATCACTCCGAGACCATGGGCTATAGCCCATCGTCTTTGAGTCATTTTCGTCTTTTTTTCAAATCCTTGTTTTTCATCATTTATGACCATGGCGATGGGCTATAGCCCATGGTCTCGAACGGCATACTATAGCATGCCGTTTTGCATCATTTTTGAGGATTTGAAAAAAAGACGAAAATCACTCCGAGACCATGGGCTATAGCCCATCGTCTCAGAGTCATTTTCGTCTTTTTTTCAAATCCTTGTTTTTCATCATTTATGACCATGGCGATGGGCTATAGCCCATGGTCTCGAACGGCATACTATAGCATGCCGTTTTGCATCATTTTTGAGGATTTCAAAAAAAGACGAAAATCACTCCGAGACCATGGGCTATAGCCCATCGTCTCGGAGTCATTTTCGTCTTTTTTTCAAATCCTCGTTTTTCATTAATTTATGACCATGGCGATGGGCTATAGCCCATGGTCTCGAACGGGATACTATAGCATGCCGTTTTGCATCATTTTTGAGGATTTCAAAAAAAGACGAAAATCACTCCGAGACCATGGGCTATAGCCCATCGTCTCGGAGTCATTTTCGTCTTTTTTTCAAATGCTCGTTTTTCATCATTTATGACCATGGCGATGGGCTATAGCCCATGGTCTCGAACGGCATACTATCGCATGCCGTTTTCCATCATTTTTGAGGATTTGGAAAAAAAGACGAAAATGACTCCGAGACCATGGGCTATAGCCCATGGTCTCGAGCGGCATACTATAGCATGCCGTTTTGCATCATTTTTGAGGATTTCAAAAAAAGACGAAAATCACTCCGAGACCATGGGCTATAGCCCATCGTCTCGGAGTCATTTTCATCTTTTTTTCAAATCCTCGTTTTTCATTAATTTATGACCATGGCGATGGGCTATAGCCCATGGTCTCGAACGGCATACTATAGCATGCCGTTTTGCATCATTTTTGAGGATTTGAAAAAAAGACGAAAATCACTCCGAGACCATGGGCTATAGCCCATCGTCTCGGAGTAATTTTCGTCTTTTTTTCAAATCCTTGTTTTTCATCATTTATGACCATGGCGATGGGCTATAGCCCATGGTCTCGAACGGCATAATATAGCATGCCGTTTTGCATCAAATTTGAGGATTTGAAAAAAAGACGAAAATCACTCCGAGACCATGGGCTATAGCCCATGGTCTCGAACGGCATACTATAGCATGCCGTTTTGCATCATTTTTGAGGATTTGAAAAAAAGACGAAAATCACTCCGAGACCATGGGCTATAGCCCATCGTCTCAGAGTCATTTTCGTCTTTTTTTCAAATCCTTGTTTTTCATCATTTATGACCATGGCGATGGGCTATAGCCCATGGTCTCGAACGGCATACTATAGCATGCCGTTTTGCATCATTTTTGAGGATTTCAAAAAAAGACGAAAATCACTCCGAGACCATGGGCTATAGCCCATCGTCTCGGAGTCATTTTCGTCTTTTTTTCAAATCCTCGTTTTTCATTAATTTATGACCATGGCGATGGGCTATAGCCCATGGTCTCGAACGGGATACTATAGCATGCCGTTTTGCATCATTTTTGAGGATTTCAAAAAAAGACGAAAATCACTCCGAGACCATGGGCTATAGCCCATCGTCTCGGAGTCATTTTCGTCTTTTTTTCAAATGCTCGTTTTTCATCATTTATGACCATGGCGATGGGCTATAGCCCATGGTCTCGAACGGCATACTATCGCATGCCGTTTTCCATCATTTTTGAGGATTTGGAAAAAAAGACGAAAATGACTCCGAGACCATGGGCTATAGCCCATGGTCTCGAGCGGCATACTATAGCATGCCGTTTTGCATCATTTTTGAGGATTTCAAAAAAAGACGAAAATCACTCCGAGACCATGGGCTATAGCCCATCGTCTCGGAGTCATTTTCATCTTTTTTTCAAATCCTCGTTTTTCATTAATTTATGACCATGGCGATGGGCTATAGCCCATGGTCTCGAACGGCATACTATAGCATGCCGTTTTGCATCATTTTTGAGGATTTGAAAAAAAGACGAAAATCACTCCGAGACCATGGGCTATAGCCCATCGTCTCGGAGTCATTTTCGTCTTTTTTTCAAATCCTTGTTTTTCATCATTTATGACCATGGCGATGGGCTATAGCCCATGGTCTCGAACGGCATAATATAGCATGCCGTTTTGCATCAAATTTGAGGATTTGAAAAAAAGACGAAAATCACTCCGAGACCATGGGCTATAGCCCATCGTCTCGGAGTCATTTTCGTATTTTTTTCAAATCCTCGTTTTTCATCATTTATGACCATGGCGATGGGCTATAGCCCATGGTCTCGAACGGCATACTATCGCATGCCGTTTTCCATCATTTTTGAGGATTTGAAAAAAAGACGAAAATCACTCCGAGACCATGGGCTATAGCCCATCGTCTCGGAGTCATTTTCGTCTTTTTTTCAAATGCTCGTTTTTCATCATTTATGACCATGGCGATGGGCTATAGCCCATGGTCTCGAACGGCATACTATCGCATGCCGTTTTCCATCATTTTTGAGGATTTGAAAAAAAGACGAAAATCACTCCGAGACCATGGGCTATAGCCCATCGTCTCGGAGTCATTTTCGTCTTTTTTTCAAATGCTCGTTTTTCATCATTTATGACCATGGCGATGGGCTATAGCCCATGGTCTCGAACGGCATACTATCGCATGCCGTTTTCCATCATTTTTGAGGATTTGAAAAAAAGACGAAAATGACTCCGAGACCATGGGCTATAGCCCATGGTCTCGAGCGGCATACTATAGCATGCCGTTTTGCATCATTTTTGAGGATTTCAAAAAAAGACGAAAATCACTCCGAGACCATGGGCTATAGCCCATCGTCTCGGAGTCATTTTCGTCTTTTTTTCAAATCCTCGTTTTGCATTAATTTATGACCATGGCGATGGGCTATAGCCCATGGTCTCGAACGGCATACTATAGCATGCCGTTTTGCATCATTTTTGAGGATTTGAAAAAAAGACGAAAATCACTCCGAGACCATGGGCTATAGCCCATCGTCTCGGAGTCATTTTCGTCTTTTTTTCAAATCCTTGTTTTTCATCATTTATGACCATGGCGATGGGCTATAGCCCATGGTCTCGAACGGCATAATATAGCATGCCGTTTTGCATCAAATTTGAGGATTTGAAAAAAAGACGAAAATCACTCCGAGACCATGGGCTATAGCCCATGGTCTCGAGCGGCATACTATAGCATGCCGTTTTGCATCATTTTTGAGGATTTCAAAAAAAGATGAAAATGACTCCGAGACCATGGGCTATAGCCCATGGTCTCGAGCGGCATACTATAGCATGCCGTTTTGCATCATTTTTGAGGATTTCAAAAAAAGACGAAAATCACTCCGAGACCATGGGCTATAGCCCATCGTCTCGGAGTCATTTTCGTCTTTTTTTCAAATCCTCGTTTTTCATTAATTTATGACCATGGCGATGGGCTATAGCCCATGGTCTCGAACGGCATACTATAGCATGCCGTTTTGCATCATTTTTGAGGATTTGAAAAAAAGACGAAAATCACTCCGAGACCATGGGCTATAGCCCATCGTCTCGGAGTCATTTTCGTCTTTTTTTCAAATCCTTGTTTTTCATCATTTATGACCATGGCGATGGGCTATAGCCCATGGTCTCGAACGGCATAATATAGCATGCCGTTTTGCATCAAATTTGAGGATTTGAAAAAAAGACGAAAATCACTCCGAGACCATGGGCTATAGCCCATCGTCTCGGAGTCATTTTCGTCTTTTTTTCAAATCCTCGTTTTTCATCATTTATGACCATGGCGATGGGCTATAGCCCATGGTCTCGAACGGCATACTATCGCATGCCGTTTTCCATCATTTTTGAGGATTTGAAAAAAAGACGAAAATCACTCCGACCATGGGCTATAGCCCATCGTCTCGGAGTCATTTTCGTCTTTTTTTCAAATGCTCGTTTTTCATCATTTATGACCATGGCGATGGGCTATAGCCCATGGTCTCGAACGGCATACTATCGCATGCCGTTTTCCATCATTTTTGAGGATTTGAAAAAAAGACGAAAATGACTCCGAGACCATGGGCTATAGCCCATGGTCTCGAGCGGCATACTATAGCATGCCGTTTTGCATCATTTTTGAGGATTTCAAAAAAAGACGAAAATCACTCCGAGACCATGGGCTATAGCCCATCGTCTCGGAGTCATTTTCGTCTTTTTTTCAAATCCTCGTTTTGCATTAATTTATGACCATGGCGATGGGCTATAGCCCATGGTCTCGAACGGCATACTATAGCATGCCGTTTTGCATCATTTTTGAGGATTTGAAAAAAAGACGAAAATCACTCCGAGACCATGGGCTATAGCCCATCGTCTCGGAGTCATTTTCGTCTTTTTTTCAAATCCTTGTTTTTCATCATTTATGACCATGGCGATGGGCTATAGCCCATGGTCTCGAACGGCATACTATCGCATGCCGTTTTCCATCATTTTTGAGGATTTGAAAAAAAGACGAAAATGACTCCGAGACCATGGGCTATAGCCCATGGTCTCGAGCGGCATACTATAGCATGCCGTTTTGCATCATTTTTGAGGATTTGGAAAAAAAGACGAAAATGACTCCGAGACCATGGGCTATAGCCCATGGTCTCGAGCGGCATACTATAGCATGCCGTTTTGCATCATTTTTGAGGATTTCAAAAAAAGACGAAAATCACTCCGAGACCATGGGCTATAGCCCATCGTCTCGGAGTCATTTTCATCTTTTTTTCAAATCCTCGTTTTTCATTAATTTATGACCATGGCGATGGGCTATAGCCCATGGTCTCGAACGGCATACTATAGCATGCCGTTTTGCATCATTTTTGAGGATTTGAAAAAAAGACGAAAATCACTCCGAGACCATGGGCTATAGCCCATCGTCTCGGAGTCATTTTCGTCTTTTTTTCAAATCCTTGTTTTTCATCATTTATGACCATGGCGATGGGCTATAGCCCATGGTCTCGAACGGCATAATATAGCATGCCGTTTTGCATCAAATTTGAGGATTTGAAAAAAAGACGAAAATCACTCCGAGACCATGGGCTATAGCCCATCGTCTCGGAGTCATTTTCGTATTTTTTTCAAATCCTCGTTTTTCATCATTTATGACCATGGCGAT
Organism: Electrona antarctica; assembly: GCF_951216825.1. Lineage (NCBI taxonomy): Eukaryota > Metazoa > Chordata > Actinopteri > Myctophiformes > Myctophidae > Electrona > Electrona antarctica. The sequence goes on from NC_136806.1 coordinate 1,298,941, forward strand.
GGGCTATAGCCCATGGTCTCGAACGGCATACTATCGCATGCCGTTTTCCATCATTTTTGAGGATTTGAAAAAAAGACGAAAATCACTCCGAGACCATGGGCTATAGCCCATCGTCTCGGAGTCATTTTCGTCTTTTTTTCAAATGCTCGTTTTTCATCATTTATGACCATGGCGATGGGCTATAGCCCATGGTCTCGAACGGCATACTATCGCATGCCGTTTTCCATCATTTTTGAGGATTTGAAAAAAAGACGAAAATCACTCCGAGACCATGGGCTATAGCCCATCGTCTCGGAGTCATTTTCGTCTTTTTTTCAAATGCTCGTTTTTCATCATTTATGACCATGGCGATGGGCTATAGCCCATGGTCTCGAACGGCATACTATCGCATGCCGTTTTCCATCATTTTTGAGGATTTGAAAAAAAGACGAAAATGACTCCGAGACCATGGGCTATAGCCCATGGTCTCGAGCGGCATACTATAGCATGCCGTTTTGCATCATTTTTGAGGATTTCAAAAAAAGACGAAAATCACTCCGAGACCATGGGCTATAGCCCATCGTCTCGGAGTCATTTTCGTCTTTTTTTCAAATCCTCGTTTTGCATTAATTTATGACCATGGCGATGGGCTATAGCCCATGGTCTCGAACGGCATACTATAGCATGCCGTTTTGCATCATTTTTGAGGATTTGAAAAAAAGACGAAAATCACTCCGAGACCATGGGCTATAGCCCATCGTCTCGGAGTCATTTTCGTCTTTTTTTCAAATCCTTGTTTTTCATCATTTATGACCATGGCGATGGGCTATAGCCCATGGTCTCGAACGGCATAATATAGCATGCCGTTTTGCATCAAATTTGAGGATTTGAAAAAAAGACGAAAATCACTCCGAGACCATGGGCTATAGCCCATGGTCTCGAGCGGCATACTATAGCATGCCGTTTTGCATCATTTTTGAGGATTTCAAAAAAAGATGAAAATGACTCCGAGACCATGGGCTATAGCCCATGGTCTCGAGCGGCATACTATAGCATGCCGTTTTGCATCATTTTTGAGGATTTCAAAAAAAGACGAAAATCACTCCGAGACCATGGGCTATAGCCCATCGTCTCGGAGTCATTTTCGTCTTTTTTTCAAATCCTCGTTTTTCATTAATTTATGACCATGGCGATGGGCTATAGCCCATGGTCTCGAACGGCATACTATAGCATGCCGTTTTGCATCATTTTTGAGGATTTGAAAAAAAGACGAAAATCACTCCGAGACCATGGGCTATAGCCCATCGTCTCGGAGTCATTTTCGTCTTTTTTTCAAATCCTTGTTTTTCATCATTTATGACCATGGCGATGGGCTATAGCCCATGGTCTCGAACGGCATAATATAGCATGCCGTTTTGCATCAAATTTGAGGATTTGAAAAAAAGACGAAAATCACTCCGAGACCATGGGCTATAGCCCATCGTCTCGGAGTCATTTTCGTCTTTTTTTCAAATCCTCGTTTTTCATCATTTATGACCATGGCGATGGGCTATAGCCCATGGTCTCGAACGGCATACTATCGCATGCCGTTTTCCATCATTTTTGAGGATTTGAAAAAAAGACGAAAATCACTCCGACCATGGGCTATAGCCCATCGTCTCGGAGTCATTTTCGTCTTTTTTTCAAATGCTCGTTTTTCATCATTTATGACCATGGCGATGGGCTATAGCCCATGGTCTCGAACGGCATACTATCGCATGCCGTTTTCCATCATTTTTGAGGATTTGAAAAAAAGACGAAAATGACTCCGAGACCATGGGCTATAGCCCATGGTCTCGAGCGGCATACTATAGCATGCCGTTTTGCATCATTTTTGAGGATTTCAAAAAAAGACGAAAATCACTCCGAGACCATGGGCTATAGCCCATCGTCTCGGAGTCATTTTCGTCTTTTTTTCAAATCCTCGTTTTGCATTAATTTATGACCATGGCGATGGGCTATAGCCCATGGTCTCGAACGGCATACTATAGCATGCCGTTTTGCATCATTTTTGAGGATTTGAAAAAAAGACGAAAATCACTCCGAGACCATGGGCTATAGCCCATCGTCTCGGAGTCATTTTCGTCTTTTTTTCAAATCCTTGTTTTTCATCATTTATGACCATGGCGATGGGCTATAGCCCATGGTCTCGAACGGCATAATATAGCATGCCGTTTTGCATCAAATTTGAGGATTTGAAAAAAAGACGAAAATCACTCCGAGACCATGGGCTATAGCCCATGGTCTCGAGCGGCATACTATAGCATGCCGTTTTGCATCATTTTTGAGGATTTCAAAACAAGACGAAAATCACTCCGAGACCATGGGCTATAGCCCATCGTCTCGGAGTCATTTTCGTCTTTTTTTCAAATCCTCGTTTTTCATTAATTTATGACCATGGCGATGGGCTATAGCCCATGGTCTCGAACGGCACAATATAGCATGCCGTTTTGCATCATTTTTGAGGATTTGAAAAAAAGACGAAAATCACTCCGAGACCATGGGCTATAGCCCATCGTCTCGGAGTCATTTTCGTCTTTTTTTCAAATCCTTGTTTTTCATCATTTATGACCATGGCGATGGGCTATAGCCCATGGTCTCGAACGGCATAATATAGCATGCCGTTTTGCATCAAATTTGAGGATTTGAAAAAAAGACGAAAATCACTCCGAGACCATGGGCTATAGCCCATCGTCTCGGAGTCATTTTCGTCTTTTTTTCAAATCCTCGTTTTTCATCATTTATGACCATGGCGATGGGCTATAGCCCATGGTCTCGAACGGCATACTATCGCATGCCGTTTTCCATCATTTTTGAGGATTTGAAAAAAAGACGAAAATCACTCCGAGACCATGGGCTATAGCCCATCGTCTCGGAGTCATTTTCGTCTTTTTTTCAAATGCTCGTTTTTCATCATTTATGACCATGGCGATGGGCTATAGCCCATGGTCTCGAACGGCATACTATCGCATGCCGTTTTCCATCATTTTTGAGGATTTGAAAAAAAGACGAAAATGACTCCGAGACCATGGGCTATAGCCCATGGTCTCGAGCGGCATACTATAGCATGCCGTTTTGCATCATTTTTGAGGATTTGAAAAAAAGACGAAAATCACTCCGAGACCATGGGCTATAGCCCATCGTCTCGGAGTCATTTTCGTCTTTTTTTCAAATCCTCGTTTTGCATTAATTTATGACCATGGCGATGGGCTATAGCCCATGGTCTCGAACGGCATACTATAGCATGCCGTTTTGCATCATTTTTGAGGATTTGAAAAAAAGACGAAAATCACTCCGAGACCATGGGCTATAGCCCATCGTCTCGGAGTCATTTTCGTCTTTTTTTCAAATCCTTGTTTTTCATCATTTATGACCATGGCGATGGGCTATAGCCCATGGTCTCGAACGGCATAATATAGCATGCCGTTTTGCATCAAATTTGAGGATTTGAAAAAAAGACGAAAATCACTCCGAGACCATGGGCTATAGCCCATGGTCTCGAGCGGCATACTATAGCATGCCGTTTTGCATCATTTTTGAGGATTTCAAAAAAAGATGAAAATGACTCCGAGACCATGGGCTATAGCCCATGGTCTCGAGCGGCATACTATAGCATGCCGTTTTGCATCATTTTTGAGGATTTCAAAAAAAGACGAAAATCACTCCGAGACCATGGGCTATAGCCCATCGTCTCGGAGTCATTTTCGTCTTTTTTTCAAATCCTCGTTTTTCATTAATTTATGACCATGGCGATGGGCTATAGCCCATGGTCTCGAACGGCATACTATAGCATGCCGTTTTGCATCATTTTTGAGGATTTGAAAAAAAGACGAAAATCACTCCGAGACCATGGGCTATAGCCCATCGTCTCGGAGTCATTTTCGTCTTTTTTTCAAATCCTTGTTTTTCATCATTTATGACCATGGCGATGGGCTATAGCCCATGGTCTCGAACGGCATAATATAGCATGCCGTTTTGCATCAAATTTGAGGATTTGAAAAAAAGACGAAAATCACTCCGAGACCATGGGCTATAGCCCATCGTCTCGGAGTCATTTTCGTCTTTTTTTCAAATCCTCGTTTTTCATCATTTATGACCATGGCGATGGGCTATAGCCCATGGTCTCGAACGGCATACTATCGCATGCCGTTTTCCATCATTTTTGAGGATTTGAAAAAAATACGAAAATCACTCCGAGACCATGGGCTATAGCCCATCGTCTCGGAGTAATTTTCGTCTTTTTTTCAAATGCTCGTTTTTCATCATTTATGACCATGGCGATGGGCTATAGCCCATGGTCTCGAACGGCATACTATCGCATGCCGTTTTCCATCATTTTTGAGGATTTGAAAAAAAGACGAAAATCACTCCGAGACCATGGGCTATAGCCCATCGTCTCGGAGTCATTTTCGTCTTTTTTTCAAATGCTCGTTTTTCATCATTTATGACCATGGCGATGGGCTATAGCCCATGGTCTCGAACGGCATACTATCGCATGCCGTTTTCCATCATTTTTGAGGATTTGAAAAAAAGACGAAAATGACTCCGAGACCATGGGCTATAGCCCATGGTCTCGAGCGGCATACTATAGCATGCCGTTTTGCATCATTTTTGAGGATTTCAAAAAAAGACGAAAATCACTCCGAGACCATGGGCTATAGCCCATCGTCTCGGAGTCATTTTCGTCTTTTTTTCAAATCCTCGTTTTGCATTAATTTATGACCATGGCGATGGGCTATAGCCCATGGTCTCGAACGGCATACTATAGCATGCCGTTTTGCATCATTTTTGAGGATTTGAAAAAAAGACGAAAATCACTCCGAGACCATGGGCTATAGCCCATCGTCTCGGAGTCATTTTCGTCTTTTTTTCAAATCCTTGTTTTTCATCATTTATGACCATGGCGATGGGCTATAGCCCATGGTCTCGAACGGCATAATATAGCATGCCGTTTTGCATCAAATTTGAGGATTTGAAAAAAAGACGAAAATCACTCCGAGACCATGGGCTATAGCCCATCGTCTCGGAGTCATTTTCGTCTTTTTTTCAAATCCTCGTTTTTCATCATTTATGACCATGGCGATGGGCTATAGCCCATGGTCTCGAACGGCATACTATCGCATGCCGTTTTCCATCATTTTTGAGGATTTGAAAAAAAGACGAAAATCACTCCGAGACCATGGGCTATAGCCCATCGTCTCGGAGTCATTTTCGTCTTTTTTTCAAATGCTCGTTTTTCATCATTTATGACCATGGCGATGGGCTATAGCCCATGGTCTCGAACGGCATACTATCGCATGCCGTTTTCCATCATTTTTGAGGATTTGAAAAAAAGACGAAAATGACTCCGAGACCATGGGCTATAGCCCATGGTCTCGAGCGGCATACTATAGCATGCCGTTTTGCATCATTTTTGAGGATTTCAAAAAAAGATGAAAATCACTCCGAGACCATGGGCTCTAGCCCATCGTCTCGGAGTCATTTTCGTCTTTTTTTCAAATCCTCGTTTTTCATTAATTTATGACCATGGCGATGGGCTATAGCCCATGGTCTCGAACGGCATACTATAGCATGCCGTTTTGCATCATTTTTGAGGATTTCAAAAAAAGACGAAAATCACTCCGAGACCATGGGCTATAGCCCATCGTCTCGGAGTCATTTTCGTCTTTTTTTCAAATCCTTGTTTTTCATCATTTATGACCATGGCGATGGGCTATAGCCCATGGTCTCGAACGGCATACTATCGCATGCCGTTTTCCATCAAATTTGAGGATTTGAAAAAAAGACGAAAATCACTCCGAGACCATGGGCTATAGCCCATCGTCTCGGAGTCATTTTCGTCTTTTTTTCAAATCCTCGTTTTTCATAATTTATGACCATGGCGATGGGCTATAGCCCATGGTCTCGAACGGCATACTATCGCATGCCGTTTTCCATCATTTTTGAGGATTTGAAAAAAAGACGAAAATCACTCCGAGACCATGGGCTATAGCCCATCGTCTCGGAGTCATTTTCGTCTTTTTTTCAAATGCTCGTTTTTCATCATTTATGACCATGGCGATGGGCTATAGCCCATGGTCTCGAACGGCATACTATCGCATGCCGTTTTCCATCATTTTTGAGGATTTGAAAAAAAGACGAAAATGACTCCGAGACCATGGGCTATAGCCCATGGTCTCGAGCGGCATACTATAGCATGCCGTTTTGCATCATTTTTGAGGATTTGAAAAAAAGACGAAAATCACTCCGAGACCATGGGCTATAGCCCATCGTCTCGGAGTCATTTTCGTCTTTTTTTCAAATCCTCGTTTTGCATTAATTTATGACCATGGCGATGGGCTATAGCCCATGGTCTCGAACGGCATACTATAGCATGCCGTTTTGCATCATTTTTGAGGATTTGAAAAAAAGACGAAAATCACTCCGAGACCATGGGCTATAGCCCATCGTCTCGGAGTCATTTTCGTCTTTTTTTCAAATCCTTGTTTTTCATCATTTATGACCATGGCGATGGGCTATAGCCCATGGTCTCGAACGGCATAATATAGCATGCCGTTTTGCATCAAATTTGAGGATTTGAAAAAAAGACGAAAATCACTCCGAGACCATGGGCTATAGCCCATGGTCTCGAGCGGCATACTATAGCATGCCGTTTTGCATCATTTTTGAGGATTTCAAAAAAAGATGAAAATGACTCCGAGACCATGGGCTATAGCCCATGGTCTCGAGCGGCATACTATAGCATGCCGTTTTGCATCATTTTTGAGGATTTCAAAAAAAGACGAAAATCACTCCGAGACCATGGGCTATAGCCCATCGTCTCGGAGTCATTTTCGTCTTTTTTTCAAATCCTCGTTTTTCATTAATTTATGACCATGGCGATGGGCTATAGCCCATGGTCTCGAACGGCATACTATAGCATGCCGTTTTGCATCATTTTTGAGGATTTGAAAAAAAGACGAAAATCACTCCGAGACCATGGGCTATAGCCCATCGTCTCGGAGTCATTTTCGTCTTTTTTTCAAATCCTTGTTTTTCATCATTTATGACCATGGCGATGGGCTATAGCCCATGGTCTCGAACGGCATAATATAGCATGCCGTTTTGCATCAAATTTGAGGATTTGAAAAAAAGACGAAAATCACTCCGAGACCATGGGCTATAGCCCATCGTCTCGGAGTCATTTTCGTCTTTTTTTCAAATCCTCGTTTTTCATCATTTATGACCATGGCGATGGGCTATAGCCCATGGTCTCGAACGGCATACTATCGCATGCCGTTTTCCATCATTTTTGAGGATTTGAAAAAAAGACGAAAATCACTCCGAGACCATGGGCTATAGCCCATCGTCTCGGAGTAATTTTCGTCTTTTTTTCAAATGCTCGTTTTTCATCATTTATGACCATGGCGATGGGCTATAGCCCATGGTCTCGAACGGCATACTATCGCATGCCGTTTTCCATCATTTTTGAGGATTTGAAAAAAAGACGAAAATCACTCCGAGACCATGGGCTATAGCCCATCGTCTCGGAGTCATTTTCGTCTTTTTTTCAAATGCTCGTTTTTCATCATTTATGACCATGGCGATGGGCTATAGCCCATGGTCTCGAACGGCATACTATCGCATGCCGTTTTCCATCATTTTTGAGGATTTGAAAAAAAGACGAAAATGACTCCGAGACCATGGGCTATAGCCCATGGTCTCGAGCGGCATACTATAGCATGCCGTTTTGCATCATTTTTGAGGATTTCAAAAAAAGACGAAAATCACTCCGAGACCATGGGCTATAGCCCATCGTCTCGGAGTCATTTTCGTCTTTTTTTCAAATCCTCGTTTTGCATTAATTTATGACCATGGCGATGGGCTATAGCCCATGGTCTCGAACGGCATACTATAGCATGCCGTTTTGCATCATTTTTGAGGATTTGAAAAAAAGACGAAAATCACTCCGAGACCATGGGCTATAGCCCATCGTCTCGGAGTCATTTTCGTCTTTTTTTCAAATCCTTGTTTTTCATCATTTATGACCATGGCGATGGGCTATAGCCCATGGTCTCGAACGGCATAATATAGCATGCCGTTTTGCATCAAATTTGAGGATTTGAAAAAAAGACGAAAATCACTCCGAGACCATGGGCTATAGCCCATCGTCTCGGAGTCATTTTCGTCTTTTTTTCAAATCCTCGTTTTTCATCATTTATGACCATGGCGATGGGCTATAGCCCATGGTCTCGAACGGCATACTATCGCATGCCGTTTTCCATCATTTTTGAGGATTTGAAAAAAAGACGAAAATCACTCCGAGACCATGGGCTATAGCCCATCGTCTCGGAGTCATTTTCGTCTTTTTTTCAAATGCTCGTTTTTCATCATTTATGACCATGGCGATGGGCTATAGCCCATGGTCTCGAACGGCATACTATCGCATGCCGTTTTCCATCATTTTTGAGGATTTGAAAAAAAGACGAAAATGACTCCGAGACCATGGGCTATAGCCCATGGTCTCGAGCGGCATACTATAGCATGCCGTTTTGCATCATTTTTGAGGATTTCAAAAAAAGATGAAAATCACTCCGAGACCATGGGCTCTAGCCCATCGTCTCGGAGTCATTTTCGTCTTTTTTTCAAATCCTCGTTTTTCATTAATTTATGACCATGGCGATGGGCTATAGCCCATGGTCTCGAACGGCATACTATAGCATGCCGTTTTGCATCATTTTTGAGGATTTCAAAAAAAGACGAAAATCACTCCGAGACCATGGGCTATAGCCCATCGTCTCGGAGTCATTTTCGTCTTTTTTTCAAATCCTTGTTTTTCATCATTTATGACCATGGCGATGGGCTATAGCCCATGGTCTCGAACGGCATACTATCGCATGCCGTTTTCCATCAAATTTGAGGATTTGAAAAAAAGACGAAAATCACTCCGAGACCATGGGCTATAGCCCATCGTCTCGGAGTCATTTTCGTCTTTTTTTCAAATCCTCGTTTTTCATAATTTATGACCATGGCGATGGGCTATAGCCCATGGTCTCGAACGGCATACTATCGCATGCCGTTTTCCATCATTTTTGAGGATTTGAAAAAAAGACGAAAATGACTCCGAGACCATGGGCTATAGCCCATGGTCTCGAGCGGCATACTATAGCATGCCGTTTTCCATCATTTTTGAGGATTTGAAAAAAAGACGAAAATCACTCCGAGACCATGGGCTATAGCCCATCGTCTCGGAGTCATTTTCGTCTTTTTTTCAAATCCTCGTTTTTCATCATTTATGACCATGGCGATGGGCTATAGCCCATGGTCTCGAACGGCATACTATAGCATGCCGTTTTCCATCATTTTTGAGGATTTGAAAAAAAGACGAAAATCACTCCGAGACCATGGGCTATAGCCCATCGTCTCGGAGTCATTTTCGTCTTTTTTTCAAATCCTCGTTTTTCATTAATTTATGACCATGGCGATGGGCTATAGCCCATGGTCTCGAACGGCATACTATAGCATGCCGTTTTGCATCATTTTTGAGGATTTGAAAAAAAGACGAAAATCACTCCGAGACCATGGGCTATAGCCCATCGTCTCGGAGTCATTTTCGTCTTTTTTTCAAATCCTTGTTTTTCATCATTTATGACCATGGCGATGGGCTATAGCCCATGGTCTCGAACGGCATAATATAGCATGCCGTTTTGCATCAAATTTGAGGATTTGAAAAAAAGACGAAAATCACTCCGAGACCATGGGCTATAGCCCATCGTCTCGGAGTCATTTTCGTCTTTTTTTCAAATCCTCGTTTTTCATCATTTATGACCATGGCGATGGGCTATAGCCCATGGTCTCGAACGGCATACTATCGCATGCCGTTTTCCATCATTTTTGAGGATTTGAAAAAAAGACGAAAATCACTCCGAGACCATGGGCTATAGCCCATCGTCTCGGAGTCATTTTCGTCTTTTTTTCAAATGCTCGTTTTTCATCATTTATGACCATGGCGATGGGCTATAGCCCATGGTCTCGAACGGCATACTATCGCATGCCGTTTTCCATCATTTTTGAGGATTTGAAAAAAAGACGAAAATCACTCCGAGACCATGGGCTATAGCCCATCGTCTCGGAGTCATTTTCGTCTTTTTTTCAAATGCTCGTTTTTCATCATTTATGACCATGGCGATGGGCTATAGCCCATGGTCTCGAACGGCATACTATCGCATGCCGTTTTCCATCATTTTTGAGGATTTGAAAAAAAGACGAAAATGACTCCGAGACCATGGGCTATAGCCCATGGTCTCGAGCGGCATACTATAGCATGCCGTTTTGCATCATTTTTGAGGATTTCAAAAAAAGACGAAAATCACTCCGAGACCATGGGCTATAGCCCATCGTCTCGGAGTCATTTTCGTCTTTTTTTCAAATCCTCGTTTTGCATTAATTTATGACCATGGCGATGGGCTATAGCCCATGGTCTCGAACGGCATACTATAGCATGCCGTTTTGCATCATTTTTGAGGATTTGAAAAAAAGACGAAAATCACTCCGAGACCATGGGCTATAGCCCATCGTCTCGGAGTCATTTTCGTCTTTTTTTCAAATCCTTGTTTTTCATCATTTATGACCATGGCGATGGGCTATAGCCCATGGTCTCGAACGGCATAATATAGCATGCCGTTTTGCATCAAATTTGAGGATTTGAAAAAAAGACGAAAATCACTCCGAGACCATGGGCTATAGCCCATCGTCTCGGAGTCATTTTCGTCTTTTTTTCAAATCCTTGTTTTTCATCATTTATGACCATGGCGATGGGCTATAGCCCATGGTCTCGAACGGCATACTATCGCATGCCGTTTTCCATCAAATTTGAGGATTTGAAAAAAAGACGAAAATCACTCCGAGACCATGGGCTATAGCCCATCGTCTCGGAGTCATTTTCGTCTTTTTTTCAAATCCTCGTTTTTCATAATTTATGACCATGGCGATGGGCTATAGCCCATGGTCTCGAACGGCATACTATCGCATGCCGTTTTCCATCATTTTTGAGGATTTGAAAAAAAGACGAAAATGACTCCGAGACCATGGGCTATAGCCCATGGTCTCGAGCGGCATACTATAGCATGCCGTTTTCCATCATTTTTGAGGATTTGAAAAAAAGACGAAAATCACTCCGAGACCATGGGCTATAGCCCATCGTCTCGGAGTCATTTTCGTCTTTTTTTCAAATCCTCGTTTTTCATCATTTATGACCATGGCGATGGGCTATAGCCCATGGTCTCGAACGGCATACTATAGCATGCCGTTTTCCATCATTTTTGAGGATTTGAAAAAAAGACGAAAATCACTCCGAGACCATGGGCTATAGCCCATCGTCTCGGAGTCATTTTCGTCTTTTTTTCAAATCCTCGTTTTTCATCACTTATGACCATGGCGATGGGCTATAGCCCATGGTCTCGAACGGCATACTATAGCATGCCGTTTTCCATCATTTTTGAGGATTTGAAAAAAAGACGAAAATCACTCCGAGACCATGGGCTATAGCCCATCGTCTCGGAGTCATTTTCGTCTTTTTTTCAAATCCTTGTTTTTCATAATTTATGACCATGGCGATGGGCTATAGCCCATGGTCTCGAACGGCATACTATAGCATGCCGTTTTGCATCATTTTTGAGGATTTGAAAAAAAGACGAAAATCACTCCGAGACCATGGGCATAGCCCATCGTCTCGGAGTCATTTTCGTCTTTTTCAAATCCTCGTTTTTCATCATTCATAACCATGGCGATGGGCTATAGCCCATGATCTCGAACGGCATACTATAGCATGCCGTTTTGCATCAAATTTGAGGATTTGAAAAAAAGACGAAAATCACTCCGAGACCATGGGCTATAGCCCATCTTCTCGGAGTCATTTTCGTCTTTTTTTCAAATCCTTGTTTTTCATAATTTATGACCATGGCGATGGGCTATAGCCCATGATCTCGAACGGCATACTTTAGCATGCCGTTTTGCATCAAATTTGAGGATTTGAAAAAAAGACGAAAATCACTCCGAGACCATGGGCTATAGCCCATCTTCTCGGAGTCATTTTCGTCTTTTTTTCAAATCCTCCGAAATCGTAAAACCTGCCCTCCGAGACCATGTCTTTTTTTTTCAAATCCTCCGAAATCGTGAAAAACAACATACTATTGTATGCCCTCCGATACTATGGACTATAGCCTTTCGCTTTCACCATGAGATCATAAGACTAGTAAATGACCTTGACCAGTATAAATGACCTTGACCAGTATAAATGACCTTCACCAGTGTAAATGACCATGACCAGTATGCTGTCCGAAATCGTGAAAAACGACATACCCTCCGAGACCATGGATTATAGCCTTTTGTTTTCCCGTGATTTTAACCTTTTTTCAACAATGATGAAGAATTGCGCACTATAGTGCGCCGCTCAATGACCTTGACCAGTATAAATTACCTTGACCAGTAGCCTATAAATGACCTTCATAAGACTCGTAAATGACTTTGACCAGTATAAATGACCTTCATAAGACAAGTAAATGACCTTCACCGGTATAAATGTCCTTGACCAGTATAAATGACCTTCATGAGACTAGTAAATGACCTTCACCGGTATAAATGTCCTTGACCAGTATAAATGACCTTCATAAGACTAGTAAATGACCTTCACCGGTATAAATGTCCTTGACCAGTATAAATGACCTTCATAAGACTAGTAAATGACCTTCACCGGTATAAATGTCCTTGACCAGTATAAATGACCTTCATGAGACAAGTAAATGACCTTCACCGGTATAAATGTCCTTGACCAGTATAAATGAAATGATTTTCACCTTTTTCTCAAATCCTCCAAAATCGGGGGAAAATGGCACACGATAGTATGCGGTCATGGACTTTCGCTTTTCCGGGTTTTTCACCTTTTTTCGAATCCTCCGAAATCAGGAGAAAATGGTGCAACTTACCGTGGACAGCCTATTCATCCAAACAGAACAGTCTTACCGTGGACAGCCTATTCATCCAAACAGAACAGTCTTACCGTGGACAGCCTATTCATCCAAACAGAACAGTCCCATAGAATTGTATTAAATAACGTCAAACTCACCAACATTGCAGCTGTACAGAAAGCTTGAATAATATCCTCTATCTGCAATGTATTTGTTTAATAAAAATCCACTGTAGACATGTTATGAGCTACTCTCTGACAAGAAACTCCTTGCAGATGATGTTTTTTCTAAGTGTTGGAGTTCGGAAGTGCTCGTTGACTAGGTAGCACCTTGCTGGCAAGATGGCAGCCGTGTGCATATCATCAATTGGTTCTAGTTCTAGTGAACAGAAATAATAAATAAATAGACTTGGTAACCTAACTGTAGGGAGTGCAAAAACACAAAAGAACCTGGGGGCTATCTATGAAAAGGCAACACAATGAGCAGGGAAAAAAATGTAACCATGTAAATACAACAAATTGAGCAGAGCACTGCAGGGAGTTGAACCCCATTCCGGTAAACCAGAAGTACCACAACCAGTGCCTTAGTTTTTGTTTTGTTGTACAGGTCCATTCGTTGAAATGTAAATTTTGCATTTCAACGGTAAAGTAATTTCACAATTTACATTGTAGGCAATAATTAATAACGGTATAGCACCAGGCCAAAGGCATGGGGGGAGAGTACGTTTTGCACTCCGAGTGTGTGTGAGTGTGTCCGTCAGTTTGTTACCAGCTAATCTCCAGAACCATTAACCCGGTCGATGCCAAATTTTGCACACATTTTTTTTATATTACTCCTCCAGATTGTGTCCAAAAATCCCGCAAATCGTTACACACTATCTCTATATTCATGTGTTCAAGACGGATCTGTCCCATATTTCTTATTCCATCCTAATTGGCTAACATTGGCTTTCAAAGTTTGCAGGATTTTTTTGAACAAAAAGCCTCAAATCATGAACGCAGCGTGCAATATACGTAAAGTCTTTCACAGACTTTCCTAATAGGCTGAGGAATATATCCCACCCTTTTCACAGCCTGTTATAGCACCACCAATAGGTGGATTTTTGCAAAACACATTTTTGGAACAAAATGCCTCAAATCATCCAATTGCCATCCAAGGCGTAAGAAGAAATGGCACCCTTTTCACATTGGCCTATAATAACGCCACCAGGAGGCCATAACTTGACCTGCCCTGGTGGAGATCGACCTGTGCCCCGAGTGGCACTTTTTCAAGTTTGCTATGATTTTTTTTAACTTTCTCTTGCCGACCTCCCACATTTCATTCGATGATTAACAAAAAACAGTGTTGGATTGATGACATACTGGCAGAAATGATAGAGCACCTGGGACCTAACGCAAAGACCTGGCTCGTGGGGATGCTGAACACATGCATGGCACAGAAAACCAGCCATTCTGTCTGGAGAAAGGCCAACGTGGTTACAATCCCCAAACCTGGCAAAGACCCATCATCCCCAAAGAGTTACGACCCATTTCCCTCCTCTGCATCACCTACAAGCTCTATGAGAGGCTGCTACTCCAACGCCTCATGACACTCATAGACACCAAGCTGACTAAAGACCAAGCTGGTTTCCGTCCCGGCCGCTCCTGTGCTGGACAGAGCTCAACCTCACCCAACACATTGAGGATGGGTTTGAGAGAAAACAAATAACTGGAGCAGCATTCAGAGATCTCTCTGCTGCCTATGACACTGTCCAACACAGCACAATGGTCAGGAAAATCCTCCTCAACAACAGGCGCTTCTATGTCCAGTTAAATGACCAGAGGAGTAAATGGAAAGCCCAAAAGAACGGCCTCCCACAAGGTAGCATGCTCGTTCCCCTCCTTTTCAATATCTACACAAACGACCAGCCACTACCCACAGAATGCCAGCGTTTCATCTACGCCGGCGACCTCTGCATTACCACTCAACAAGCAGACTTCCAGAAGATTGAGTCTGTCCTTGAATGTGCCCTCCAAGAAATGTCAAGCTACTACAATACAACCACCTGAAACCCAACCCATCAAAAACCCAACTATGCAGCTTCCACCTGAGGAACCGAGACGCGGAAAATGAACTGAGCGTCACTTGGGATGGTCACAAACTCTCCAACCATACACACACCATGTAACTTGGAGTTACACTGGACAGGACTCTCCTTCAAAAAACACCTGGAGAACACAAAAGCCAAGGTCAACACCCATACCCGTGAAATAAATGTTTACACACCTCATTCAAGTTGCAGGCAGGCAGGCAGGCAGGCAGGCAGGCAGGCAGGCAGGCAGGCAGGCAGGCAGGCAGGCAGGCAGGCAGGCAGATCCATCCCAAAGCTTCCCTCAGGGAGCCCAGCTAGCCAGCAAGCCTGCCCAATCAGCCAACGCAGCCAGCCAGCCCCGCCAGTCAGTGTAGAAAGTCAGGCTGCCAAGCCAGCGCACATCAGCCCTTGCAACCAGCCATGGCAGCCAGCCTTGCTCAGTCAGCTCAGCCAGGCCTCTCTCGCAGCCTGGCTCTCTGTCTGCCTGGCCTGGTCTGCCTCGCCTTGCCTTGCAGCAACAGAATCAGCCGGACTGGCAAGCCAGCTCAGAATGCGAGCCCAGAGAACGCAGGCAGGCAAGCACGCAGTCAGGCGAGCCAGTTTCAGACAGGCAGGCCAGGACAGACAGTTTGTGGCAGACCGAGGCAAGCAGGCAAGGCACAGTTAAGCAACAAAGTGCAGGCAGGGGGACTATCCGGCCTAAGGCTGCGCTGCAAGGGTTGGATCCTGGCTTGCTGCAAATTCTGGTCTGGGCTGGCTGGCTGTTGGCTGCACAGGCTGTCTGAGCACCCTGAGTCTGGGCTTGTAAAGGTTTTTGCCGCCCTGGCTTGCTGGGCTCGCATTCTGAGCTGGCTGGCTTGCCAGGCCAGCTGGTTCTGTTGCTGAAAGGCAAGGCGGGGCAGACCGGGCCAGGCAGACAGAGAGCCAGGCCGCGAGAGAGGCCTGGCTGAGCTGACTGAGCAAGGCTGGCTGCAATGGCTGGTTGCAAGGGCTGATGTGCGCTGGCTTGGCAGCCTGACTTTCTACACTGGCTGACTGGCGGGGCTGGCTGGCTGCGTTGGCTGACTGGGCGGGCTTGCTGGCTAGCAGGGCTCCCTGAGGGAAGCTTTGGGATGGATCTCTAGGGGCCTCTGCTTGTGTTGAGCCTTCCAATGGCGTCTACCTTGATCTCCGTCCTAAGAAAGAAAGACAGAAAAAGAAAGACACACACAAACCCAACTATGCAGCTTCCACATGAGGAACCGAGACGCGAAAAAAGAACTGAGCGTCACTTGGGATGGTCACAAACTCTCCAACCATACCCACCCCATGTATCTTGGAGTTACACTGGACAGGACACTCCTTCAAAAAACACCTGGAGAACACAAAAGCCACGGTCAACACCCACGTGTGGGTGGGGCGCAGACCCACAAACAATCCGTGCAACTGCCATGGCCCTGTCTTTCTCTACAGCAGAGTATGCCTGCTCAAGCTGGAGCCGATCACGTCACACCAAATTGGTCGACACAGCCCTAAATGACACCTGTCGCATCATCACGGGATGTGTCAAGACAACACCTGTCCCGTGCCTTTATGCGCTAGCCGGCACCTCCCCCCCCGCACATCAGATGACTGTGTATCGCTCAAGATGAATGGAGAACACAGGAGATAGACAGTGAAGTTGGGGATGAACGAAGGAAAGTCTCGAATGAAATGATAGAGAACACCTAACACACACATAGTTTTCTTTCGTGGCTGTTTACATTCGAGGGTCGCCGGTCCTCTCGAACGGAACAGTTTAACGTCTTGCCCAGGACGAAAAGATATAGAGAACACCAACATGACAAATAACAGCAGGAAGGCATGGGCCACAATCCGCCGTCTTGGCGAAGACCACACCACCCATAATTCACAACGGTCACAGCAAACCTCTGTTGCATCACAACTGGTGGCCAACAGTCGTAACCAACACCGCCGCCAACCCACAGGAGAATACCATCGCACAGTGGTATCAGACCAACCACAATCAGCCAGCCCTCAAACCAAACCCTTCGACCTAGAAGAACTCGAAACTGCAATGGGAAAGTTGAAACCTGGAAAAGCAGCAGGGATTGATGACATACTGGCAGAAATGATACAGCACCTGGGACCTAACGCAAAGACCTGGCTTGTGGGGATGCTGAACACATGCATGGCACAGAAAACCATCCCTTCTGTCTGGAGAAAGGCCAAAGTGGTTGCAATCCCCAAACCTGGCAAAGACCCATTATCCCCAAAGAGCTACCGACCCATTTCCCTCCTCTGCATCACCTACAAGCTCCATGAGAGGCTGCTACTCCAACGCCTCATGCCACTCATAGACACCAAGCTGACTAAATACCAAGCTGGTTTCCGTCCCGGCCGCTCCTGGGCTGGACAGAGCTCAACCTCACCCAACACATTGAGGATGGGTTTGAGGGAAAACAAATAACTGGACCGACGACCTCTGAATTACCACCCAACAAGCAGACTTCCAGAAGATTGCGTCTGTCCTTGAAAGTGCCCTCCAAGAAATGTCAAGCTACTACAATACAACCACAATGGTCACAAACTCTCCAACCATACCCACCCCATGTAACTTGGAGTTACACTGGACAGGACACTCTCCTTCAAAAAACACCTGGAGAAAACAAAAGCCACGGTCAACACCCACACCCGTGAAATAAATGTTTACACACCTCATTCAGGTTGCAGGCAGGCAGGTTGGCAGGCAGGCAGGCAGGCAGGCAGGCAGGCAGGCAGGATGAGACAGGCAGGCAGGCAGGCAAGCATGCAGGCAAGCAAGCAGGCCGAGGCAGGCATGCAGGTAGGCCGGCCGAGGCAGCCAAGGGTTATGGTTAGTCAGCTCAGCCAGGCCTCTCTCGAGGCCTGGCTCTCTGTCTGCCTGGCCCGGTCTGCCCCGCCCTGCCTTGCAGCAACAGAATCAGCCGGCCTGGCAAGCCAGCCAGCTCAGAATGCGAGCTCAGCAAGCCATCGCAGCGACATTTTTTACAAGCCCAGACTCAGAAAAAAACAGTTTCAGGCCAGGACAGGACAGAAAGTTTGTGGCAGACCTTGGCAAGCAGGAAGGGTCGCAGGAAAGCATTGGCAGCTGGCAGGAGGACCGGGCAGTCAAACCCTACCCTTTGGCTTGGATGACTAATCAAGGGCACTGCACTGGGCCCGGGCAGTCAAACCCTACCCTTTGGCTTGGATGACTAATCAAGGGCACTACAGGCCTGGGCAGTCAAACCCTACCCTTTGGCTTGGATGACTAATCAAGGGCACTACAGGCCTGGGCAGTCAAACCCTACCCTTTGGCTTGGATGACTAATCAAGGGCACTACAGGCCCGGGCAGTCAAACCCTACCCTTTGGCTTGGATGACTAATCAAGGGCACTACAGGCCTGGGCAGTCAAACCCTACCCTTTGGCTTGGATGACTAATCAAAGGCACTGCACTGTTAGGGCTGAGAGCCTGGCTTGCTGCAAATGCGGGTCTGGTCTGGCTGACTGTTGGCTGTCAGGTAGGAGACCCTGGCTGTCTGCTGGGCATCCCGAGTCTGGGCTTGTAAAGATTTTCGCTGTGCTGGCTTGCTGAGCTCGCAACTCGCATTCTGAGCTGGCTGGCTTGCCAGGCCGACTGGTTCTGTTGCTGCAAGGCAGGGCGGGGCAGACCGGGCCAGGCAGACAGAGAGCCAGGCCTCGAGAGAGGCCTGGCTGAGCTGACTAACCCTAACCCTTGGCTGCAATGGCTGAAGTGCGCTGGCTTGGCAGCCTGACTTTCTACACTGGCTGACTGGCGGGGCTGGCTGGCTAGAGCCTTCCAACGGTGTCTACCTTGATCTCCGTCCTAAGAAAGAAAGACAGAAAAAGAAACACATACATTCAGAACGACTTAAACCCTCTATATTTAATAAAACAATTCTGGACAGGAATCCTGTATTGCAGGGGTGCCCAAAAAGGTACATCGTGATCTACCAGTAGATCACAAAGGCTGTGCAGGTAGACCACATGGCATGCCCCTGTATATAATCTATCACTTGAATTAAGGTGACTTGATTGATTGACATAAAAAAGGCCTGTCAGCTCAAATGTTGCACACAAACATCAGTAGCATTACAAAGTTATTGTGACAGTAATAATTACTATAGTGTGTGTTCAGTAACAGTGTTAAATAGTTCTATATTGTGCAGTAATGATTGCTATAGTGTGTGTTCAGTAATAGTGTTAAATAGTCCTATATTGTGCAGTAATGATTGCTATAGAGTGTGTTCAGTAACAGTGTTAAATAGTTCTATATTGTGACAGTAATCATTGCTATAGAGTGTGTTCAGTAACAGTGTTAAATAGCTCTACATTGTGACAGTAATCATTGCTATAGAGTGTGTTCAATAACAGTGTTAAATAGCTCTATATTGTGCAGTAATCATTGCTATAGTGTGTGTTCAGTAACAGGAATATTCATGTCTCTCCAGCTCTTTAATAAATAGAAAAGGGTTTAAAAAAAGACATTTCAGGTAGGTGACAAATTTTCAGCCAATCAGGAGAAAGTAGCTATTTATGAGCTTAATGTTCGAGTTCTAATTGTGTCTGTTACATTACAATTCCACTTGTTTAATCTGTATCCTGACTGCGTTCCTGATTGGATAAAATTCCAGTTTCAGAAAATGCTTTTTCTGTTCAACAAAAAGCTGGAGAGACCGGGAGACCTCTGTTACTGAACAAACACTATATAGCAATGATTACTGTCACACTATAGAGCTATTTAACACTGTTACTGAACACACACTATAGCAATGATTACTGTCACAATACAGAGCAATTTAATTTAGGTAACCAAATGGACCCCAATAGTAGATCTTTACACTCTCAATAGTTTAATTGTCGTTAAGCATCTGCATTACTTAATCTCCAAAAAACTACAGAATTGGAGAAAGTAGAAGACTGCTACTTCTGGTCGTTTGTTTGTATATATATATTGCAGTAGCCTATTGGTTACAGACTTTGCTTCGTTAGAATGAGTACCCGGGTTCCATTCCCACCAAATCCAAAGAGTGTTTGTTTGCTTTCCGCCAATTTCAAAGAATGTTAGTCCTTTTACCAACCAAACAACAAACTATACTCTTTTCACATCTGGTCGATTATTTATTCAGCATTTGATCCACGGACCACCATTTGATGGGTGGTCCGTGGCTCAAATGCTGAATAAAATAGACCTTTTGACCAGATGTGAAATGTATTTCGTTTTTTTGGTTGGTAAAAAGGAAAAAGACTAATGCCTCGACCGGGACTCGAACTCGGGCCCTCGTGTTTACATAGCGGCGACACTAACGAATCCACTACAGGAACACGGCTTAATATAGGTGTAGATACATAGTATATATAAACAACATAACAAGTAACAACAAAAACAGCGTTAAGTATTAAAGTAACATAAATGATTTACCTGCAGACGAAGAGCACGATGGGTGACGTGGCACTTTCAACAAACTTTGATCATCAAACCCGCATCACTGCGTCTGCGTCGTATTTGAGGGGGGGCGTCACTTCCTTCCGGTGTGAGGCTCCGCCCACGAGTTTTCCCCGCGAGTTTGATTTTTTCCCGCAAATTTGTTGTAGTAATTTGTAGTCCTACCGACTACGTTACATCCGGGTACTAGTAGGCACCAGATCCCATCCGCTTCTCATTGTAAATACTAGCAACGCGTGAATCTTTTTACAATGACGTTATTTTTCAGAAAGGAAGCCATTGATGGTTAAAATGGGCCTTAATGCTTCCAACCCGAGTAGAATTATTAATGTAACTGTACAAGTGTCTATGACAAAGAAAATATATGATGTGGAAGCGTCCTTGAGTAAGACCCGGAAGTGGCTCTGGAAGAGCGGGTTACGTCACGGCTTAAATAGACAATACAGAACGTGATCCCCATCCTGACAGTGTCATCATTGGTCTAGCGGTCTAGACGCCCGACTTTGAATCCAAACTTTATAACTTATATGGTTCAAACCCCTCTGATGTTTTTCCATCAACCACGGATTACTTGTTTTTGTGAGGTTACGGTTAGTATAGGTCTAGTTTGACATGAATTAGTCCACGGACCACCATTTAATGGCATTTCTATCTCTGGGACCCCCAATTTATATTGTAAAATCAAGGTTAATTTAACTCTGAGTTAAATTCTGGCGGATTTTTTAGCTCAACGGCCCTAGTGCTGATGAACCACTACGGAGGTAATGACCTTTCTCAACGCGCTGTGGCGCTGTTCTGATTTTCACTGCCAACTGACTTTTGTGTTTTTTCCTCTGCTGTTCTTCTTCATCACCTTTTAGTTCCTTTATCACAGCGAACAATCAAACCAAGCCAATGACTAGCTGACTATATATAATATATCTCGCGTTTTTTGGCGTTTTATATTTTTTTGGACGACATTAAGACCTGGATTTATATTCATGCCCCAGTGTTTACTCCACCCGAGCAGCAGCAGCAGCAGCAGCAGCAGCACTGACAGGTCAAATGGATTTTATTTATATTCATGCCCCAGTGTTTACTCCACCCGAGCAGCAGCAGCAGCAGCAGCAGCAGCAGCAGCAGCAGCAGCAGCAGCAGCAGCAGCAGCAGCAGCAGCAGCAGCACTGACAGGTCAAATGTATTTTCATCACCACAGAAACGCCACAATACGGTGTAACGTAGTGTGTATACATTGGCGGATTTTTGTATTTATTTTGCACGTCATAGATCACTTTCTGACATTACAAAGGAAACGTTTTAATGCTTATTGCTGTCTTGGTGATTTGGTGAATAGGCCTATAGTGGATTCGTTTTTAGATCAATCAAGGATTTGTTAATACTGTAGGCTACTGGGCTGACTGTTACTGTACATGGGGCTGAACGCTGCATAGCAACAGACGACTAATAATGACTCATAGGACTATTTTGATTGATTGATTGATTGATTGATTGATTGATTAACAGTTTGCATAATTACAGTAGGCTACATTTCAAGTACCACTCAATACAAAAACTGTTAACAGTGAGTGGACGACACCATAAAGCATTACACTTGTTTACAATAGGGCCCACCATTTTCAATTCATCAACACATTTAGAGACGTACGAATATACATAACTATATAGTCAAAAAGAAATCATCATAGGAGGTAAAAAGGGAAAAGAAATATATACAGTGAGGGGAAACAGGGGTGGGTGGGGGATTCAGATTTTACGGGGGCCAGTTTCGAAATGCAGCCGTCCGTGGGTGCCCTTTGAGAGCAGTTTTGAAGTTGTCAAGGGATTTGCACGTCTTAATGACTGTTGGTAGGGCGTTCCACATTTTGGTGGCATAGGAGCGAAATGAATTTAATCCCTTGTTTGTACCGAATCTGGGTTGCACATGGTTTGTTGAACTCCCTCTGGTGTTGTGGGAGTGGACTTCATTGACATTAAGGCAGTATTTAGACAGGTACATGGGTAATACTTGGGTATATACTATGTATCAGTGATCAGTGTTTACTATAGAGAGTATGCGCATGCTTAAAGTGAATGGCACATCGAGTGGCAAATCGAGTGGCAAAGCAACAGGCAAAGTGAGTTTAACATTGTTTAATGTTGTTTAATGCAATCAGATATTACTTTTCTGTGTGGATGTATGGGCTGTCAAGGCCAGAAAGTAGTTTTTTGCCAGTAGGCGTTCATGCATAACTTCCTGGTTTGATGATGATGTCACGCGCATACCCTCTATAGACCTACCAATGTTTTATTTCATATGATTTTAAATGTATTTGACTGAGTTTAAAGGTCTGATTTGTTGAAAATAGCTGATCAACAATATTATTGCTCGTAGATCGGCTAGTTTCAAATAGCCGATGTGTAGGCTATAGGGTTTATAGTGGATATAGCTGATGTTGATGCTATAGGCCTATTAAAAAACACAACACAAAATCTGGGGATCCCTGGGGGTCCCCGGACCCCAGTCTGAGACTCACTGTGCTATTGTTGTTATTATAGGTCAGTCAGTAAACACTGAACTTGGTGCTTTCATGAAAGTAGCCTAAGGATAGCACTCAATCCATTGATTCACAATACCAGAATGCACTTTTAATCATAATACATGAAGCAGATAGCCCTGTGATTAAACCTTTAGCATTACACTGCAACCACACTGTGGCTACCTTTTTATTCACAATGCAAAGTTATTGTACTCCTAATATATCATGGTGTAGTCTAGCTCTGGTCCATAGCTCTAATGGGCATTAGAGCTATGTACCTGCTGTAGTCAGCACAGTATATTTCAATCAATCTGGGATGTTAAAATTGTGCCAAACTGTGTTCAATTAATTGCCTCTTGTGCTACATTAAACAGCAGTTACTTATTATTGAGACTCAGAGAGCATGTTGACATGAATAGCTAGCATCTCCGTTATAATTAATGGGTTTGATTGATTGATTAAATGAAGTAGAACAGTACAAGTATAGCGTCAAAACAAAATAATTCACATGCAAGTAAAGGCATGGTGTTGCAGAGGTAAAAAAGCACTGGTAGTAATACGTTCTATCCAAGCTTCTGGATATAGGGTTCGAAGCCCTACAGTGCTGTGACCTGCTGACTGCCTCACCTTTGTCCTGTTGTATGTTTACATTCAATATGAAATGCACTATTTCACTAGAGTGTAAAGACGCTGTGTTCAGATTACCACACTGGAAACCCACTTTTAATATATTTTCTATCATACAACAGTAATACAACATAATTTGTGTGAAAATGTTAATTGTCATATCAATATTTACAGCACCCAGACAGCTCTGTAATTACACCCTTTACACACACACACACACACACACACACACACACACACACACACACACACACACACACACACACACACACACACACACACACACACACACACACACACACACACACACACACACACACACACACACACACACACACACACAAAAAGAGTAGCAAATTATAACATAACAGCTCATCCTTTTCTTTTTTGTCTAACCCCCTCCTGTTTTCTACTTTATTGGAAAAGCATTTAAAACAATCTGTTTCCCTCCCTTCTACACTTTGATCTAATGCAGAAACTGTGGGCCTCACTCAACAGTAAAACAGTAAACAAGCCAACATACAGTTTAAGTGTACACTTTAGTGTTTAGTAAGAGTCATGACTGTACTGTACTTTTCAAGGTGTATAGCTTGCTGCAAGCGGATGACTGTCTTTGTTTTTCATTTATTTTATACTTTATTTAGTATTTTCAACAGTTTAACCCATTTAGAGTTTAACCCATTTAGAGTAGACCTGAGGACGATTCTACAAATGCCTCTAAATCAGGGGTTTTCAACGTTTTTGGCCGGGGACCCCCGGAAATGCTTTGGCAATGTCTCGGGACCCCCGCCCCGCCCCCTCCCGACCCCCAATATAAATTGACTGCTACAATAACCTTAAACCATTTTGGGCGGGAACCCCTTTTGGTGTTTTAAGCATTGTTATAATTTAGCTATTTAAAAATAGCAGATCTACAAGCTCATAGCGCGCCACCGAGTGGCGCGCTACGAGCTTGTAGGTCTGCTATTTTTTAAAAATCGTGAAAATAAAAATGTAAAAAAAATCTTCTTTTTTTTTTTTTTTTTTATAATTTGGGGACCCCCTAAAATAATTTGGCGACCCCCCGAGGGGTCGCGACCCACGGGTTGAGAACCCCTGCTCTAAATCATGACAGTTTTCTGAAAAACCTATGTTTTTATGTCAGTAGTTCTCAACCTTTTTCATGTCAAAAATGGCATACTATAGTATGTAAAATTGTATCCGTTTTGTACAAATAAATGTCACAATTAACCACCACTGGACCGATCAGCGAGAAACCTTACAACCGCAGTAGGTATCTGGATTTGTTCTTTTTCATTTATTTAATTTGTTTAAAAACATTCTCATATAACAACAATTGTTCAAATCAATACATTGACATACAATAAACTTTAGACCTTTCCATCATCCTGCCAATCTGCCATAGCCTAAGACCTTAGACCTTTCCATCATCCTGCCAATCTGCCATAGCCTAAGACCTTAGACCTTTCCATCATCCTGCCAATCTGCCATAGCCTAAGACCTTAGACCTTTCCATCATCCTGCCAATCTGCCATAGCCTAAGACCTTAGACCTTTCCATCATCCTGCCAATCTGCCATAGCCTAAGACCTTAGACCTTTCCATCATCCTGCCAATCTGCCATAGCCTAAGACCTTAGACCTTAGACCTTTCCATCATCCTGCCAATCTGCCATAGCCTAAGACCTTAGACCTTAGACCTTTCCATCCTCCTGCCAATCAGCCAAAGCCTAAGACCTTAGACCTTAGACCTTTCCATCATCCTGCCAATCTGCCATAGCCTAAGACCTTAGACCTTTCCATCATCCTGCCAATCTGCCATAGCCTAAGACCTTAGACCTTAGACCTTTCCATCATCCTGCCAATCTGCCATAGCCTAAGACCTTAGACCTTTCCATCATCCTGCCAATCTGCCATAGCCTAAGACCTTAGACCTTAGACCTTTCCATCATCCTGCCAATCTGCCATAGCCTAAGACCTTAGACCTTAGACCTTTCCATCATCCTGCCAATCTGCCATAGCCTAAGACCTTAGACCTTTCCATCATCCTGCCAATCTGCCATAGCCTAAGACCTTAGACCTTTCCATCATCCTGCCAATCTGCCATAGCCTAAGACCTTAGACCTTAGACCTTTCCATCATCCTGCCAATCTGCCATAGCCTAAGACCTTAGACCTTTCCATCATCCTGCCAATCTGCCATAGCCTAAGACCTTAGACCTTTCCATCATCCTGCCAATCTGCCATAGCCTAAGACCTTAGACTTTAGACCTTTCCATCATCCTGCCAATCTGCCATAGCCTAAGACCTTAGACCTTTCCATCATCCTGCCAATCTGCCATAGCCTAAGACCTTAGACCTTTCCATCATCCTGCCAATCTGCCATAGCCTAAGACCTTAGACCTTTCCATCATCCTGCCAATCTGCCATAGCCTAAGACCTTAGACCTTTCCATCATCCTGCCAATCTGCCATAGCCTAAGACCTTAGACCGTAGACCTTTCCATCATCCTGCCAATCTGCCATAGCCTAAGACCTTAGACCGTAGACCTTTCCATCATCCTGCCAATCTGCCATAGCCTAAGACCTTAGACCTTAGACCTTTCCATCATCCTGCCAATCTGCCATAGCCTAAGACCTTAGACCTTAGACCTTTCCATCATCCTGCCAATCTGCCATAGCCTAAGACCTTAGACCTTTCCATCATCCTGCCAATCTGCCATAGCCTAAGACCTTAGACCTTTCCATCATCCTGCCAATCTGCCATAGCCTAAGACCTTAGACCTTTCCATCATCCTGCCAATCTGCCATAGCCTAAGACCTTAGACCTTTCCATCATCCTGCCAATCTGCCATAGCCTAAGACCTTAGACCTTAGACCTTTCCATCATCCTGCCAATCTGCCATAGCCTAAGACCTTAGACCTTTCCATCATCCTGCCAATCTGCCATAGCCTAAGACCTTAGACCTTTCCATCATCCTGCCAATCTGCCATAGCCTAAGACCTTAGACTTTAGACCTTTCCATCATCCTGCCAATCTGCCATAGCCTAAGACCTTAGACCTTTCCATCATCCTGCCAATCTGCCATAGCCTAAGACCTTAGACCTTTCCATCATCCTGCCAATCTGCCATAGCCTAAGACCTTAGACCTTTCCATCATCCTGCCAATCTGCCATAGCCTAAGACCTTAGACCTTTCCATCATCCTGCCAATCTGCCATAGCCTAAGACCTTAGACCGTAGACCTTTCCATCATCCTGCCAATCTGCCATAGCCTAAGACCTTAGACCGTAGACCTTTCCATCATCCTGCCAATCTGCCATAGCCTAAGACCTTAGACCTTAGACCTTTCCATCATCCTGCCAATCTGCCATAGCCTAAGACCTTAGACCTTTCCATCATCCTGCCAATCTGCCATAGCCTAAGACTTTAGACCTTTCCATCATCCTGCCAATCTGCCATAGCCTAAGACCTTAGACCTTAGACCTTTCCATCATCCTGCCAATCTGCCATAGCCTAAGACCTTAGACCTTAGACCTTTCCATCATCCTGCCAATCTGCCATAGCCTAAGACCTTAGACCTTAGACCTTTCCATCATCCTGCCAATCTGCCATAGCCTAAGACCTTAGACCTTTCCATCATCCTGCCAATCTGCCATAGCCTAAGACCTTAGACCTTTCCATCATCCTGCCAATCTGCCATAGCCTAAGACCTTAGACCTTTCCATCATCCTGCCAATCTGCCATAGCCTAAGACCTTAGACCTTTCCATCATCCTGCCAATCTGCCATAGCCTAAGACCTTAGACCTTTCCATCATCCTGCCAATCTGCCATAGCCTAAGACCTTAGACCTTTCCATCATCCTGCCAATCTGCCATAGCCTAAGACCTTAGACCTTAGACCTTTCCATCATCCTGCCAATCTGCCATAGCCTAAGACCTTAGACCTTAGACCTTTCCATCATCCTGCCAATCTGCCATAGCCTAAGACCTTAGACCTTTCCATCATCCTGCCAATCTGCCATAGCCTAAGACCTTAGACCTTTCCATCATCCTGCCAATCTGCCATAGCCTAAGACCTAAGACCTTAGACCTTTCCATCATCCTGCCAATCTGCCATAGCCTAAGACCTTAGACCTTAGACCTTTCCATCATCCTGCCAATCTGCCATAGCCTAAGACCTTAGACCTTTCCATCATCCTGCCAATCTGCCATAGCCTAAGACCTTAGACCTTTCCATCATCCTGCCAATCTGCCATAGCCTAAGACCTTAGACCTTTCCATCATCCTGCCAATCTGCCATAGCCTAAGACCTTAGACCTTTCCATCATCCTGCCAATCTGCCATAGCCTAAGACCTTAGACCTTTCCATCATCCTGCCAATCTGCCATAGCCTAAGACCTTAGACCTTTCCATCATCCTGCCAATCTGCCATAGCCTAAGACTTTAGACCTTAGACCTTTCCATCATCCTGCCAATCTGCCATAGCCTAAGACCTTAGACTTTAGACCTTTCCATCATCCTGCCAATCTGCCATAGCCTAAGACTTTAGACCTTAGACCTTTCCATCATCCTGCCAATCTGCCATAGCCTAAGACCTTAGACCTTAGACCTTTCCATCATCCTGCCAATCTGCCATAGCCTAAGACCTTAGACCTTTCCATCATCCTGCCAATCTGCCATAGCCTAAGACCTTAGACCTTTCCATCATCCTGCCAATCTGCCATAGCCTAAGACCTTAGACCTTTCCATCATCCTGCCAATCTGCCATAGCCTAAGACCTTAGACCTTTCCATCATCCTGCCAATCTGCCATAGCCTAAGACCTTAGACCTTTCCATCATCCTGCCAATCTGCCATAGCCTAAGACCTTAGACCTTTCCATCATCCTGCCAATCTGCCATAGCCTAAGACCTTAGACCTTTCCATCATCCTGCCAATCTGCCATAGCCTAAGACCTTAGACCTTAGACCTTTCCATCATCCTGCCAATCTGCCATAGCCTAAGACCTTAGACCTTTCCATCATCCTGCCAATCTGCCATAGCCTAAGACCTTAGACCTTAGACCTTTCCATCATCCTGCCAATCTGCCATAGCCTAAGATTTAGACCCTCGTGGATGTATTTATTGATTCTGACATTTTCAATCTACGAGAGTTTAAGATAACTCGCCCCGAATGGCCCTGAGCGCCACCTGTTGGTTCATATACGCTTTGAAACCCGGAGGTCCGTAGCTTTCAATAAAAAAGGTGATTTAAGCCACTGTCTCAGAATCTTTCCGCCATCTTGGATCTTTCCTGAATCTACACGAGAGGCAGTGAAAAAGTACTTTGTACTTTGAGGACCTTTATTAGAGTCCTCTGTTGTCTCCACGTGTAGCCTATACTGCGTCGTATGGCCCGTCAACAAGCTGTGAGCTTGAAGATCTGTTATTTTTGGTGCGTGACACCGCCCTGTACGACACGCACGCATCAGGCCGACGAAGTACAAATATACAAATAAGTATAATATAGTAATAATATAGTAACTTACTTTATCGCTCGCACGCACACACACACACACACACACACACACACACACACACACACACACACACACACACACACACACACACACACACACACACACACACACACACACACACACACACACACACACACACACACACACACTGTAGTACTGTAGTTGTACTTTTGTACAACTGTTTTTTAATATCACAGTTTCTCAACGCAATGAGTTGCATTGGTGTGGTCTACCTTTAAAAACAGTTTTGTCTCAACCCGACCCTTTGGTGTGGTTTTGGGCTTTAGACCCAAAACTTAAATTTTGATGTTGTTGGATGAGATTTTGTCCACAATTCCATGCTGTAATAATGTGGTACCAGAGAGACCACAGGCAAATATTGATCAAGATAACAAAAGGATCCGTTAGGGTCCAAAATGCTCTATTCTACAAGGGTCCATTTGGTTAGCAGCTCTCCATCATTGAGCTGGGGACCACCTGGAACCCCCTCAAGGACCACTGGTTGTAAAACCACTACTGAATCCTTCAAAACACCAGTTTAATGACAAACAAACAAAAGGCACACTTCATGTAACTCCTGACGATGTCTGGCAGCGCGTTGTGCCCGGAGGGTTCCTCTGGCAGATCTGGGCTGTATTTTGCGTGTCTTAAGTACCAGGTCTTATTACTTAACTTAAGACCTGGAGGCATGATCAATGCCATTTGGCCGAGTGTCCAAAGAGCATTGACCACGCCTCCAGGTCTTAAGTTAAGATACAGGAGGAGCACGTCTCATACGTACATCCATGGTGTCTGTACAACCACAGGGTTTCTCTCATACGTACATCCATGGTGTCTGTACAACCACAGGGTTTCTCTCATACGTAGATCCATGGCGTCTGTACAACCACAGGGTTTCTCTCATACGTACATCCATGGCGTCTGTACAACCACAGGGTTTCTCTCATACGTACATCCATGGCGTCTGTACAACCACAGGGTTTCTCTCATACGTGCATCCATGGTGTCTGTACAACCACAGGGTTTCTCTCATACGTACATCCATGGTGTCTGTATATCAGATGACCATATTGTGCTTAACTTTAAATCTAGACGCTCGCTGCAAGACATTTGATGACCTGGTGACCAGCCAAGAGGTCATGACCTCTGACCTGGTGAGTGACCAGCCCAGAGGTCATGTGATGTCATCGCTTGCTGTCACCAATCAGAAGAAGCAGTGGACCGAGGGTCGGGAGACACAGCTTGGCAACACATTATGCTTAGATAATTAACCCATTAAGACCTGAGGCCCGTACTACAAATGACCCTTTCAAAAAATAGCAGACATACAAGCCCATAGGACGGCACTCTGTGTCTATGAACTTGTAGATCTGCTATTGAAAAATAGCAGATCTTTGCAAATACAATAAATGAATGTAATTCTAATGCAAGTTAACCATAGCCTGGCGCAGCCACACTTCACCAAGTTAACCATAGCCTGGCGCAGCCACACTTCACCAAGTTAACCATAGCCTGGCGCAGCCACACTTCACCAAGTTAACCATAGCCTGGCGCAGCCACACTTCACCAAGTGAACCATAGCCTGGCGCAGCCACACTTCACCAAGTTAACCATAGCCTGGCGCAGCCACACTTCACCAAGTTAACCATAGCCTGGCGCAGCCACACTTCACCAAGTTAACCATAGCCTGGCGCAGCCACACTTCACCAAGTTAACCATAGCCTGGCGCAGCCACACTTCACCAAGTTAACCCTAGCCTGGCGCAGCCACACTTCACCAAGTTAACCATAGCCTGGCGCAGCCACACTTCACCAAGTTAACCATAGCCTGGCGCAGCCACACTTCACCAAGTTAACCATAGCCTGGCGCAGCCACACTTCACCAAGTTAACCATAGCCTGGCGCAGCCACACTTCACCAAGTTAACCATAGCCTGGCGCAGCCACACTTCACCAAGTTAACCCTAGCCTGGCGCAGCCACACTTCACCAAGTTAACCCTAGCCTGGCGCAGCCACACTTCACCAAGTTAACCATAGCCTGGCGCAGCCACACTTCACCAAGTTAACCATAGCCTGGCGCAGCCACACTTCACCAAGTTAACCATAGCCTGGCGCAGCCACACTTCACCAAGTTAACCATAGCCTGGCGCAGCCACACTTCACCAAGTTAACCATAGCCTGGCGCAGCCACACTTCACCAAGTTAACCATAGCCTGGCGCAGCCACACTTCACCAAGTTAACCATAGCCTGGCGCAGCCACACTTCACCAAGTTAACCATAGCCTGGCGCAGCCACACTTCACCAAGTTAA
This sequence comes from Electrona antarctica, assembly GCF_951216825.1. NCBI lineage: Eukaryota > Metazoa > Chordata > Actinopteri > Myctophiformes > Myctophidae > Electrona > Electrona antarctica. The sequence continues at coordinate 1,330,413 of NC_136806.1, forward strand.
CCATAGCCTGGCGCAGCCACACTTCACCAAGTTAACCATAGCCTGGCGCAGCCACACTTCACCAAGTTAACCATAGCCTGGCGCAGCCACACTTCACCAAGTTAACCATAGCCTGGCGCAGCCACACTTCACCAAGTTAACCATAGCCTGGCGCAGCCACACTTCACCAAGTTAACCATAGCCTGGCGCAGCCACACTTCACCAAGTTAACCATAGCCTGGCGCAGCCACACTTCACCAAGTTAACCATAGCCTGGCGCAGCCACACTTCACCAAGTTAACCATAGCCTGGCAGCCACACTTCACCCGCCCCTATTGCATATGCATATGCCCCTCAGCGCAGTGGTATATTAGAATCGCAACGCGAGGCTAGTGAGTCATCATTGGAAGCCAATCTTAGCCAATCAGGATGGAAGATGGGAAATGGTGCAGATCCGTGTTGATCACATGGAGATAGTGTATACCGAATTGTGTGATGTATGGATAAAATGTGTACGAAGGATAATTGTGTTTTGCCAAAATCTGCCTCATGGTGGCGCTTAAACAGGCCGTTGTGGAATATTTGGGGCAGAGGTTCCTCGTTGGCATCCAGGGAGTGTGTGCAAAGTTTGTGAAATAAGTGTTTACTCATTCAAGTTGCAGGCAGGCAGGCAGGACGAGACAGGCAGGCAGGCAGGCAGGCAGGCAGGCAGGCAGGCAGGCAGGCAGGCAGGACGACACAGGCAGGCAGGCAGGACGACACAGGCAGGCAGGCAGGCAGGCAGGCAGGCAGGCAGGCAGGCGAGACAGGCAAGCACGCAGACAAGTAGGCAAGCAAGCAGGCAGGCCGACATACAATCCATGTCACGAGGCAAACTTTACAATTGACATCTAACCACTTAATGGATTGAACTATAGGCTATGGACTTTAAATAAAAACAATCAAAACAATTCATTATATGCGGACCATAACACTGCAGTGTCTGCTGATGGACACTAGATGGCGGCCGAAAATCAGGTTTGCAGTCCGTCCATAGCAAGCACTTGCACGCAGGCACGGGCACACCCTACCAACAGTCATTAAGACATGTTAATCACTTGACTCCTTCAAAACCGCTCTCAAAGGTCACCTATACGGACGGATGCAATTTGAAACTGGCCCCGTAAATTCTGAATCCCCCCCCCACCCCTTTTCCCTCACTGTAGGCTACGCCTATATGCGTTTTCTCCCTTTTTACCTCCTTTATGATGAATTCCTGTTTTTTGGATAAGTACACGTATAGGCCTATATTTGTACGTCTCTAAATGTTATGATGAATTGAAAATCGTGAACCCTATTGTAAACAAGTGTAATACTTTATGTTGTCGTCCACTCACATGTTGACAGTTTTTGCATTAAGTTGTACTTGAAATGTACTGTAATTCTGCAAACTTCAATCAAACAATCAACACACACACTCTATTATTACTATTTATTTTGTAAAAAATAGCACATATTACAGATTACTTATTTACTGCTTTATTTGATAGCCTTTTAGGGTGATTGGTGACTAAACAGATTGTGGTTTTGTACATCCCTGTGTGGGGGTCCCTGTGTGGGGGTCCCTGTGCGGGGGTCCCTGTGCGGGGGTCCCTGTGTGGGGGTCCCTGTGCGGGGGTCCCTGTGCGGGGGTCCCTGTGCGGGGGTCCCTGTGTGGGGGTCCCTGTGCGGGGGTCCCTGTGCGGGGGTCCCTGTGTGGGGGTCCCTGTGCGGGGGTCCCTGTGCGGGGGTCCCTGTGTGGGGGTCCCTGTGCGGGGGTCCCTGTGCGGGGGTCCCTGTGTGGGGGTCCCTGTGCTGGGGTCCCTGTGTGGGGGTCCCTGTGTGGGGCGCAAACATAAATATGTAATATTACTCTTGATTCCAACTAAGTAATGTAGCCTAATATTATGACCTTTTCTAAGGGCTAATAAGTAACACTCTCCAGTGAATTGTTGCAATTGTTTCATTTGTTTTTACAACTTAAGACAAATGTTTTTATAACTTGAAACAAACGTCACACCACCGGTGATATTATGGCCATCTCCATATATGAAGATCACGACACTGACCTCATCTAACCCTGGATGACCATACATGGAGAAGACTGGATCATCACCTAGATCTATGGAGCCAGCCAGCAACCTCAAATCTCCATATATGGAGCTGACCTGTTCCGACATTCTATATGTTGATTTCCTAGGCCAGTGGTTCCCAAGGTGGGGTCCGGGGACGCAGCACCAGGAGGGGGTGGGGCGGAGGTGAGCGGGCCGGGTCGACATATGCCCTTACTGGGCTGCGTTCAAGACACTGGCCTTGTGTCTGACACCTGACTTGTGTCTGAACACGGCTTTGATGGATGTGTTATGTCCCCCCTCCCCCCCAATCAACCAAAATGTTTGGTCAAACCATACCTTGAATGTGTGAACGCAGCCTAGTCAGCGGATTCGACCGTTCTCTCTGCATTGAATCGGCAAAATCATCCGTTATCAGCACCTTTGAATAGGGCCAGTATGGCCATACTGGCATACTCACCCTTGGCTGAACGTGTCATTTCCAACTCTATTGTCGGCGCATGGAAACTAGGGGCTACTAATATATACTATTCTCTGCCTATCGGGACGTAACTCGGACGGCGCTGAGTCGGGTCTGGTGGCCGTCGCAACGCTCGGCACGGCGCCTCGCTCGGCGGTGCCTCACGTGGCTCAAGGCCATCAGTCACGGCGCGCCTCCGTCAGGACATCAGTGACATTATCACCCGTCACAATAGATGATAATGACATACTGAAACAGTGAGTATGCCAGTATGGCCATACTGGCCACATTCAAAGGTGCTGATAACGGATGATTTCGCCGATTCAATACGGAGATACGGGTGGAATGGGGTGGCCCAGTAAGGCCACCCCCTCCTGGTGCTGCGGCCATCTTGGAAACTAAAACACAATATAAACGATGGGAGAGAGGTGGGGCCGAGAAAGGCCTGCTGTTGGCTTTGTCCGAGGCTTTTAAAGGTCTTTAAATAAATGTTAACTTTTTGAAATGTCTGTGGGGAAAATTAAAGGGGAATTATATCCTGGTGCCCTCGTCGTTCTGAAAGGGGCCGAGACTGTGATGCTCTATACCGCCACCATGTGGTCGATTGTAATAAAGAAGAAAAATCAGACACGTCTGAAATGAGTGGTGCTGTACTGTGCTATACTGTACTAGCCCTTCTCCCTGGCCTGTGTGTGTCTGTGTTAGGCTGTGCAACAGTGACACTTGGTGGTGAACAAAAGCTATTTTCGTGCTCGGACAGACCCAGGGACAGACCAAGGGACCCAGGGACAGACCAAGGGACCCAGGGGCAGACCAAGGGACACAAGGGCAGACCAAGGGACCCAAGGACAGACCCAGGGACAGACCAAGGGACCCAGGGACAGACCAAGGGACCCAGGGACAGACCCAGGGACAGACCAAGGGACACAGGGGCAGACCCAGGGACAGACCAAGGGACCCAGGGACAGACCAAGGGACCCAGGGGCAGACCCAGGGACAGACAAAGGGACCCAGGGACAGACCAAAGGACCCAGGGGCAGATCCAGGGACAGACCAAGGGACACAGGGGCAGACCCAGGGACAGACCAAGGGACACAGGGACAGACCAAGGGACCCAGGGACAGACCCAGGGACCCAGGGACAGACCAAGGGACCCAGGGGCAGACCAAGGGACAGACCAAGGGACCCAGGGGCAGACCCAGGGACAGACGAAGGGACCCAGGGGCAGACCCAGGGACAGACGAAGGGACCCAGGGACAGACCAAGGGACCCAGGGACAGACCCAGGGACAGACCAAGGGACCCAGGGACAGACCAAGGGACCCAGGGGCAGACCCAGGGGCAGACCAAGGGACACAGGGACAGACCCAGGGACAGACCAAGGGACCCAGGGGCAGACCCAGGGACAGACCAAGGGACCCAGGGACAGACCAAGGGACCCAGGGGCAGACCCAGGGACAGACAAAGGGACCCAGGGACAGACCAAAGGACCCAGGGGCAGACCAAGGGACACAGGGGCAGACCCAGGGACAGACCAAGGGACCCAGGGGCAGACCCAGGGACAGACCAAGGGACACAGGGACAGACCAAGGGACAGACCAAGGTACCCAGGGACAGACCCAGGGACCCAGGGACAGACCAAGGGACCCAGGGACAGACCAAGGGACCCAGGGACAGACCCAGGGACAGACGAAGGGACCCAGGGGCAGACCCAGGGACAGACGAAGGGACCCAGGGACAGACCAAGGGACCCAGGGACAGACCCAGGGACAGACCAAGGGACCCAGGGACAGACCAAGGGACCCAGGGGCAGACCCAGGGACCCAGGGACAGACCCAGGGACCCAGGGACAGACCAAGGGACACAGGGACAGACCCAGGGACAGACCAAGGGACCCAGGGGCAGACCCAGGGACAGACCAAGAGACCCAGGGACAGACCAAGGGACCCAGGGGCAGACCCAGGGACAGACAAAGGGACCCAGGGACAGACCAAAGGACCCAGGGGCAGACCAAGGGACACAGGGGCAGACCCAGGGACAGACCCAGGGGCAGAGCCAGCGGACAGACCCAGGGACAGACCAAGGGACCCACATAGCTGTCTAAGAGTGGTTGCAATACTCAAAAAAGAAGGTATGTTCCAAATTGGCCAGAAATAAAGACAGACAAGTGAATTATTGTTTTACAGTAAAAAAATGAAACAAAAAACAAAAACAAAAGAACAAGATTTTATTAAAGAAGCATAAAAAATAAAACTCTTGATACATATCTCATAACCGTCAAGTCAGCTGAAATTATAGCATTATACAATGTTTTCCCGGCTCACGGTTAAAAGGTCCATAAACTTTCAAATAAAATATATTTCAATTTTAAAATTTCTTCAATAATTTTTTTTTCTCATTTTGTTATAAATTGCTTATATGTTGTACACAGGAAATAAAGAAAATTAAAAAAAAGAAATAAAATAAAATAAATTTGAAGTAATAAAAAAAGGGTCACATTATTGTCTGGGATATTTAGGTACGCAAATAAAATTGTAAAAATAAAATGTGTAAAAAGTGTATTTATTTTTTTGTATATTTTTTCTCTTTTCGTCTTTCCTTCTTTCCTCTTAAAAATGATGATCTAACGCCTGGCGGCTCCAAGACATGCAGATGGTTAACTTACAAAGAATGATACATGTTCTTAAAAACTACACTTATCTTCAATTAAGTCCTTTTTAAACTTTTAATTTATTTTTTAATTTATTTTTTGTTGAAAAACGCGATCCCAAATGATTGTATTCAGGGGGTATTTACACACACGCAGGTCAAATGCCTGAAACCTTTAAACCTTTGCTGACGTTTTTCATTTTGGTTCCGCATACAAAAAGAATCAAAGCAAAACAATTAAAAACAAAACACAAGCGGGAGCCAGAATTGGCGCTGACCGTTTCGCACCCCCGCTTTGTCGTGAAAAAATTAAAATAAATGTCAGAGGTCACCAGAGGTCACTGGCTAGCATGCCTCAAGGAACCCTGTTTTCAAACCCCTTCAGAGGGAATGGGGGGGGGGGATATCTGTACCTTTTTTTTTTTTATGTTTTTCTTTTTTTTTAATGTTTTTTTTACATGTTTTTTTAAACAACTAATCTACTGTACATTACCCTAAAAACGGTCTCACTCTGATTGGCCAGAGGTTTGGGTGTCGTCGCTGTGCAACGGTCTCCGATTGGCCAGAGGTTTGGGCGTCGTCGTGATCTTTATAGATCCACCAATCACCATGGCATGTTCGACAACCATTCATTTCTTTGAATAAAAAAAAAAACATTAAATTTAAATAAACAAAACTCGGGACAGTTAGCCGGATGGCTTTAGAAGAATCGACCTCGATGCAGACTCTGAGCGACATTAGAAACATCTCACGCGCACACACACCCACACACACACACCTACGCACGCACGCACGCACGCACACACCTGACCCCAGCGACAGGGGTGGGATTGCCAGTTTTTAAACGTGACACGTACGGCCCAGCCCGCCGTACGTACTACGTAGTACATCAACCGTCCCACAGGAGGGCAGCAACGAGGCTGAGGAAGTGCACTGTGGAAGGTTTCGGAAGGGGGGGGGGTTGAGGTATCTAGGCTCTGCCGCGCCGGGCTAGCCTAGCATACGACAACTAGCAGATATGACCGCTTGTGCCGTGCTGCACCGCGGCATTCCAAATTCCACCCGGGTTGTGCTTATAACCACGCCCCCGCTTCTGTGGCCAACGCGGCAGTGCCTCTCGGCCCATCGGCCTCCCGCCTCAAACTACTTTTAGACTTTAAGGGCTCCATTTGTCACCAATAAACCCCTTAGCGCTAAACCCCTTAGCCCTAAACCCCTTAGCCCTAAACTTCTTTGCCATTTTGAAAAACATTTTTGAATAGTTCAACTATAGCCAATCTACATTGACACGTTGTGAGCTTGTAGACTGGCCATTTTAACTATTCAAAAATGTTTAGCAAAATAGTAAAAATGGCAAAGAAGTTTAGGGATAAGGGGTTTAGCGGTGACGAAAATGGAGCCCTAAATATATTAGCCTACTATATGAACATGACCGCGGCGGAGGCCCGCCATCTCAAGCGCACTTGAGCGCTGCGAAGTTCGCTTAGCCGACTCAGAGCCGTTCCAGTTTGCGACCCGATAAAGGACAGAATAGTAAATCATGTTCTGGGCGAGAGCGTTCCCCCGCCTGCCACTCAAAGTGGCGACTGGCCAATCACAGCCCGGGTAGGTTTTCGGTTAGCGTGCTGCTGTACCAGGCTAGCCTAGCGTACGACAACCAGCGGATATTACAGTTTGTTCCTCGGTGAGTGTCTCAGTAGGGAGTTGCACCTTAAAAAAAAGCACCATAGACGCGAGTCTCCGGCGAAACGGAGACCCACTAATTACAGACAGCTCCTCCCAGGCTCCTCCTCCTCCCAGGCTCCTCCTCCTCCGCGCTGTCAATGCCTCGCGGGACTGCGACCGTTCAAGTCGGAAAGGAAACACACACATACGCGCGCACACACACACACACACACACACAACTGCAGTGTTAAACCAGGACAGCCACTTATTAGATCAACTGTGTGTTGGAGGAAGAGGAGGAGGAGGAAGAGGCCCCGCCTGCCCCCCCTGTCCGTCTGTCGCTACACGTAAACGTAGCGACCGTCCGGTCAGGCGTCTGGCAGAGAGGAGATGCTGACCAGTTCAAAGCGCTGAGGCTCGTTAGCACTGTCCGTTTCTGACCAGTTAGGGTCGTTTGTAGCACCATTTATTTAACAGCAGCAGCAACTTATCCTCCCGTTAACTAACTTTGTTTTTTTCGTTTCAAATCGTCTACTCTAAACAAAAGGTCGGACGCGTCATCCCTCCTTCCCTAAACGTTCCAAAACCCCTGATCCCTTTCCGATCTGCGATCATACATCAAGGGAGGGAAACCTTAAACGCTCTGAAGAGGAAGCCCGTACGCCCGCCCGGGCCTCGTTTAACCAGCCACACCCCCCTCCCCCCCACCCGATTGCTCGCCATGACGAGGCCGCTCTACGAGCGCAAAAACGCGGATCGGCCCTCTTCGCTCTACCACGGAGCATAAACCAGGCCGTACTTTATCCACAGGCGGTGGCTCAGCGGTAGAGTGGCCGGATGGTAACCGCAAGGTTGCCAGTTCGAACCCTGTGGGCTCCCCCAGAGTTAGTGTCGAAGTGTCCTTGAGCAAGACACTGAACCCCTAATTGCTCCTGATGTGCTGGTTGGTGCCTTGCATGGTTTCAGCCGTCATCGTTGTATGAATAGGTGAATGTAATGCACAATCTATGTGAAGCGCCTTGGATAAAGGCGCTATATAAATGCACCATTTACCATTTAGGAGGAACCCGGTCGAAAACCTGCATGCAGGTGTTGAAGACCAGGTGTAGAAGAGCAGGTGTTGAAGACCAGGTGTAGAAGAGCATGTGTAGATGACCAGGTGTAGCCCAGTCGGCGAAAATAAAAATAATTAGCTTGACATTCTGCAGCTGTTGGGATTGGAACACGATCAGAGTGTCTGTGGAAGCCCTGGATGACCGAAGCTACTAGCTGCCATTCAAAAAAACAAAAACAAACGGATTCTATTTGATTATTCTGGCCGTCTCCGTCACTCAACAAACAAGAAGCTGGAGAGAGACGTCTGGGTGCAGTGCTGTCTGGGTGCAGTGCATCGTATAGGAAGCTGTCTGGGTGCAGTGCTGTCTGGGTGCAGTGCATCGTATAGGAGGCTGTCTGGGTGCAGTGGATCGTATAGGAGGCTGTCTGGGTGCAGTGCATCGTATAGGAGGCTGTCTGGGTGCAGTGGATCGTATAGGAAGCTGTCTGGGTGCAGTGCATCGTATAGGAAGCTGTCTGGGTGCAGTGCATACTGTCTGGGTGCAGTGCATCGTATAGGAGGCTGTCTGGGTGCAGTGCATCGTATAGGAGGCTGTCTGGGTGCAGTGCATCGTATAGGAGGCTGTCTGGGTGCAGTGGATCGTATAGGAGGCTGTCTGGGTGCAGTGGATCGTATAGGAAGCTGTCTGGGTGCAGTGCATCGTATAGGAGGCTGTCTGGGTGCAGTGCATCGTATAGGAAGCTGTCTGGGTGCAGTGGATCGTATAGGAGGCTGTCTGGGTGCAGTGGATCGTATAGGAGGCTGTCTGGGTGCAGTGCATCGTATAGGAGGCTGTCTGGGTGCAGTGCATCGTATAGGAAGCTGTCTGGGTGCAGTGCATCGTAGGAAGCTGTCTGGGTGCAGTGCATCGTATAGGAGGCTGTCTGGGTGCAGTGCATCGTAGGAAGCTGTCTGGGTGCAGTGCATCGTATAGGAAGCTGTCTGGGTGCAGTGCATCGTAGGAAGCCCTTAAAGCGTCAAAGTCGGTTTGGAGATCGTTTCATGCAGTGCATGAAAAAGACGACGGCTGACTTAACTCCAGCCCCGTGTCGCCTCGTCATCAACCACCCACCCCCCCCCCCCCCCGCCGCCGTCTCAAGAACGACCAGACCGTCAAGGCGTGCGAGGAGGAGATGGCCCGTCGACGTCTCTCCCTTTCACTTCAGAACACAACACCGTGAAGCCAACACAACACTGTGAAGCCAACACAACACTGTGAAGCCAACACAACACATGTACTTTTGTCACAAAAGAGTACAAAAAAGTTTCTTACAGGGGGGGGGGGGGGTCCCATTGGCTCAGAGGACGGGGGCGGGATTCGAACCCCAGACCTCAAGTCATCTTAATCTAGACACACCAATGTCTCCTCGTGTAAGAATCATAACCGTTATCTCTAACACATCATGATGTGCATTCAAATCTACCCCGACTCTCTCTCTCTCTCACACACACGCACACACACACACACACACACACGCACACGCACGCATGCATGCATACGTACATAAGTGAGCGCAACACTGGGCTCGCTGGAGCAGTCTAAACCAACCAGGAAGAGAGATGCAGATAGGATTGTCAGGCAAACCAGAAAGGAATGAGAAAACTGACCGCATTCCTTCAAACATTAGATTATTAAAATCAAGTCTTTTCCCCGATTGTAAAAACAAACAAACAAACAAAACGATAGCCACAGGGTTTCACAGCGTTGGGGGGGGGGGGGGGGGGGGGGGGGGGGGTAGTCAAAGTGTAGTGTACAAAAAACATTTTATTATTTTATTTTTTTAAGGTGATTTTTAGTGAACGTACGAGTTACATTCCACTTTCTCTCCTATTGCTCCCCCATTCATGTAGAATTAATGGAGACTAGAAATGTCTTCATATTTGTGTGACGCTAGAAATGTCTTCATATTTGTGTGGCGCTAAAAAACTAAAACTAAGAACAGCGGATGTGAATCCTTCGCTCCAAGTCCTCGCCGGGCTTTGAGTGGGAGCTGAACCACGTCCCGAGGAGAAGGAACCAGTAAACGCTTCACACAAACAACCACAACAGAATGAAGAGGTGGAGGTGGAGCAGAGCGGGACGGACCGGGGCCGACGGTCCCCTCCCGACCCAACAGAATGAAGAGGAGGAGGTGGAGTAGAGCAGGACGGACCGGGGCCGACGGTCCCCTCCCGACCCCCAAGTACGACGAGAAAGGAAAAAAAAACAACAACGAGGAAATGAGTAGAAAAAAGTGCACACGGGGCCGATAGCGCGGCTTCGTCGAAAAATATCTGCTAAGTACAAAAAGAGTCCAGAAGGAGGAAAGGGAGGAAAACAAGGCTTAGTGAGTGAAAGCAGGAAGAGAAGACATCTTGAAGAAGCCAGAACTAACACAACGGAGACACAGAGAGAGCGGCCGGGTCAGCAGACTGGACTATGTGGCGTTGTGTGCTGACCCCGGGTCAGCCACTATGTGGCGCTGTGTGTGCTGACCCCGGGTCAGCCACTATGTGGCGCTGTGTGTGCTGACCCCGGGTCAGCCACTATGTGGCGCTGTGTGTGCTGACCGTGGTCCAGAAACGAAGGCCTGAATAAAGATAAGACACTGGTTTCCTTCTGCGAGGCAACGTCGTGACATAGCGTCCGTAAATATCCTCACAGCTTCTGCCTCGGCAGGCCAGCTAAATGGTCTTCACTCAAGAGAACAAGTCATTATTATTATTATTATTATTGTAATTATTATTAATCTTGACATAGTTATTGGCAATAAATCAAACATCCATATAGTGTCATCATCGTCTGTTATTAATGCATTTTTCACGGTTTGTCGCCAAGAAAGGTCGGTCGGTCCTTCCCCAATCCGGACGAGCCCCAAAAAACATGTATTTTTTACCGCAGTAAGACAACTAAGCCCCTCCTCCTCCCCCGCATTAGGATAAGATACGGATTGGGGGTGTGGCGCAGACTAGCCCCTCCCCCCTCCTGGGGGGCGGGGCATTAGGAGAAGATGCGGATGCACTGCGTGGTGTGGGTGTGGCACACGGGACACTCGGGCTCCGCTGATTGGCAGATCTGGCCGGCGCAGTCCATGCAGAACAGGTTGTGGCCGCAGGGAACCAGCGCAGCCGTCACCTCGCTCTCGAAACACACGAAGCAGTCTCTGTCGATTAGATTAGATTAGATTAGAAACACACAAAGCAGTCTCTGTCGATTAGATTAGATTAGAAACACACAAAGCAGTCTCTGTCGATTAGATTAGATTAGATTAGAAACACACAAAGCAGTCTGTCGATTAGATTAGATTAGATAGATACTTAAACACACAAAGCAGTCTGTCTATAACATAGATTAGATTAGAAACACACAAAGCAGTCTGTCGACCAGATAGATTAGATTAGATTAGATTAGAAACACACAAAGGAGTCTCTGTCGACCAGATAGATTAGATTAGATAGATACTTAAACACACAAAGCAGTCTCTGTCGACCAGATAGTCTAGTGATGGAGCTCGTTAATGTGTATTGATAACGATCACCTTATCGATCAGGCTTATCGATCACCTTATCGATCAGGCTTATCGATCAGGCTTATCGATCAGGCTTATCGATCAGGCTCATCGATCAGGCTCATCGATCAGGCTTATCGAGACGGGTTCTTATGGAGCATTTTATATTATTGTGTGTAAAGACGGGAGACGATACATTCTGAACAGAACCAGAACCTTTTACTATAGGGCCTCAATCAAATCTGTTGATTAAAGAACTCTCATTCAAGATGACATCCAGACAGTTACTGGTTTTAAACTTAATCATCACGCTAAAATATGTATAAAGGTTGTGTGTATCTTAGCAATAATCCCCTGGCTTTGCCCCACGCCTCTCTGTCACTTTGTTTACAAATGTGAGACGAAGTCACGGACTTGGAGGCCCCATAGCCTGGAGGGATGCGATTCTCTGATTGGTTCAGAAATTGCTCCAGAGAAATTGCTAGAGCGAACTCTCTCTCCTCCGTCCTGATACTCCTGGACCTGTCTGCAGCGTTCGACACGGTGAACCATCAGATCCTCCTCTCCACCCTCGAGGGGATGGGTGTCTCAGGCTCTGCACTCTCCCTGTTTGCATCCTACCTGACGGGTCGCTCCTACCAGGTGATGCTGAGAGGGTCTGTGTCAGAACCACACAGGCTCACAACTGGGGTTCCCCAAGGCTCGGTTCTGGGTCCTCTTCTTTTCTCTCTCTACACTACATCTCTGGGTGCTGTCATCCACTCCCATGGCTTTTCCTACCACTGCTATGCCGATGACACCCAGCTGATCCTCTCATTCCCCCCCTCTGATACCCAAGTGGAGGCACGCATTGCTGCTTGTCTGGCTGACATCTCGGAGTGGATGTCGACAAACCACCTGAAGCTCAACCTGGACAAGACCGAGCTGATGTTCCTCCCGGGGAAGGGCTGTCCGCACCGAGACATGGCCATCACCATTGATAATGCTGTGGTGACCTCAACTCGGACTGCGAAGAATCTGGGTGTGACCCTGGACGATCAACTGACGTTGTCGGCAAACATCGCATCAGTGACAAGGTCCTGCAGATTCCTCCTCTACAACATCAGGAGGATTCGCCCCTTCCTCACGGAGAAGGCAGCCCAGGTGCTCATCCAGGCTCTCGTCATCTCCCGCCTGGACTACTGCAACTCCCTCCTTGCTGGTGCTCCGGCATCTGCCATCAGACCTCTGGAGCTTGTTCAGAAAGCTGCGGCTCGTCTGGTGTTCAACCGCCCCAAGTTCTCCCACACAACCATCCTTCTCCGTTCTCTACACTGGCTCCCCGTAGCGGCTCGCATCCAGTTCAAAACCCTGGTGTTAGCCTATAGGGCAGTGAAAGGAACAGCTCCTTCCTACCTCCAGGCTATGGTCGATGCCTACACCCCTGCCCGACCACTTCGGTCTGCCACCTCGGGGCGACTGATTGCCTCGTCACTCAAGGGTCCTTCTGGCCGATCCACACGGTCACAACTCTTTTCTGTTCTGGCCCCACAGTGGTGGAATGAACTTCCCACTGATGTTAGGACAGCAGAGTCACTGCCCATATTTCGCCGCAGGTTGAAAACCCACCTCTTCAGGAAACACTACCCTTCCTCTCTGCCTGACCTACTTGTTGTTAACTAGTTGTACGAACGCTTGTTTTCTATTGTTGTATTGTTTATTGGATCTTGTTTAGTCGATACACTTAATTGTTTTAGCTCATGCTCATTTGATTTAGCTATTTTGTCTCATCTGTTTAAGGAAATAGGTAGCTGATATATTGCACTTTTACCTTAGCGCTGGGTATACTCTTGGTTGCTTGTTTTTGCAGAAAATGCACTAAAGACTTCTGGTGATTAGTAGTTTTTGTTCCCTACCTATGTTGAATACACTTATTGTAAGTCGCTTTGGATAAAAGCGTCTGCTAAATGACTGTAATGTAATGTAATGTAATGTAAAAAGAGTTTCAAGCTGAAACTTCAAAATAAAATGCCCCCCCATTTCCGTTTCACTACACCTTTAAATGTGACACTAACGGCGACAGCAGCAACCATCCATACCTGTTGATGATGGCGCCGGCGGGCCCGATGCCCACCAGCCCCGGCCCCCCGCCGGCGCCCACCGCCGGCCCCACGCCGGCCTTCAGCCGTCCCAGCATGGCGGCCATGCCGCTGGCCCCTCCCCCACCGCCCTCCGAGTCGGTGGGCGAGCCTCCGGGCAGGGAGGACGCCGAACACGACGAGTAGCCCGTGGACGAGCCCCCCGAGCTGGAGCTGGACGCCCCGGAGAAGGAGCCGCCGCTCCCCGGACCCCCGCCGCCACCCTGGAATACACAACGTAGAGACATTTAGGATTGAATTGTTTGTTATTTTGTGCAAAAGCGCATTATTGGCTATTTCCCCTAATATAAGCCCTCAATGAATTGAATTGAATGGGGCATTGGGGTGTTATGATAATTCGCTTATTTCCATCGCTCAAAAATCATTATTTGTTTGTATATATCCTCTCTTCATAATGTAAATAGTATCCCAAGTGGCACATTTTACTACTTATTTCAATGGAAATAAGTGAATTAGCACAAAAACCGAACCCCCATTGAGGGCTTATATTAGGGGAAATAGCCAATAATGCACTTTTGCACAAAATAACACCTGGACCTGTTTGGTGGGGACGTAACGACTACAAATAACACCTGGACCTCTTTGGTGGGGACGTAACAACTACAAATAACACCTGGACCTCTTTGGTGGGGACGTAACAACTACAAATAACACCTGGACCTCTTTGGTGGGGACGTAACAACTACAAATAACACCTGGCCCTCTTTGGTGGGGACGTAACAACTACAAATAACACCTGGCCCTCTTTGGTGGGGACGAAACAACTACAAATAACACCTGGACCTCTTTGGTGGGGACGTAACAACTACAAATAACACCTGGCCCTCTTTGGTGGGGACGTAACAACTACAAATAACACCTGGCCCTCTTTGGTGGGGACGTAACAACTACAAATAACACCTGGCCCTCTTTGGTGGGGACGTAACAACTACAAATAACACCTGGCCCTCTTTGGTGGGGACGTAACAACTACAAATAACACCTGGCCCTCTTTGGTGGGGACGTAACAACTACAAATAACACCTGGACCTCTTTGGTGGGGACGTAACAACTACAAATAACACCTGGACCTCTTTGGTGGGGACGTAACAACTACAAATAACACCTGGACCTCTTTGGTGGGGAGGTAACAACTACAAATATAGGTAAGAAAGGATTCTAGCATGGAATTCTAAGATGGAGTCTGAAGAGGTGGTTCTCAGACTACGGGGCTAAGATGGAGTCTGAAGAGGTGGTTCTCAGACTACGGGGCTAAGATGGAGTCTGAAGAGGTGGTTCTCAGACTATGGGGCTAAGATGGAGTCTGAAGAGGTGGTTCTCAGACTACGGGGCTAAGATGGAGTCTGAAGAGGTGGTTCTCAGACTATGGGACTATTTCCAGTGAGTGTGTGTTATGTGATGCACTGTGACTTTAAGGGAAGACCGGTGGATTACAAACCGGATATAACCGGATGTTGTGATACTGTTGGAGCATGGTTTTATTCCAGCAACACAGGGCGGAACCCACCTGCAGCCAGGCCAGCGTGCTGAGGGGGTCGCTCTGGGCGCGGCGCGCCATGGGGTGCTCCATGATGATGGCCCCGCCCCCTACGGCGCCCACGGGGGCGGGGCAGCAGCCGTCCTGGAGGGGCAGCGTGGGAGAGAGGCGCGGCGTGACCACGCCCCCTCCTCCGCTCAGCCCGCTGCTGTTGCGCCGGAGCGGCGGCTGATTGGACGAGGAGCAGGAGGAGGCGGGGTTGGAGGAGGAGGAGGCGCCCGCCGCTTTGCCAGCGGCGAACGGCGCCCAGATGTTGGCGGCGCTGAACTCGAAGCCGCCGCCCCCTAGCTCCTCCCCCCCTCCTCCCGGCGTGGAGTCTCCGCCCCCGAAGGTGAAGCCGCCTCCCCCTCCTCCGGAGCCCGTGCTGAACGGACTGGTGGGGCTGCCGCCCTCCGCAGCTCTGCAAGGGGTCAAAAGGTCATTACAGTTAGGGTCAAAAGGTCATTACCGTTAACCAAAACCAGAGCCTTAGATATAGACAGAGTTACGCAAACTGTGTTCACTTCATGGGGCTTCAGTCCAATGGAGGCTCTCCTACATAGACTTCTATTGGTCACTTCATGGGGCTTCAGTCGAATGGAGGCTCTCCTACATAGACTTCTATTGGTCACTTAACGGGGCTTCAGTCCAATGGAGGCTCTCCTACATAGACTTCTATTGGTCACTTAACGGGGCTTCAGTCCAATGGAGGCTCTCCTACATAGACTTCTATTGGTCACTTCATGGGGCTTCGGTCCAATGGAGGCTCTCCTACATAGACTTCTATTGGTCACTTCATGGGGCTTCGGTCCAATGGAGGCTCTCCTACATAGACTTCTATTGAGCATGGGGACAACAAATAGGGACAAGTCCTGGACCGGAAGTAGGCAGAAATGCATTGGACCCACTGGGCAACAGCCCGGCTTTAATGATCTTAAATCCCTTTATTTTAGATTGTTTTGTAGTAATCATTAAAGAGCCTTTAGTTGTCACTGTACAATACTTTAAAACAGTTGTCATGTTGCACACATGCTTAAAATGGCTCTTTTTGCGCCGCCCTCGTTGAAAACAATGTATTTCCAACTCCAGCTTGTCTCAGTTCAGGCTGCATGAACAGCGCTGGGTTTCTGCCCCCTCAATGTCCTAACTCTGCTATTAGATGGCTCTGACCAAAACTAACTAAATAACCACAACTAAAAGTAAAAAAGATAAAATAAAATAAACAACAACTATCTGAAACTGTATTGTGTGTGTTTACAAAACAAACAAACAAAAACTAACTGTAGTTATAGACAAATTGTCCTTACTTTTCGTTTGTGGCTCAACTGTAATTTAAATTAAAAAAAAAATAATACCATCTTCTGTTACACAATACTTACATTTTCAATGCTGCAACCAACAAATAATTATATTGTATTGTATTAAAAACACTAAAAAACGAATACAAAACAAACTTAAACCATTAGCATTTTCAAAAAAGCTAAAACTAACTAAACTTGCAAATCCGCTCAAAAAAGAACAAATTAAAAACTGAATTTGGAAAAAATAAAAAATATATGAACTAAAATGGAGGAAAGAAAGAAAATTCCGACCTTGAGCAGCGGGAGGCGCTGTTGTATCCGTCCGCTGCGTGGTGGTAGGTGGAGGCGGAGCCTCCCTCCGCTGCGTGGTGGTAGGTGGAGGCGGAGCCTCCCTCCGCTGCGTGGTGGTAGGTGGAGGCGGAGCCTCCCTCCGCTGCGTGGTGGTAGGTGGAGGCGGAGCCTCCCTCCGCTGCGTGGTGATAGGTGGAGGCGGAGCCTCCCTCCGCTGCGTGGTGATAGGTGGAGGCGGAGGCCGACAGCTTCCGCCCCGAGGAGGAGGATGAGGAGGAGTGGTGCATCATGGGAGGGGGGGGAGGAGGAGGAGGAGGAGGGGCAGTGGGCGGGGCTGCTGCGGCGGCGGCGGCAGCAGCAGCGCTAGCAGGATGGTGATTGGTGGCTCGGGACCAGAGCGCCGCCCCCAGGCCTCCGCTCAACGCCCCCAGACCCTCCAGGCTGACGTCGGTGCCGTTGCTGTGGAAGTCGTTGTCCCCCTGGTGGAAGGAGGTGGTATAGATCAGTGTTTCACCACCAAGGACACCCAGAGTCACACCAATTAGCCCACAGACCCCCCATAAGAACAGATCAGTCAGGGACCCCCCCATAAGAACAGATCAGTCAGGGACCCCCCATTAGAAGAGATCAGTCAGGGACCCCCCATAAGACCCCCCATTAGAAGAGATCAGTCAGGGACCCCCCATAAGACCCCCCATTAGAAGAGATCAGTCAGGGACCCCCCATAAGAAGAGATCAGTCAGGGACCCCCCATAAGAGACCCCCCATTAGAAGAGATCAGTCAGGGACCCCCCATAAGAGACCCCCCATTAGAAGAGATCAGTCAGGGACCCCCCATTAGAAGAGATCAGTCAGGGACCCCCCATAAGACCCCCCATTAGAAGAGATCAGTCAGGGACCCCCCATAAGACCCCCCATTAGAAGAGATCAGTCAGGGACCCCCCATAAGACCCCCCATTAGAAGAGATCAGTCAGGGACCCCCCATAAGAAGAGATCAGTCAGGGACCCCCCATAAGAGACCCCCCATTAGAAGAGATCAGTCAGGGACCCCCCATAAGAGACCCCCCATTAGAAGAGATCAGTCAGGGACCCCCCATTAGAAGAGATCAGTCAGGGACCCCCCATAAGAGACCCCCCATAAGAAGAGATCAGTCAGGGACCCCCCATTAGAAGAGATCAGTCAGGGACCCCCCCATAAGACCCCCCATTAGAAGAGATCAGTCAGGGACCCCCCCATTAGAAGAGATCAGTCAGGGACCCCCCATTAGAAGAGATCAGTCAGGGACCCCCCCATAAGACCCCCCCATAAGACCCCCCATAAGACCCCCCATTAGAAGAGATCAGTCAGGGACCCCCCCATAAGAAGAGATCAGTCAGGGACCCCCCCATAAGAAGAGATCAGTCAGGGACCCCCCCATAAGAAGAGATCAGTCAGGGACCCCCCCATAAGACCCCCCCATAAGACCCCCCATTAGAAGAGATCAGTCAGGGACCCCCCATAAGAGAAGGTTTTTACGGCTCTAGCAGTGATTCTCAACCAGTTTAATTTCAAGGACCCCCCAGTTTGACATGCATTAGTCTACGGACCCCCATTTAATGTGGGGCAGACCCACACCGAGTGCCGTGCTACGAGCTTGTAGCTCTGCTGTTTTTGAAAAATCTAGAAAATGTGGTGCAAATCTTTGAATGTATATTCTTTCAGAGCCAACATTTTTAACTCAAATCTTTGCTTCTGGGAGGGGGGGGGGGGGGTCCCTGGAACAACATATTTTCAGATGGGGGTCCGCAGCCAAATACAGATAATTCTGGGGGTCCTTGACATGAAATTGTTGAGCACCACTGATATAGAAACATGAGGTATTTCAGAATACTGCCATGATTTTTTTTATTTTTTTCGCCTGAATGGGTTAAAGTGGCAATCATTGGGAGAGCTTTTGTTTTGTTCTGTTTTGTGTATAGATGGAAGTATTGTTGTTGTATCGTATGTACTGTTCATTTGTGTTGAGGACCCCCTCGAAAATGAGATGTGACATCTCAAGGGGTTTATTCTTTCAATAAAGGTATAAAATAATAATAATTAAAGCCCCATACCTGGAGGTCCACGAAGGTATATAATAATAATAATTAAAGGCCCATACCTGGAGGTCCACGAAGGTAAAGAGGTAAAGGTATATAATAATAATTAAACCCCATACCTGGAGGTCCACGAAGGTAATAAGGTATATAATAATAATTAAAGCCCCACCTGGAGGTCCACGAAGGCGCCGGTCCGCAGCGTGATGTGCGTCTCGATCTCCTCGCGGGCGCGGTCCACGTTCTCCGGCATGCCGGTCACCTCGAACACAGGGTCCTTCTCCCTGGAGGGGGTCACGATGTAGGTGTGGGTCTGCTGCTGGATCCGCTTGATGGTGGCCCCCTTGGGCCCAACGACCAGACCCACCACCCTGTAGGGCACCCGCACCTGGGGAGAGAGAGAGAGAGAGACACCCATAAATATATGATGGTGGCCCCCTTGGGCCCCACGACCAGACCCACCACCCTGTAGGGCACCCGCACCTGGGGAGAGAGAGAGAGAGAGAGACACCCATAAATATATGATGGTGGCCCCCTTGGGCCCAACGACCAGACCCACCACCCTGTAGGGCACCCGCACCTGGGGGGAGAGAGAGAGAGAGAGAGAGACACCCATAAATATATGATGGTGGCCCCCTTGGGCCCAACGACCAGACCCACCACCCTGTAGGGCACCCGCACCTGGGGGGAGAGAGAGAGAGAGAGAGAGACACCCATAAATATATGATGGTGGCCCCCTTGGGCCCCACGACCAGACCCACCACCCTGTAGGGCACCCGCACCTGGGGAGAGAGCCACCCATAGATATATGATGGTGGCCCCCTTGGGCCCCACGACCAGACCCACCACCCTGTAGGGGGGAGAGAGAGACACACACACCCACCAACGCACACACGCCTATGACTACAAAACAATGACTACAACATGACGTAACGATATCATCCTGACGATTACAAAACAATGACTACAACATGATGTAACGATATCATCCTGATGACTACAAAACAATACTACAACATGACGTAACGATATCATCCTGATGACTACAAAACAATGACTACAACATGACGTAACGATATCATCCTGATGACTACAAAACAATGACTACAACATGACGTAACGATATCATCCTGATGACTACAAAACAATGACTACAACATGACGTGACGATATCATCCTGACGACTACAAAACAATGACTACAACATGACGTAACGATATCATCCCGATGACTACAAAACAATGACTACAACATGACGTAACGATATCATCCCGATGACTACAAAACAATACTACAACATGACGTAACGATATCATCCCGATGACTACAAAACAATGACTACAACATGACGTAACGATATCATCCTGATGACTACAAAACAATGACTACAACATGATGCAATGATACCATCCGCTCCAGACCGGTTCACACAGCGATGTTGTAACACAGACCAGGCTTTCCTCCGAAGTGGAAAGCCTGGTGACGCGAGGTTACATCCTGACAGGTGTCAGTGTGAGCTTGTTGTAGATCAGCTATTTCTGGCTAAGAGATTTGATGCAGAGGGAATAGAGCGTCGAAGTCCCGCCCCCTTTCATGCCCAGGAAATAGTTTCCAATGCATTTTCCCAGACATTTCAAAACGTATTTATTTAAACAAATAATTACAAAGAAGAAAAACAACAAAAGAAGTGTTTGTTGTAAGCTGCCGTTTTCTTCTTCTTTCTAATTGTTTGTTCAGCCCGAAAAATTGTGTTTGTTGTCCTGATTTGTCACGACAAGAGTTGTCTTTGTCCGCGGCGTAAACGTCTTTAAATAAATACTTTCTGAAAAGTCTATGAGGAAAATGAACGGGGATTTATTTTCCGGGTCTCTCGAGGGGGCGGGGCTGCAACGCTCTATTGGAAGTACAGCAGAAAGCACTGTGAGGATTCTGGTCAACTAATCTAGTTGACAGATTAAAATAAAAAAGGCACAATCTAAACACATTAGAGTTACGTTATTTTACTGCAACGTCTACAAATATCGCTGATGTAAACTAAACTATTACAGCCTCAAAGAACAGAGTACTTAAATAAATATATATATTATTTTTTTATAATTATTATTATTTTTTAGTTATGAACCCATTTTGGGTGGGAACCCCTTTGTGTTTTAAGCATTATGTTAAACTTTAGCTATAGAAAAATAGCAGATCTACAAGCTTGTAGGTCTGCTATTTATGAAAAATCGTGAAAATGTGGCGCAAATTTTTTAATATATATTCTTTCAGAGCGAAACAACATATTTTCAGATGGGGGTCGGGAGTCCTTGACATGAAATTGTTTGAGAACGACAGGAAACAGGATTTTCAGTCTATTTAGAAGACTTTTTATTTAATCGTCCTCAGGTCTAAAAGTGTTAAGAACTGAGTCAAGTCATGAGCGGTGCTCCTCAAACTGTTGCCGGCTTCCTGATCAATGTCTTTTAAAACTACTCCAGAATCGATGTAAACATGATGAAAATAAAACAGATAGCAGCTAATAACTATCACTTTATTTTCAATAACGGTTGTGCTGGTCAAGTTTTCTTTATTTTCCCTAATTTTATTTAACACTTTACAAATCAGAAAAAGTTCTGTTTTTTGAGGGGCGCGAGCCCCTCCTATATGCAGCTTTAAGTGTATGTTGACAAACTTTGTGTCCTGCACAAACATTAAACCATTTTGGGCGGGAACCGCTTTTGGTGTTTTAAAGCATTATGTTATACTTTAGCTATTGAAAAATAGCAGATCTACAAGCTCATAGCGCGGCACCGAGTGCCGCACTATGAACTTGTAGGTCTGCTATTTTTTTTTTATCGTGAGAATGTGTCTCAAAACTTTGAATATATATTATTACATTTTTTTAATTTTGACGTTAGGCCTAAATGGGTTAAATTCCCGTTGACAATGACAGGTTCATTTGACGTCATAGTATCTGAGCAAATATGCATGATGTGTGATTTTTTTTCTTTTTAAGTCAACGTTTTATCATTAAAAATGTAAAAGATAAAAAATGTCCTCTCACATACATCTGCAGTAGCCTCTGCCCACCGCTAGGGGGTACACATGCCCCATTTTAGAGACAGTGAGCTAATAGTAAATCATTTCTGCAGTCACTTCTATTTCTGGACTTTATTCTGTTCATGTGTTGATATTTATTTATATATCAGTGAATGAATGAGCTTCTCATCCACAACAACAGGCCTCTGTTGTTGCTGGGCAAGACAATTAGGGCTTAACCCATTTAGGCCCGACGTCGAAATAAAATATAGTCTTCTAAATCCTGACAGTTTTATGAAATACCTCATGTTTCTGTATCGGTGGTGCTCAATATGTCATGTCAAGGACCCCCAAAAATTATATATGTAATTGGCCGCCAACCCCCATTTGAAAATATGTTGATCCAGGGACCAACTTACTTTTGTAAAAAAAGGTTTAGGGAGAAATTCCCCTTTAAGAGGAAATTTGTTCTTAGACCCACTTAGGAAGTTTTTAAGAAGGTTTTGGGATCCCTCAATCTTTTCTTAGCTGTGATTTGTTCGTAGGTAAGAACAGAATCTATGCACACTGTGGAGCACTCTTAGGGTGCCTTTTTCGTTCTTAAGTGCAATCTGAAAACATAAAGGAAAAACAGCGCCATCTGCATGATGCTCAAAGTTTGGTCTGAGGACCTCAAGGGGTCCTTGAGGAAGTTCCAGGCAGTCCACAGCAAAATATGGAACATTTTACCACTTTAATCCCATTTTATACTTTGAAAATAGCCAATCTACAAGCTCACAAACGTGTCCCATTACTGCCCATTTTGAGCTTGTAGATCAGCTACATTTTGATAAATCTTCAAAACATTTCCCTAGCAGAAAATATTTTCATATGGGGGTCTGCAGAATGCATGTCGATTTGGGGGTCCTTGACATGAAAATGTTTGAGAACCACTGGTTTAGAGTTCACAACCCAACCCAACCCAAACAAACGCACCATACCCACCACATAACCCCCACCCCATGCACCCGCCATCAAACAGCATCTGAAAGTCTGATGGTGCATTTTTTACACAGTGCAGTTAGAACGTATCCATTGCATCTTATGAGAGGTGAGGTTCCGGCCTGCACGCGCATGCTGTTTCTTATCAGTGTGACGTCGTCTATTAAGGTGTCTATACCTTTGTTATTCCAACGGGGAAATTCTATTCTCATGGCAGGCTACGACAGAGCGAGTCACACTTTTATTGGGGAGGGGATTATTCTTCCAGTTTGAGGGAAAGGAAGTTCTCTTCCGGCCTGATGACTACAAAACAATGACTACAACATGACGTAACGATATCATCCCGATGACTACAAAACAATGACTACAACATGACGTAACGATATCATCCCGATGACTACAAAACAATGACTACAACATGACGTAACGATATCGTCCTGATGACTACAAAACAATGACTACAACATGACGTAACGATATCGTCCTGATGACTACAAAACAATGACTACAACATGACGTAACGATATCATCCTGATGACTACAAAACAATGACTACAACATGACGTAACGATATCATCCTGATGACTACAAAACAATGACTACAACATGACGTAACGATATCATCCTGATGACTACAAAACAATGACTACACCATGACGTGACGATATCATCCACTCCCGACCGGACCATGAACCCAAGAAGCACTGCTGACCCAGGCTAGGGGTCCTACCTGTATGGTGGTCTGTCCGGGGAGATGCGGGGGTCCGGGCAGGGACCCCGGCCCGGCTCCCCCGGTCCCCGCCGCGCCTCCAGGCCCCCCGGCGCCCCCGGCCTTGCAGCGCGAGGCGCGGATCATGGAGAAGTGCTCGGCGGCCGACACGATCTCCCGCTTGGCCATCTCCACGTCCTCGCGGCGCCCCGTCACGATGAACACGGGGTCCTCGCCTCGCACCGGGGTCTTGATGTAGGTGTTGGTCTTGGCCCGCAGCGCCTTGATCTTACAGCCTGGAGGACAAGAACCACATTAACCCATTTTTACCTGGGAACGATTCTACAAATGCCTTCTAAATCATGACAGTTTTCTGAAAAACCTATGTTTCTATGTCAGTGGTGCTCAACCTTTTTTATGCCAGCGAGTGGAGCGCTACGAGCTTGTAGATCTGCTATTTTTCAATAGCTAAATTATAACATAATGTTTAAAACACCAAAAAGGGGTTCCCGCCCAAAATGGGTTAAAGGTTTCATGACGTTAATTTGCATTTTTTATTTTAGGTTTTATTGACCTCAATTACACCCCAAAAAAACCTGAACTTTGAACATTCAGAGGATTGTCCTGTGGTCTGGAGTTTTATCTGGGGTTTGGAAGCATTTTGAGCTGCAATGAAAACAGGCAAAACAGTGAAAACTGTGTGGGATTTGCTGGCTCTTACATCACTAACAGCAGGGAAATCAGAGCCAGAAAACCTGCAGACCAGAACATCTACTGAATGTTAAAAGTTCAGGTTTTTGGGATGCAATTGAGCTCAGAAAACCTTTTTTTTTATTACATTTTTTGAGTGGTGAAAACCACTCCAACAACTGGCTTTGTTAGTACCCGTGTGTGTTTGTTGAGTGTACGGGCATGGTTGCTATGGTTAGTATGTGACATCACTATAATAAATGTGTAGTTGCACCACTCAGTTCACACGGGTGTGATTTTTGTATATATATATGTCACAATCCCTTTAACAAAATACACATGATACATCTTTTTTTTAAGATTTATTTTTTGCTTTTTCTGCCTTTATCGATAGGTTGAAAGTAGAGGACAGGAAATGGGGAGAGAGATGGGGGGGGGAGACACATGGGAAAGGCCGTCTGGATTGGGAGTCGAACCCGCGGCACACCGCCAGGCTGGCTCAGCAGCCTAGAGGCCCAGACGGTGGAGCTAACCGTCAGCCTGGCTCAGCAGCCTAGGGGCCCAGATGGTTGAGCTAACCGTCAGCCTGGCTCAGCAGCCTCTAGGGGCCCAGACGGTTGAGCTAACCGTCAGCCTGGCTCAGCAGCCTCTAGAGGCCCAGACGGTTGAGCTAACCGTCAGCCTGGCTCAGCAGCCTCTAGGGGCCCAGACGGTTGAGCTAACCGTCAGCCTGGCTCAGCAGCCTCTAGAGGCCCAGACGGTTGAGCTAACCGTCAGCCTTGCTCAGCAGCCTCTAGAGGCCCAGACGGTTGAGCTAACCGTCAGCCTGGCTCAGCAGCCTCTAGGGGCCCAGACGGTTGAGCTAACCGTCAGCCTGGCTCAGCAGCCTCTAGAGGCCCAGACGGTTGAGCTAACCGTCAGCCTGGCTCAGCAGCCTCTAGAGGCCCAGACGGTTGAGCTAACCGTCAGCCTGGCTCAGCAGCCTAGTATGTATCACAGGCCTAGTTCAAGCCTAGCCTGTGATACATATTTCTACGGCGTGCTCCATGGTTTTGATTTAAAAAAACGGCAATGTTCCTTTGTCTTCTTTTCTGACTTCACCTAGCATCTTGTTTGTAATTTAAACGGTTCTAGAGAGAGTTTAGATGTGACAGAAGATGTAATTGGCCCAGTGTCCATTAATATAATAGAAGATGTAATTGGCCAGTGTCCATTAATATAATAGAAGATGTAATTGTCCCAGTGTCCATTCATATAATAGAAGATGTAATTGTCCCAGTGTCCATTAATATAATAGAAGATGTAATTGTCCCAGTGTCCATTCATATAATAGAAGATGTAATTGTCCCAGTGTCCATTAATATAATAGAAGATGTAATTGTCCCAGTGTCCATTAATATAATAGAAGATGTAATTGTCCCAGTGTCCATTAATATAATAGAAGATGTAATTGTCCCAGTGTCCATTAATATAATAGAATATGTAATTGTCCCAGTGTCCATTAATACAATAGAAGATGTAATTGTCCCAGTGTCCATTCATATAATAGAAGATGTAATTGTCCCAGTGTCCATTAATATAATAGAAGATGTAATTGTCCCAGTGTCCATTAATATAATAGAAGATGTAATTGTCCCAGTGTCCATTAATATAATAGAAGATGTAATTGTCCCAGTGTCCATTAATATAATAGAAGATGTAATTGTCCCAGTGTCCATTAATATAATAGAAGATGTAATTGTCCCAGTGTTCATTCATATAATAGAAGATGTAATTGTCCCAGTGTCCATTAATATAATAGAAGATGTAATTGGCCCAGTGTCCATTAATATAATAGAAGATGTAATTGTCCCAGTGTCCATTAATATAATAGAAGATGTAATTGGCCCAGTGTCCATTAATATAATAGACAATGTAATTGTCCCAGTGTCCATTATTAGAATAGAAGATGTAATTGTCCCAGTGTCCATTAATAGAATAGATGTAATTGTCCCAGTGTCCATTAATATAATAGAAGATGTAATTGTCCCAGTGTCCATTAATATAATAGACAATGTAATTGTCCCAGTGTCCATTATTAGAATAGAAGATGTAATTGTCCCAGTGTCCATTAATATAATAGAAGATGTAATTGGCCAGTGTCCATTATCGTGAGGGCGGTGGTGGCTCAGGGGTAGAGTGGCTGGATGGTAACCGCAAGGTTGCCTGTTCGAACCCGGGCTCCCCCAGAGTTAGTGTCGAAGTGTCCTTGAGCAAGACTCTGAACCCCAAATTGCTCCCGATGTGCTGGCTAGTGCCTTGCATGGTTTCTTCCGCGTATATGAATGTGTGTGTGAATGGGTGAATTGATGCACAATCTATGTAAAGCGCCTTGGATAAAGGCGCTATATAAATGCACCATGTATCGTCCATTCTTATGGATGAACAGATTCCCTTCATTCAAGGGGACCTCTAGGGGTCAAAAAAAACGATCTACAAGCTCTCACGCAACACATTGTGAGCTTGAGGGAAATAAAATTGGAATATATTTGGGAGATATATATATATATATAAATTACACTATATTACGTAAAATGATATATATTTTATAGTTAAATCAGGATTATGAAAATAGTATCATTATGAATACATAAATACACATCTTTATTGTATTATGAGACAATTGTGTCACTAATACACCAATGTAATCATGTCCAGATTGAGGTCACTGTGCCTTTAAAGCCGGACTAGTACGGTGGCTCAGCCAATGGGAGGCAGGCTGGTGATGTCATCACGGTAGGAAGCAGCAGCAGCAGCATGGCTTTTTAAACAAAGAGAACAATGGAACTGGAACTAGCCCGCTAACACACACACACACACACACCAATGGAACTAGCCCGCAAACACACACACACCAATGGAACTGGAACTAGCCCGCTAACACACACACACACACACACACACACATTAATACTAACCATGGAACTGGAACTAGCCCGCTAACACACACACACACACACACACACACACACACACACACACACTGATGGAACTGGAACTAGCCCGCTAACACACACACACTGATGGAACTGGAACTAGCCCGCTAACACACACACTGATGGAACTGGAACTAGCCCGCTAACACACACACACACACACACTCACACTCACACACACACACACACACACACACACACACACACACACACACACACACACACACACACACACACACACACACACACACACACACACACACACACACACACACACACACACTCTGGGTGCAGGGCGTGAAACGTCGCCCCGTCAGGGGCGAATAGTCTCTGTGTGTGTGTGTGTGTGTGTGTGTGTGTGTGTGTGTGTGTCTCTGCTCTGAGCCTTCTGTCTGCCTTCGATCCATCGGACCCCCCCTCCCCCCTCCCCCACACAGACTATTCAATACCCTGTTTTTTTTCCTGTAATCTAACACAGCAAAAACAAATCCCCAGCTCATCTGACTCAAGAGTAAAAAAGGTACAAATGGAATCATCTCATCTTCTCGGGGTCCACCCCCCCCACCCCCCCCCCCCCCTAATAACAGGCTAAGCAGCTGTCCCATTTATTGTATTTATTTGGGCCCGGCCTGGCCCGGCCCCTGGTTGGCGGGCGGGACACAGAACAGAACCGGTGTCAGTCAGTACTGAAAAGTCACATTATATTTAGTTAGTGGTTCCCTGGGTGGAAACAACCAACCAATGGATGATGGGGATATTAAGGTTTAAAATTAAAACACTATATCTTGATTTCGGTGTGTGTGTGTGTGTGTTTCTTTGTTTGTCTACTCTGAGCAGAGCAACACACAGTCTTGCTGCCCTGCTCCACTGCTAGACATGTCCAGACTCCCCCCCGACATGAATCCAGTGCTTTGTCTGTCTGTCTCTGACCCTCCCCCCCTCTCTCTCTCTCTCTCTCAGTTTCTCTCTCTCTCTCTCTCTCTCTCCCCCCCTCTCTCCGTCTCTCTCTCTCTCCCCGTCTCTCTCTCTCTCTCTCTCATATGAACTAGACATCCATCCACACACACCATTGTCTGCACAATATAGACTAACTGCTGCTGTGTTTTTAGGGACATGCTCATAAACAAGAACGCATGGCCTTTTTGTGTGTTTATTTTGTATTTGTTTTGTTAGGGACTCACTACCCCCCTTATTATGCAAGAACACCCCACCACCCCCCCCGCCCCAATGCCAAGGTCCACAACCCCTCCCCTCCCTCCCTCCACCAACCACAACAACAACACCTGGCCAACGCTGCTGGTTATAACCCCCCCCCCCCACACACACACACACACACACACACACACACACACACACACACACACACACACACACACACACACACACACACACACACACACACACACACACACACACACACACACACACACACACACACACACACACACACACACACACACACACACACACACACACACACACACACACACACACACACACACACACACACACACGCCCCAGCCCCAGCCGACCCCCCTTCCCCTCCCCTCCCCTCATGGCTCTCCCTCTCCGAACCCAAACAAAGAAGCACACCGCTTCACTCACATCCCATCCCGTAACGTTCAGCTGGTTTTCAGCACGCCGTGTTTCAACCTTTATGGTTTTTAAAAACGTTTCAAGGACCCCCCCATGCCCCCCCCCCCCCCCCTAAGTTACTCATGATTCTTGATGACTATTTCTATGTTTATATATATATAGGTTGTTGGTTTTCTGATGATCCTATACTATTTCTATGTTAATATATTCTCCCGTTAAGACTGTTAGGTTCTTAACTTGCTTATTAGCTTCTCTTTGATGACTATTATTATTTTTTAATGTATATGTGATGTATGTTCGGTCTCGTTTACTGTAAATCGCTCTGGATTACTGCTAAATGCCCTAGATTGTAATTGCAAATTGTATTGGATCGCAATTCACACAGTAAAAAAAAGACTGATTATTATTTGTATATATATATATATATATATATATATATATATATTAATTGTATGTATCGTTATCATTATTTCTTTGTCATTGACTGTTGTTGTTGTTGTTTGTGTCCAGCTGTTTCCAGCTCAATGTTTAATGGGTCGACAACAGAATGAAAACAAGCCTCTGGCTTCTAGTTTTGTGTTTATTATAATCATCTCACGTGGAGTTTTCTTTAACTGCTTGTACTTCTTGTCTGTTTGTACAAAAAAAAAAGGCAATAAATCAAGCCAATCAAGGGATCAATAAGTCCCGTCTGAGAGCGTAAGGTGTCAGACTCACACCAGACCGTTCATCAGGCTAAGGATCCATTCGGGACGGTCCACGACTCCACGCGCGCTGACAGAGACGGTGACGTCGTCGCACACGTCGGAAAAAACACAACGACAACAACAAAAGCCACGTTTCTTTCTCACCAAAGAAAACAAACCCACGACGACAAAACATAAATAAATAAATAGTGCTAGACGATTCCCCCCCGCTCAAATGATGTTCCTCCACAAAGAACTGAGATCATGATTCCCACACCATTCTCATTTATTTTCTCCATGAAAATATGTATTGTCTTTAGTCTGTAGTTGCTGAACATCATTAACTACGTTAATGATATATAAATATGTATTGTCTTTAGTCTGTAGTTGCTGAACATCATTAACTACGTTAATTATATATAAATATGTATTGTCTTTAGTCTGTAGTTGCTGAACATCATTAACTACGTTAATGATATATAAATATGTATTGTCTTTAGTCTGTAGTTGCTGAACATCATTACTACATTAATTATATATAAATATGTATTGTCTTTAGTCTGTAGTTGCTGAACATCATTAACTACGTTAATGATATATAAATATGTATTGTCTTTAGTCTGTAGTTGCTGAACATCATTAACTACGTTAATGATATATAAATATGTATTGTCTTTAGTCTGTAGTTGCTGAACATCATTAACTACATTGATTATATATAAATATGTATTGTCTTTAGTCTGTAGTTGCTGAACATCATTACTACATTAATTATATATAAATATGTATTGTCTTTAGTCTGTAGTTGCTGAACAACATTAACTACATGAATTATATATAAATATGTATTGTCTTTAGTCTGTAGTTGCTGAACATCATTAACTACATTAATTATATATACATATGTATTGTCTTTAGTCTGTAGTTGCTGAACAACATTAACTACATTAATTATATATAAATATGTATTGTCTTTAGTCTGTAGTTGCTGAACAACATTAACTATGTTCAGAATGTGTCGCCTGGAGCCATAACTACTGTGTCTTTAAACAGACAACATCAAAGTGCTTAAAGACTTAAACCTCTTAAAGTCTCTCTCTGGTAGCAAAAACACAAGAGTAAGTGAAATTAAGTGGACAGGCCGAACCATTCTTGTTGAAATGTAGGAATGAGTATTGCGTAGATAGGTGGTCTGAATCTGGATCTACAGCTTTTTTTTCCCGATGAATTGTGCAGCACTGATCATGATTCATGATGATGATGAATTGAAAAGGGTGGACCCTCTTGTAAACAAGTGTAATGCTTTATGGTGTCATCAGTCCAACGTTACGTTTTTTTTTGTATCGAGTTGTGCTTGAAATGTACTGTAATATATATATATATATATATATATATATACTGTAAATATACTGTTAATAAATACTAAGAGTGTTAGAGAGGCAGGGGCCGAAATCCCGTAAGAGGGCACTTTTGAATTAAAAAAATAGCAAAAATAGCAGATCTACAAGCTCTCAATGTGTCGCGCTGCGACGCGTTGAGAGCTTGTAGATCAGCTATGTTTGGGGCGCAACCCAGCACTCTTTAGCTAGTGGAGGTGCGGTGTGTGACGACATGGATTTCTACAAATTTGTTCAACGCAAAATACTGTGTTCAAGTTCAGGAGACTTCGGGAAAAAAGCACCAAAAAAGGCCCCCCTTTGATGTCTTATGTGTGCACAGCCCTGCTTCAATCAATCAATCAATCAAACAAACGTCCAAGGTCTTACCTTGCCGACCGACGATCTCGGCCACGTGCTCCGAGCTGGGCACGGGGACGCACTCCGTCATGTTGACGCTGCGCTTCCGGCTGCACAGCACGGACGACGGAGACCCCCCCGAACCCCCCCCACCGCCGCCGCCGCCCTGTTCCCCGGCCCCAGGGGGCCCTCCTCCTGGCGGAGGCCCTCCTCCTCCGTGGAGCATGGGGTGGTGGTGGTGGTGGTACTGGGACCCCCCTCCCCCTCCGCCGTAGTACTCGGGGGACGGGGAGCACGAGGACGGCGAGTCCCGGGACCCCCCGCCGCCTCCTCCCCCCCCCTGGTGGTGATGGTGGTGGTGGTGATGGTGGTGGTGATGCTGGGCGTCCGCCAGCATCTGGAGGTCCACGTAACCTCCTCCTCCTCCGTTCTCCACTAGCGGGGGGCTCGGACCCCCACCACCCTCCAGGGGGTCCCCCCCTCCTCCGACCACCTGGGGGACCCCCACCCCTCCCTCCTTGTCCAGAGCCATGAGGGAGAGCTGGTCCAGCGCGAAGCGCAGCGCGTCCTGATGGTGGAGGTTGTTGTGGTGTTGGTGGTGGTGGTGATGGCTGCTGCTGTTGTGGTGGTGGTTGTTGTTGTTGTGGTGGTTGTGATGGTTGTGGTGGTTGTGATGGTTGTGGTGGTTGTGGTGGAGGACATCGTCTTCGTGGGACAGCGACTCCTGGTCCGAGTCCCCCCCCCCTCCGCCACCGCGGGGCAGACCCCCCACCAACACGCCGCCGTTGCTGACCACCATATCGTGTTCCAGGATGTCCGGGTGGAACAGCGGGCTAGGCATCGTTTCTTTGCGTTAAAAAACCCCCCAAAAATAAAGGATTAAGGATGGATAACGCCCGTCCCGTGGATTCACATCTATGGATGTGGAGCGAAAGCTATAGGGTCGATTCCCCCCTGGGACGTCTGTCTGTCTGTCTGTCTGCCCGGTCCTCTCCTCTCTCGACACAACACAACACGCCCTCTCTGGAAGAAAAGCAACACAAAGAGCAAGTTAATACAATTTAAATTCATTTCAAATTAAGGGCCTTATCGGCACGAGGAAACTTAACGTTTACATTGACAAAGCAAAAAAAAAATGCAAAAAAAAAAAAAATGCCACAACAAAGAGCTAATACATAATAGTTAATACATAATACAGTACCCCCCCCCCCCCCCCCCCCCCCCACACCCAGTTTGTTTATCATGAGGAGGTGGATGCCTGCTACAAATATTTGGAACCAAACTAATATTTGGAACCAAAAAAAACAAATGGTGCACAATTATTTTGGTTCCATCAGTTACTATCTTTATCTCAAAGTTAATAACGTCAATAAAAGGTGTGTCAGGGATGGTGGTTCCTCCTCCTCCCCATCATCATCATCATATATTAATTAAACCATAGAATAAATAAATACTGTAGTTATAATGTTGTTGTTTTTTTAGGCGCCCATAAAGCTTTTGTCTGCCTGTCTGTGTTGTGTCGCTGAGCTGAGGCTGTCCCTCAAAACAAAGTCCACTTCAAAATGAGAATAAAAACTACTAGAAATAAGCAACCGGGTCCAAAGACAAACCCACCAGGACGGGACCCTAACCCTCCTCACACTGATGTTAATGTGTCTTATGTTAAAATAAAACACAATACTTTATATTGTAATGAAGGTAATAATAATAACAGCAGCAGCAGAGCTAATGTAGCCACCAGGCTAACCCAGGCAGCAGCTCCACTCACTCTGCTACTGTCACGTTGTCGAGACCCTTTGTTTGGATGTAGCTCCTGATGCTAGCTGCTGTTAGCATCAGCCGCACCACACACACACACACACACACACACACACACACACACACACACATTCTCTCTCTCTCACATGAATATTAGCTCTGAATAAAAACACAGCCAAAGATACAGTGTCCAGACCCAAACCTACCCAAATGGAAAGACCCCCCCCCCTAAATAATAAAACCAGGGACCCCCCCCCTCATCATGATCAGAAGTATTGAACTCACCCTGATTTGTAGCCCCTCACTCAGTCAGTCAGTCAGTCAGGGAGGTGAGGGTCTCTCCTCTCCTCCTCCAGACTATAGTCTGGCTTCTTGTTTCTCTCTCTGGTTGGAGGAGAGAGAGACAGAGAGATGGTCTCAGTGAAGTCATCCACACACACACACACACACACACACACACACACAGGAGGCGGCTATAATAGTAGCTGCTAACTGCTAATATCACACTGTGTCTGTCTGGCTGACTGGGGAGGGGGCGTTGGAGGAGAGAGACAACAGTGTGTGGGTGGTGGGTGCTATGTATGGGTGCTGCTGGGTGGGTGCTATGTATGGGTGCTGCTGGGTGGGTGGGTGTGGGTGCTGCTATGCATGCACGTATAGATGTATGGGTGCCAGACTGCCAGTGCTGCTAAAAACCCTTCCCACCCCTCATATCTGCCCTGACTGGCTGCTGGCTTTGTGTGACTGAGTGTCTGCATGTGTCGCCGCCCCGGACAGACCTTGTCCTGCTGCTGCTGCTGCTGCCTGCGGACCCCCGCGGTCCTCCTGGTCGGTCGGGTGGTCTTTCTTTCTGTCTCCTCTTCGTAATGTATTCTAGTTGTCTGTCCTCTCCTCTGATCAGGAGGACCACCGGACCACATGGATGTCCAGATGATCACAGAAGACCACATGTACACAGTCCAAATACAGATCCATGATGCAGAAACCAGCTCCGGAGGTTATTGTTAATGAAGAAGAAGAAGAAGTGTGCTAATATTTATATATAAATAAATATATATATTAAAAAACGAGATATCCTCAAATGTCCTCCTGTGTACTTTCTCCTAGTTGTTCCTCCCTGACCTCCTGCTCAGGCTGGCTACCCTCCTCTCACTCCGCCCCGCCGCCGATGCCTTTGTCTGCTCCACAGCCAGGCAGGCACGCACGCACGCACACACACACAGGCTGGGACACGCACGCACTCTCTAGTCTACACGCACACACACACACGCGCCACTCCGCCTGTCTCCCCCTCCCTCCCGAGCCCTTCCACGACGCTGACGTCACCCGCGACACAACAATGGGTTCAAAGGCCACATGCATGCTGCATGGCGTGCGTGCGTGCGTGTATGCAACACACAGCGGTGGGTAGACAGCACTGCAATGCGTGCGTGCACGCTGCTATATGTGCACGCTGCAATGAGGTTGGATTCACCTACACACACACACATGGTGTGGAGACACCGATAGCTGCATAACGTTGACATATTCTCCTTTTTCTATATTTTGTGTGTGTGTGTGTGTGTGTGTGTGTGTGTGTGTGTGTGTGTGTGTGTGTGTGTGTGTGTGCGTGCGTGAGTGTGTGACTGTGCATCACCTTTTTTTTGGAGGGTGGTTCAACAGAGTTCTCTCTCTCTGACTGAACATAATGTACATTTTATACACGTGCTTCTGGAGTAGGCTTTTAAGGACAAGAAGATGCGTAATTTCAGAACACTTACCGGTATGTCCCACTACTAAATACCAACAATAGTGGCTTGCATGGATCAATTGTAGGGATGCACGGTTAATCGGTAGCATAATCGGAATAGGCCATATCGGCCATAAAAAAGCCATATATCGGTATCGGAGCGGTCTCAAAATAATACAGATTATTTAATCGGTTTTCACCAGCAAAAGATAAATACAATTTTAAATAAATCTACATTTATTTTTGTACTCATCTCATCCAGTAGTCATTCAGTTGTGAAAACAGACACTTGGAAAAGTATTATGCTATGTATTGATTGAATACGTTGTTAACAGACTTTGGGCCAATAAGCCCCTATAGGGCCTATATGCTTGTTTCCATTGTGGTCCTCTGGATAATATCGGAATCGGTGAGAATCGGTATCGGCAGATATGACCCTGCAAATAATCGGAGATCGGATATCGGTCATAATTTCATAATCGTGCACCCCCTAATCAATTTGCTATTATTTTGGGGGGCGAAGAGAAACATGTTTGAAAATGCTCACCTATAACTTAACGACATTCCCAAACTACGGGTGCCTCGTTGAAAGGAAGAAAGTGGTTAATTAATTCATGTTTGCATTACAATGAATTAGGGTCATCTGTCCCGATACGATCACGTGATCGGAAATCGGGGCTGAATATTATAATTATTATCCATATCATGATATTAGACTGAACATTGTCTGTGATTTTGGATATTGTACTGTTGATGTTGGCATAAACGTGTTCTATAAAAATATAAATATCGGATCGGGAAAAATCGGTATCGGCAGATGCTTAAAAATCATATGATCGGAAATGGATTGGGAGCAAAAAACGTGATCGGGACATTCCTAAATTACAATAAAACACTGGTTTGCAACCTTTTTAATTTCAAGGCCCATTATTTATTCTGCATTTGAGCCACGGACCCTGCAGCGATGACATTTAGCCTCTCAGACCCATTTGAGCCACGGACCACCGTTTGATGACATTTAGCCTCTCAGACCCATTTGAGCCACGGACCACCGTTTGATGACATTTAGCCTCTCAGACCCATCTGAGCCACGGACCACCGTTTGATGACATTTAGCCTCTCAGACCCATTTGAGCCACGGACCACCGTTTGATGACATTTAGCCTCTCAGACCCATTTGAGCCACGGACCACCGTTTGATGACATTTAGCCTCTCAGACCCATTTGAGCCACGGACCACCATCTGATGACATTTAGCCTCTCAGACCCATTTGAGCCACGGACCACCATCTGATGACATTTAGCCTCTCAGACCCATTTGAGCCACGGACCACCATTTGATGACATTTAGCCTCTCAGACCCATTTGAGCCACGGACCACCATCTGATGACATTTAGCCTCTCACCCCAAAATTAAATTGGTTGAGAATCACTGCTAGAGCCGGCCGGGTCCGCGGGCTAATTATTAGTGTCAATTTGGTGGTCCTTGACAAGAAACAGTTTTGGAACCACTACTATAGGGGGTCCCCTGGTGGTCCCTGAAGACAAGGTCCACATCCACGTCCCATCATGGCCGCATGCAGAGGGACCCTATAGCTCAATCCAACCAACCTAGCTGTCAAAAAAATACAAATGTTGACGATATATATAACAAACAATTTAAACGAATACCGGAGAACTCACCAGTTTACCAAGTCGCTGCGGCGGAAATTCTTCATCAATGTCTTCATCGTTATGCTAACATGCTGTCTTCATCGTTATGATAACATGCTCTTCATCAATGTCTTCATCGTTATGCTAACATGCTGTCTTCATCGTTATGATAACATGCTCTTCATCAATGTCTTCATCGTTATGATAACATGCTGTCTTCATCGTTATGATAACATGCTCTTCATCAATGTCTTCATCGTTATAATAACATGCTCTTCATCAGTGTCTTCATCGTTATAACATGCTCTTCATCAGTGTCTTCATCGTTATAACATGCTCTTCATCAGTGTCTTCATCGTTATAACATGCTCTTCATCAATGTCTTCATCGTTATGATAACATGCTCTTCATCAATGTCTTCATCGTTATGCTAACATGCTCTTCATCAGTGTCTTCATCGTTATGATAACATGCTCTTCATCAGTGTCTTCATCGTTATGATAACATGCTCTTCATCAGTGTCTTCATCGTTATGATAACATGCTCTTCATCAGTGTCTTCATCGTTATGATAACATGCTCTTCATCAATGTCTTCATCGTTATGCTAACATGCTCTTCATCAGTGTCTTCATCGTTATGATAACATGCTCTTCATCAATGTCTTCATCGTTATGCTAACATGCTGTCTTCATCGTTATGCTAACATGCTGTCTTCATCGTTATGCTAACATGCTGTCTTCATCGTTATGATAACATGCTCTTCATCAATGTCTTCATCGTTATGATAACATGCTCTTCATCAGTGTCTTCATCGTTATGATAACATGCTCTTCATCAGTGTCTTCATCGTTATGCTAACATGATGTCTTCATCCTTATGCTAACATGCTGTCTTCATCAGTGTCTTCATCGTTATGCTAACATGATGTCTTCATCGTTATGCTAACATGTCTTCATCGTTATGCTAACATGATGTCTTCATCGTTATGCTAACATGATGTCTTCATCGTTATGCTAACATGCTGTCTTCATCAGTGTCTTCATCGTTATGCTAACATGATGTCTTCATCAGTGTAGTATGATGTCAAACCCACAGATGTTATAGTTAATTTCCAAAGTGATCAAATGATTTTGTGCAATTAAATGGTCATCTAGATGATGATAAAAAAGTATGTTCAGGTTCATTTATTAGTTTGTCCCCGAGGGGCGAATACGTGAAATAACAATGATAGGTAGGCCTACCGTTTCAGGATATGTTTTCTAATTAATTACATTGTTTCGGTACTTTGGTGTTTAAACTTTTTAGCATTCCGTTTAAGCGACCCTCCCCAGAGAGGTCAAATAAATAAGACTTTACACACCAGGTTTTACAAAAAGAGGTACATTTATTTACTAGTGAAAAACAAGGTGGACCAAACAAACTTGGCATTGAGGTACAATCGAGTGCACGCCAGCATCTTAATATGAGTCTTCCTCACTCAGGGTAAATACATACTTCTTCCGTCCGGTTTAATGTAGTACAAAAAAAAACTATTGTAGCTTAAAACAACCTCCGAATCCTTTTACACTCAACTTATTATCCCCCCCCCCCAAACAAACAGATAATGCAGGTAGAACAACCGTTATTCGAACAAACAAAGAACAAATGTAAAAATGAAAAAAAAAAAATCCTAGACAGGCGACTCATTTAGAGATGGCGTTTGCCCGTCGGTCGGTGACTTACAGCCATTGCATTTCAACAGTTCACAAAATATGACATTAAACAAGGAAAACAAATAAAGGAAAACTAGCATAAACATTAAACAGTCAGTTAGTTAGTTAGGGAACAGACGACACTGGAGCTCCGCGGTGTGAGATTATCGTCACGATAATTACGACGAGAGAGAAAACAAAAGCTTTCGTATCGCCTCCGTCGGGTTGTGGGGGGGGGCCTCATATGTCCAAAAAGTGTTACTTTTCAGGATTAAAATCCAAAAGCATCAAAAACACAGCAGATCTACAAGCTCAGAAACACGACGCTTCACGCCGTGGTTTCGAGCTTGTAGATCTGATGATTCTTCTGTTGCGTGGGGTCATGACCCAAAGAATAAGGTCGCGGATACAAGCGGCCGAGATGAGTTTTCTCTCCGACGGCTGGCTGGCATCTCCCTTAGAGATAGGGTGAGAAGTTCAGTCACGCGAGAGAGACTCGGGAGTAGTCGGTGGTTATTCGCCTGGAAAGGAGCCAGCTTAGGTGGTTCTCCAGGTCCTCCAGGCACGTACGTCCCACTGGGAGGAGACCCCGGGGCAGACCAAGGATCAGATGGAGGGATTATATCGCCACACTGGCCCTGGAACACCTTTGGGATCAGCCCAGGAGGAAGTTATACTAGTGTTGCTCTGGAGAGGGAAGTCTGGAGTGACGATATGAAGTGGAGCGAAGCATTACAACAACAAAACAAACAATAAAATCACAACGTTGAGAAAAAGAAAATAACGAGTCTATGAAATACATTCCCTACCGGCAGGAAACGACAACAGAGGAAAGACACACCACAGCGTCGTAAACTACACGCCAGGCGCGGAGCGCGGGGAACGACAACAGAGGAACGACACACCACAGTGTGTCATAAACTACACGCCAGGCGCGGAGCGCGGATTAAAAATGTTGACTGGTCAAATTTAGCCTCACTATTTAAAACTAAAACCAACAAGACAATTTGGACCGACACGCGTAGTATAGCGATAAGGCACTCTCTTCTGACACCTCTCTCTCTCTCTCGTTTCTCTGTTTCGCGCACACACATACACACACGCACGCACGCAAACGCACACACACTTCACCACTTTAAAAATACTGTAGCGTTGCTATTCTGGGGATAAAATAGCAGATCTACAAGCTCACATTGTGAGCCGTCGGGAACCCATTTGTGGAAAACATTCCCACAAATAGATGTTTTTTTTCAATTAAAAACAAAATTAAAATATTTTCCCCCCAGTAATTTTATGAAGAAATAAAAGGATTCCATAAATTAGAAAACAAATGTTTTAAGAAGTAGTGGGGGGGGGGGGGCAGATCTACAAGCTCACAACGTGACACAAAGTGACGTGTTGTGAGCTTGTAGATCTGCTATTTCCCACTAGTTCGTGTCCCGGGGCAAATGCTTGAATTTCTCTTTTGGGTCAACGGGCTAAAACGTTTTGAGAATCACTGGGTTAGGGGTTTAAGAAGACTAAATATTAATATACAGAAAAGTAATAAAAAGCACCGGTCAGTCAAATCTGCTCACAGGTCAGAGGAAACAAAACCATAAAATAAAAAAAGTGACAAACGGAACTTCCAAATACCTCCAACTGGCTCTGCAACGAGACGGGCGTCTCCAGTTTGAGGGCGTCTAAGGCCTCGCTCACACTGTTGCAACATGCATTACATACAACATTTGTCTTGTGTCTTGTCTGTGTTTAATGACAATGCATTTCCAATGGAAGTCACATGGTTTGACAGAACATTTTTGTTTGATGGCTGTGTTGTGCCCCCCTCCCCCGCATCAAACAAAAATGTTTTGTCAAACCATGCGACTTCCATTGGAAATGCATTGGGGCGGCCTAGAACGCCCGGGGTTATTTAATCCATTACATTATAGCGCCCAGTCGATTTATAAACACGGACCACTTTTACCGACGAACCGGATGTTGTTGTGAATGTGTGTGTAGCAGCTAACAATAGCCACGGCACTTCAAAGTCGATCGACAACAATGGGAGGTAAGAATAAATCTATCGCGGCTAGCGACTGGACTGCGATTTAGATCGCAAGTTATTAATGTTTTAAGATTTGTCGTCGTCGGCTAAACAGGGGAGGGAGATTTTCGATGACGTCTCACTCTTACGCAACATCGAGGATTGCCCAACAGGCGCTCCTGGGCTATGGAGCCATGCGATCCGTTTTCATATCAATAAACTTCGTCTTTTGGACAATACGTCGTCCTGGGCGTCGGGCGTTACTAATAGATAAGACGAAGATACTTCGTCCTGGGCGTTCTAGGTGTTAAACACGGACAAGACACAAGACAAATGTTGTATGCATGTTGCAACAGTGTGAGTGAGGCCTACAAGGTGACCTCTAACTGGCTCTGCAACACGGGCGTCTAGTTGGAGGGCGCTGAAAGGTTAATGCTCATATCGCCAGCCCAGCGGTGGCGACTTTACTTTGACACACACAGTGGTGGCGTGACGGCGGTACAGCTGGCGCTAAAGGACAACGAAAACACACACACACCAAAAGTAAAAGGTGGGCCTGACGAAACGGTACGTCTGTGTTTCATCATGGCTCTGCAGTGTTCCCTAGGGTTAGTCATCATGGCTGTTATTAGTCAAATAATACAATAAATGTATATATATTTAAAATAAAAAGGTAATGGTGACAAAACAATGATTTAAAAGCCTGTGTATATATATGTATAAGCCCTCATTACAGACAATCAGACCATAAGCCCTCATTACAGACAATCAGACCATTCCAGATCACGTAGCAATGTGTCTTCAGGGCCGTTCACACCGAGCACTAGAACTGGAACCAGAACAAGTCCATTACCTCCCGTCTGTTATAAAGTACTGTATTTGAAGGCCTCTATAGAGCATCTGTAATAAAGTACTGTATTTGAAGGCCTCTATAGAGCGTCTGTTATAAAGTACTGTATTTGAAGGCCTCTATAGAGCGTCTGTTATAAAGTACTGTATTTGAAGGCCTCTATAGAGCGTCTGTTATAAAGTACTGTATTTGAAGGCCTCTATAGAGCGTCTGTTATAAAGTACTGTATTTGAAGGCCTCTATAGAGCGTCTGTTATAAAGTACTGTATTTGAAGGCCTCTATAGAGCGTCTGTTATAAAGTACTGTATTTGAAGGCCCCTATAGAGCATCTGTTATAAAGTACTGTATTAGAAGGCCTCTATAGAGCGTCTGTTATAAAGTACTGTATTTGAAGGCCTCTATAGAGCGTCTGTTATAAAGTACTGTATTTGAAGGCCTCTATAGAGCGTCTGTTATAAAGTACTGTATTTGAAGGCCTCTATAGAGCGTCTGTTATAAAGTACTGTATTTGAAGGCCCCTATAGAGCATCTGTTATAAAGTACTGTATTAGAAGGCCTCTATAGAGCGTCTGTTATAAAGTACTGTATTTGAAGGCCTCTATAGAGCATCTGTTATAAAGTACTGTGTTTGAAGGCCTCTATAGAGCGTCTGTTATAAAGTACTGTATTTGAAGGCCTCTATAGAGCGTCTGTTATAAAGTACTGTATTTGAAGGCCCCTATAGAGCATCTGTTATAAAGTACTGTATTTGAAGGCCTCTATAGAGCGTCTGTTATAAAGTACTGTATTTGAAGGCCTCTATAGAGCATCTGTAATAAAGTACTGTATTTGAAGGCCTCTATAGAGCGTCTGTTATAAAGTACTGTATTTGAAGGCCTCTATAGAGCATCTGTTATAAAGTACTGTATTTGAAGGCCTCTATAGAGCGTCTGTTATAAAGTACTGTATTTGAAGGCCTCTATAGAGCGTCTGTTATAAAGTACTGTATTTGAAGGCCTCTATAGAGCGTCTGTTATAAAGTACTGTATTTGAAGGCCTCTATAGAGTGTCTGTTATAAAGTACTGTATTTGAAGGCCTCTATAGAGCGTCTGTAATAAAGTACTGTATTTGAAGGCCTCTATAGAGCATCTGTTATAAAGTACTGTATTTGAAGGCCCCTATAGAGCATCTGTTATAAAGTACTGTATTTGAAGGCCTCTATAGAGCATCTGTTTTTAAAGTACTGTATTTGAAGGCCTCTATAGAGCATCTGTTATAAAGTACTGTATTTGAAGGCCCCTATAGAGCATCTGTTATAAAGTACTGTATTTGAAGGCCTCTATAGAGCATCTGTTCTAAAGTACTGTATTTGAAGGCCTCTATAGAGCATCTGTTATAAAGTACTGTATTTGAAGGCCTCTATAGAGCATCTGTTATAAAGTACTGTATTTGAAGGCCTCTATAGAGCATCTGTTATAAAGTACTGTATTTGAAGGCCCCTATAGAGCATCTGTTATAAAGTACTGTATTTGAAGGCCTCTATAGAGCATCTGTTTTTAAAGTACTGTATTTGAAGGCCTCTATAGAGCATCTGTTATAAAGTACTGTATTTGAAGGCCCCTATAGAGCATCTGTTATAAAGTACTGTATTTGAAGGCCTCTATAGAGCATCTGTTCTAAAGTACTGTATTTGAAGGCCTCTATAGAGCATCTGTTATAAAGTACTGTATTTGAAGGCCTCTATAGAGCATCTGTTATAAAGTACTGTATTTGAAGGCCTCTATAGAGCATCTGTTATAAAGTACTGTATTTGAAGGCCCCTATAGAGCGTCGCAGTCCCGCCTCCTACCAGGGACCAGGAAATGATTCTCCGTTCATTTTCCTCATAGACATTTCAGAAAGTATTTATTTAAAGACGTTTACGCCGCGGACAAAGCCAACTCAAGTCGTGACAAATCATGACAACAAACTTCTTCTTTCTAAAATAATTAGAAAGGATGCATTGGGATTCATTTCCTGGTCCAGGGTAGGAGGTGGGACTGCGACGCTCTATAGTACAAGATACTGGTTCTGTTCAGAATGTATTGTCGTCTCCCGTCTTTCCACAAAATAATAGCAAATGCTCGATAAGAACGCGGCTCGATAAGCCTGATCGATAAGGTGCTCGTTATCAATAAAACAAAAAAATGTTTCCACTGTGGTTGAACCAGGTTGGTTCTTGTTTCTCACCCGAACCGGTTCAGTGTTTCCACCGAAAAAGACTTGGTTCAGAACTGGAACCAATATATGACCACCGGCTCCGTTAGCTCTGGTCCATAGCCTTCTACTGCTTCTACGATTCTGCCCTGCAGTATAGGCTATGGTACTTAGTGGGCGCTCAGAGTGCGTCCACTAAGGAAAGTAGGCTTTCTAATGACACAATACGCCTTTTTTTTGGTGAGTAGCAAAAACGTTCTTTTAAAATTCGCTAAAGAGGAGAGGCTGGTCTGATTTCGATTTGAGATTTAAAACTGAAAGTCCCATAGCCTTATACTGCAGGGCAGCATCGTAGAAGCAGTAGAAGGCTATGGACCAGAGCTGCGGCTCCGTGAGAGCACCACAGGTTCCAAGAACCAAAGTTCTGTTGGTAGAAAAGGAACTAGTTCTAGAACCAGTTCATTTTGGTGGAAAAGGAACTAGTTGTAGAGGGGCGGTCCCTCCTATGTCCAGCTTTGAGGGTCTGTGTAAACACAAACATTGAGGACAAAAGTGAGGACGCAAATTGTGATTGTCCAGAATGAGATGATGTATGACGATGAGAGCGCCCCTCACCTCACACGGGTGTGATTTTTATTTTAATTATAGGTAGTGTTCGGTGTGAACGTCCATTTTCTCAGGCATTGATTATTTTTATTTTTTTTATTTTTGTCTGTTAAGGAACTATCTTCCAAGTTAAAATTTTAATTTTTTTTGTGGAGCATCTACATTGGTCAAAGTAGCACATTGGTCAGCAATACCGCTGACACGCCCCCCCGCCACACATCAGGCAGGCTGGTCATTGGTCAGCAATACCGCTGACACGCCCCGCGCCACACATCAGGCAGGCTGGTCATTGGACAGCGATACCGCTGACAACATCGCTGTCGAAATTGAACCCACAATTTT
This sequence comes from Electrona antarctica, assembly GCF_951216825.1. Lineage (NCBI taxonomy): Eukaryota > Metazoa > Chordata > Actinopteri > Myctophiformes > Myctophidae > Electrona > Electrona antarctica. The sequence continues at coordinate 1,374,383 of NC_136806.1, forward strand.
CCCCGAGATTCCTTGCGAAGCGTCACAAAAGTCTCGGAAAAAGTTGCGCTGTGATTGGCCAGTAGTGTGGCAGCGAGAGACGTGGGTGGAGTTGCATGAGTGACGTCACTTGGGCAGCGACGCCTTCAGCAACACCTCCACTGGACTTCCTGCCTTCAATGGAGACACGTCGCTCCGACGAACTGCTGCAGCCAATGAGGTCGCTCCAATGAACTGCAACGGCCAATGAGGTCTCTATTTTTTTTTTTTTAAATTTTTTGTATCAACTATGGCGTTACCACCCTCAACCTAGAGGCCAAAAGGCTGAGGGTCAAAGGGTCAGATGTCTCCAAATCGGATGGGTTAGAAGAAGAAGTAGAGACTCTGCTTAGTTGTTGTTGTGGAACAACCTAGGGTTGATCTGGTGATCTGTTGGTGGTAGAGCCATGGATCTGTGGTTCTGGTGGTGGTAGAGCCATGGATCTGTGGTTCTGGTGGTGGTAGAGCCATGGATCTGTGGTTCTGGTGGTGGTAGAGCCATGGATCTGTGGTTCTGGTGGTGGTAGAGCCATGGATCTGTGGTTCTGGTGGTGGTAGAGCCATGGATCTGTGGTTCTGGTGGTGGTAGAGCCATGGATCTGTGGTTCTGGTGGTGGTAGAGCCATGGATCTGTGGTTCTGGTGGTGGTAGAGCCATGGATCTGTGGTGATCTGTGGTGGTAGAGCCATGGATCTGTGGTGATCTGTGGTGGTAGAGCCATGGATCTGTGGTGATCTGTGGTGGTAGAGCCATGGATCTGTGGTGATCTGTGGTGGTAGAGCCATGGATCTGTGGTGATCTGATGAGAGCCATCATGGTTGGAGTCCTTGGCATGGCGGGGCTGGCAGCCAGCTCTGTGATGCCACCCTGGTGGTGCTGTTGGGAGAACGTTGGAACAGAAGTGCAACAACGTTAAATAAATAAAGAAACGCTGACATGACACCACTAACGGAAAGGCGCCAAGACAGACATCGCATAATTGAGAGACTCACTTTAGGGGATTCAGTCACACAAGCTCAGTGGCCTCGTGGTTAAGAGTGTCTGCCCTGAAACTGGGAGGTCGGGGTTTGATGCCCTGCCTAGATATGTCCCAAAGCGCCGCTCAGATCAACACGCCCCTCCACTGCTGGCCTGCTCCAAGTGCCTACAAAAATAGCATCTAGAAAATACGGTGAAGCAGCTTTCTGCTTCTGCGTGTCGACAGCCTGGAATGCACGTCTGCGGCTTACTTAGACAGGCTCAAAAACCCACCTCTTCACTCTTGCTTTTAAAAACCTCTCTGTTCTTATTCATGTACTCACACTGTTCTGCCTGATTTGCTGACGTTTTTATGTTCTTTACTATTGTCTTAATGTTACTCTGCTTTTGCTTGTTTTTATGCTATTTTACGTTGTTCTATTGTCTACCTTGCACAGAACTAGTTTGCGCTGCATTTATATGTCGTGAAAAGGTGCTGTATAAAAACGTTTATTCTTTACTTTGGCTATAAGTCGCCGTTGTCGCCACGCTCCATCTTGTCCTCGGGCGTGCTTCGGAGGTCCTCTGTGTCGGCCGCGTCCTCTGTGTCCAACATGTCCGCAGAGCTGCTTTTCTCCATGTGATCCAACATGTCCGCAGAGCTGCTTTTCTCCATGTGATCCAACATGTCCGCAGAGCTGCCGTCCTCCATGTGAGCCAACATGTCTGCAGCGTTGCTCTTCTCCATGTGAGCCAACATGTCTGCCATCAGAGCCTCCTCTAGTCTCCTCCTCACGTTGTGGACAAGGTCCTCCTGTTTCCTGGAGAGAGACACACAAGCACACACACAGGAAAAGAGAGTTAAGACTCATAGAAAAGGTAAACGGACGTACTCTTCAGGCTCTGAGGCTGAATGCTCTCAAGAGAGGGCAAGCTTCCGCGTTGGTGCGCCGACCTCACGCCGACCGCTCGGTGCCGCGGTTCTTGTATTCTTTATGTTGTTTCACTGAGAATAAGGTTAGAAATAATTATGTTTGGGGTTAGGCATAGTTTTACTGGGGTTCAGTTTAGACATAGTTTTACTGGGGTTCAGTTTAGACATAGTTTTACTGGGGTTCAGTTTAGACATAGTTTTACTGGGATAAGTTTAGACATAGTTTTACTGGGGTTCAGTTTAGACATAGTTTTACTGGGGTAAGTTTAGACATAGTTTTACTGGGGTTCAGTTTAGACATAGTTTTACTGGGGTTCAGTTTAGACATAGTTTTACTGGGGTTCAGTTTAGACATAGTTTTACTGGGGTTCAGTTTAGACAGTTTTACTGGGGTTCAGTTTAGACATAGTTTTACTGGGGTAAGTTTAGACATAGTTTTACTGGGGTTCAGTTTAGACATAGTTTTACTGGGGTTCAGTTTAGACATAGTTTTACTGGGGTTCAGTTTAGACATAGTTTTACTGGGGTAAGTTTAGACATAGTTTTACTGGGGTTAAGGTTAGGAATAAGGTTAAGTTTAGGCATAGTTTTACTGGGGTTAAGGTTAGGAATAAGGTTAAGTTTAGACATAGTTTTACTGGGGTAAGTTTAGACAGTTTTACTGGGGTTAAGGTTAGGAATAAGGTTAAGTTTAGGCATAGTTTTACTGGGGTTAAGGTTAGGAATAAGGTTAAGTTTAGGCATAGTTTTACTGGGGTTAAGGTTAGGAATAAGGTTAAGTTTAGGCATAGTTTTACTGGGGTTAAGGTTAGGAATAAGGTTAAGTTTAGGCATAGTTTTACTGGGGTAAGTTTAGACATAGTTTTACTGGGGTAAGTTTAGACATAGTTTTACTGGGGTTCAGTTTAGACAGTTTTACTGGGGTAAGTTTAGACAGTTTTACTGGGGTTCAGTTTAGACAGTTTTACTGGGGTAAGTTTAGACATAGTTTTACTGGGGTTCAGTTTAGACAGTTTTACTGGGGTAAGTTTAGACATAGTTTTACTGGGGTTCAGTTTAGACAGTTTTACTGGGGTAAGTTTAGACATAGTTTTACTGGGGTAAGTTAAGACATAGTTTTACTGGGGTTAAGGTTAGGAATAAGGTTAAGTTTAGACATAGTTTTACTGAGGTTAAGGTTAGGAATAAGGTTAAGTTTAGACATAGTTTTACTGAGGTTAAGGTTAGGAATAAGGTTAAGTTTAGACATAGTTTTACTGAGGTTAAGGTTAGGAATAAGGTTAAGTTTAGACATAGTTTTACTGAGGTTAAGGTTAGGAATAAGGTTAGGTTTAGACATAGTTTTACTGGGGTTAAGTTTAGGAATAAGGTTAGGTTTAGACATAGTTTTACTGGGGTTAAGTTTAGGAATAAGGTTAGGTTTAGACAGTTTTACTGGGGTTAAGGTTAGGAATAAGGTTAGGTTTAACAGTTTAAGCATAATTTACTTAGGTTACTTTAGGAATACCAGCCCGCTATGTAGTGCCCAAGACGTCTGTGGACATCTTAGCAAAAAAAAAAAGAAGAATGAATGTAAAAAGTGGGCACACTGGGTTACTATTTTGAAAGTGTTGTGTGGGCACACAATGTGTTAAGAGGTCCTCAAACAGTTTGGTCTCAGGTCACCCATGCAGGTCACACACATTTTCATCCAAAGAACTCCATGGATGACATTGTTACTTCATTGAATGATATGATTATGATACAGTACTTTATTGTCAGTTCACACTGAAATGTGTCTTGCGACCCAGCAGCCAAGTATGCAGAACACACATACACAAAGAACAAGACAATTTACATACATAAAGACATGAAGACAAGAGCAATGTCCACCGCCTAGATTACCCCGTGGCTACTACAACTCCTGATTAAGCCTCAAGGTTGACTGGTGGACAAAGGACCTCTTTAGTCTGACCTTATTGTATGCTGGTACACCATATCTCCTTCCTGAAGGTAGCAACCTATATTCTCCATACAACACATGCTTAGTATTAGAGGTGATATTCCGTATACTCTCCATACAACACATGCTTAGTATTAGAGGTGTTATTCCTTATATTCTCCATACAACACATGCTTAGTATTAGAGGTGTTATTCCTTATATTCTCCATACAACACATGCTTAGTATTAGAGGTGTTATTGTCTCCACCAGGCCGAAGGCATGGGGTGAGAGTATGTTTTGCACTCCGTCCGTCCGTCCGTCCGTCCGTGTGTGTGTGTGTGTGTGTGTGTGTGTCCGTCCGTCCTTCCGTCTGTGAACAGCTAATCTCCGGCACCGTTAACCCGGTCGATGTCAAATGTTGCACTCACACTCCCTGGATGCCAACGATGAACCTCTGCCCCAAAATTTCCAGAACAGCCTGTTATAGCGCCACCAGGAGGCCGCTTTGTGCAAAACAAGTTTTTGGACAGTACACCTACAGATTTTGTCCAAACATCACGCAAATTGGTACACAGTCTCTCTAGAGCCATTCAACGAAATTCTTTCAGATTTTTCAGACTCCATCCTGATTGGCTAAGATTGGCTTCCAAAGTTCGCAGGAGTGCTCAGTTTCAAACAAAATGCTGCAAATCATGAACACATCGTGTGATTTCCGTGAAATTGTGCACGCACATTCCCACTAGGCCGAGGAAGAAATGCCAAATGAACATTTTCAACTCAGCCTCATGGTGGCGCTATAACTGGCCGAAAAGTGTTTTTACCTCTAACTGCACGGATCTGTGGATAACTTTGTATGCCAACTCCCTAGAGGCAAAGGAAAAACCTTTGCCTGGAATTTTTCACATCTGCTCTTTATAGCGCCACCAGGAGGCCCACATATGTAAAAAACATTTTCTAATATTACTCCTTCAGATTTTATCCGAATTTCACGCAAATCGGTACACATGCTCTTCATAGTCATGTAATCAAGACGGGTTTGTTTGATTTCTCATAATCCACCCTCATTGGCTACGATTGACTTCTAAACTTTTCAGGAGTAGCCCGCTTTGTACCCATTTTGTACAAATCGCCACAACTACTCAACGCAGCGTCCGATTGTGGTGAAACTGTGCATGCATATTCCCACTAGGCTTTGGAAGAAATGCCAATTGACAGTTTTCAAATCAGCCTCATGGTGGCGCTACAACAGGCCAAGTCGCGTCACACACACACACACACACACACACACACACACACACACACACACACACACACACACACACACACACACACACACACACACACACACACACACACACACACACACACACACACACACACACACACACACACACACACACACACACACACACACACACACACGTTTATATTGCTCCTAAACATTTTGCCAAACATCACACACACACTCCTATCCTCCTGGTGGAGACCTGTGCCCAGAAGGGCACTTTTTCTAGTTCCTTATACTCTCCATACAACACATGCTTAGTATTAGAGGTGTTATTCCTTATATTCTCCATACAACACATGCTTAGTATTAGAAATGATATTCCTTGCTAACCTTAGGATGCTGTTATCATACGTGGATGTATAGAGTTTCTGAAGTGGTTGAACATTACAGTAATAGGCCAGTAATTAACGCAAACAAAGAAAATCCATATATTATGTCCTATTACGGTATGTATGTACATCAGTAAATCTTTCCCCCTATTAAGATACAGTATGTGTCACTGAGAGAAAAACTTAAAGGGAATAGAAGTTATCACGACAGATTGAATATAACTTCACACTTTTACATTGAAGCACCACTGAACCTCAGATCCCTGTTCTGGAAGGGAACATTCACTGAACCTCAGATCCCTGTTCTGGAAGGGAACATTCACTGAACCTCAGATCCCTGTTCTGGAAGGGAACATTCACTGAACCTCAGATCCCTGTTCTGGAAGGGAACATTCACTGAACCTCAGATCCCTGTTCTGGAAGGGAACATTCACTGAACCTCAGATCCCTGTTCTGGAAGGGAACATTCACTGAACCTCAGATCCCTGTTCTGGAAGGGAACATTCACTGAACCTCAGATCCCTGTTCTGGAAGGGAACATTCACTGAACCTCAGATCCCTGTTCTGGAAGGGAACATTCACTGAACCTCAGATCCCTGTTCTGGAAGGGAACATTCACTGAACCTCAGATCCCTGTTCTGGAAGGGAACATTCACTGAACCTCAGATCCCTGTTCTGGAAGGGAACATTCACTGAACCTCAGATCCCTGTTCTGGAAGGGAACATTCACTGAACCTCAGATCCCTGTTCTGGAAGGGAACATTCACTGAACCTCAGATCCCTGTTCTGGAAGGGAACATTCACTGAACCTCAGATCCCTGTTGGAAGGGAACATTCACTGAACCTCAGATCCCTGTTCTGGAAGGGAACATTCACTGAACCTCAGATCCCTGTTCTGGAAGGGAACAGTCACTGAACCTCAGATCCCTGTTCTGGAAGGGAACATTCACTGAACCTCAGATCCCTGTTCTGGAAGGGAACATTCACTGAACCTCAGATCCCTGTTCTGGAAGGGAACAGTCACTGAACCTCAGATCCCTGTTCTGGAAGGGAACATTCACTGAACCTAGCTCAGATCCCTGTTCTGGAAGGGAACATTCACCAAAAATAGAACACTTTGACTTCCATTAACAAGTTACTCGAGTTAATTAATTTTAGAACACTTTCCCTGCGATTCGCGAGTTGCTAGAGTTATGTTTTCATTGTTTAATCCACATTTTTAATCAGTTTTAAAGGAGAATTCCTTGCTAGAAGGCTTTCTTACCTTTATTTGTAGTCGTTACGTCCCCACCAAAGAGGTCCATGTGTTATTTTGTGCAAAAGCTCCTTATTGGCTATTTCCCCTACCATAAGCCCTCAATGAATTGCATTGAATTGAATGGGACTTGAATGGGGCTATAGGGTGTTAATTCGCTTATTTCCATCGCTCAAAATCATTATATTTTTGTATATATCCTCTCTTCATAATGTAAATAATATCCCAAGCGGCACACTTTACTACTTATTTCAATGGAAATAAGCGAATTAGCACAACACCCCATAGCCCCATTCAATTACCATGCAATGCAATGCAATTCATTGAGGGCTTATGGTAGGGCTAATAGCCAATAAGGAGTTTTTGCACAAAAAAACACCTGGACCTCTTTGGTAAGAAAGCCTTCTAGCATGGAATTCTCCTTTAAGTCATACGGGCCGGACAGAATGGGATATGAGACACGTTCTGATGACGTAATCGCAAAAAAGTCTGTCGCTCCGGCGTGCAAAGGGTTCTGGGAAATTGAGTCCCCATTGTTTACAATGGGAGAGCTGCCTAGCAGCGCTGCCCAATGGGAGAGCTGCCTAGCAGCGCACTGCCCAGTCCGGTCCGTTGTTGTGGTCGGCACCTTGGAATACTTTAACACTACAACAAGCGATTACTTTAACCAACTCAGAGGCTGTTCAAAGGTAACTTTAACCAACTCAGTAGCTGTTCAAAGGTAACTTTAACCAACTCAGTGGCTGTTCAAAGGTAACTTTAACCAACTCAGTGGCTGTTCAAAGGTAACTTTAACCAACTCAGTAGCTTTGAACAGCTACTGAGTTGGTTAAAGTTACCTTTGAACAGCCACTGAGGTAACTTTAACCAACTCAGCGGTCGGTGCAGTGACTGTTCAAAGGTAACTTTAACCAACTCAGCGGTCGGTGCAGTGGCTGTTCAAAGGTAACTTTAACCAACTCAGCGGTTGGTACAGTGGCTGTTCAAAGGTAACTTTATACTTAGGCAGTCTAGCCTAAAAAACGACAGTAAATGTCCGGCACCAATCCTGTTAAGAGTGTTCAGTAACGGAGGTCTCCCCATCGTTACAGCTCTGTGTCGACAGAGATGGTTTATCAGTTTAAATCTGATAGTTTTCCAGCTGTGCTCAACGTGTCCGTTTTCATCACCTGCTGTATCCTGAACGACTTCTCTCTGCTGATTGGACAGAACCCGTCTACCCTGCTGTATCCTGAACGACTTCTCTCTCCTGATTGGATAGAATCTCCATCCCGCCCAGAAAACGTATTCTCTGTGTACTTAAAGAGCTGGAGATCCTGTCACTGAACAAACACCCTGAACTTATGCCGAATATTTCTCAGTGGAAACTAAGTTCAGCGAGGTCATCACAAGGTCATTATGAGGTCATCATGAGAACTAAATATCCTAATGGCATTTCCTCGCCAGAATCTGTTTCCACAGTTCTTGTTCAGTTCTTGTTTAGTTCTTGAACCTTCAAGATATTTTTTTTTAATATAACTAGCTGAATATCACTGCAGAGACAGCAATGCAAAAAAAACATTGTGTCAGAGTTTTCACGGCGCTTCCGAATGTTATAATTTTATTTCTACGAGCCAGAAATCAGTGAGAACAGAACAGAACACAGGTCACCAGATGGACACTCATTAATAGAGTGACAGCAAATGGAACACCCTTTGGTCCGCTGACAACAAGCTCCAGGTCAGAGTGACCCCACAGTGACCCCACAGTGACCCCAGAGGCAAACATCCAGGTGTCACAACTCAACGGTGGACGGGGGCCTAAAAACCCATTTAGACCCGAGGTCGAATCTACAGAATGTCTTCTAAATCCTGACAGTTTTCTGAAAAAAACCTATGTTTCTATATAAATCGTTTTTATGTCAAGGACCCGCAAAATATATATGTAATTGGCCGCTGACCCCAATCTTGAAAATATGTTGTTCCATGGACCCTCCAGAAGCAAAGAATTGACTTAAAAACGTTCGCTCTGAAATATTATATATTTCAAAGATTTGCAGCACATTTTCTCGATTTTTCAAAAACATAGCAGATCTACAAGCTCGTGAGCTTGTAGATCTGCTATGTTTCAATAGCTACAGTATAACATAATACTTAACACCAAAAGGGGTTCCCGTCCTGAAGGGGATAACGTAAAACAGTCTCTATGAAAAGATTGGTCTCAACTTGTATTCTTTATGCAAATCATGTTATCTGACATTGTTGTTAGGAAGAAAAGACCCAGACTGGATCCATAGACCCAGACTGGATCCATAGACCCAGACTGGATCCATAGACCCAGATCTTCAAATAGTAAAATCAACAGGATGTTAACATTTTTTAAATTATTTTACTTGTTTATAAAGCTCTCAATCAATAAAGCTCTCAACCTTCCTTCCTACCTACATGACTGCCTGTCTAAATATGTCCCAAACCTTCCTACCTACATGACTGCCTGTCTAAATATGTCCCAAACCTTCCTACCTACATGACTGCCTGTCTAAATATGTCCCAAACCTTCCTACCTACATGACTGCCTGTCTAAATATGTCCCAAACCTTCCTACCTACATAACTGCCTGTCTAAATACTGTATGTCCCAAACCTTCCTACCTACATGACTGCCTGTCTAAATATGTCCCAAACCTTCCTACCTACATGACTGCCTGCCTAAATATGTCCCAAACCTTCCTACCTACATGACTGCCTCTCTAAATATGTCCCAAACCTTCCTACCTACATGACTGCCTCTCTAAATATGTCCCAAACCTTCCTACCTACACAACTGCCTGTCTAAATATGTCCCAAACCTTCCTACCTACAGTACATGACTGCCTGTCTAAATATGTCCCAAACCTTCCTACCTACATGACTGCCTGCCTAAATATGTCCCAAACCTTCCTACCTACATAACTGCCTGTCTAAATATGTCCCAAACCTTCCTACCTACATGACTGCCTGCCTAAATATGTCCCAAACCTTCCTACCTACATGACTGCCTGTCTAAATATGTCCCAAACCTTCCTACCTACATGACTGCCTGTCTAAATATGTCCCAAACCTTCCTACCTACATGACTGCCTGTCTAAATATGTCCCAAACCTTCCTACCTACATAACTGCCTGTCTAAATACTGTATGTCCCAAACCTTCCTACCTACATGACTGCCTGTCTAAATATGTCCCAAACCTTCCTACCTACATGACTGCCTGCCTAAATATGTCCCAAACCTTCCTACCCGCATGACTGCCTCTCTAAATATGTCCCAAACCTTCCTACCTACATGACTGCCTGCCTACATATGTCCCAAACCTTCCTACCTACATGACTGCCTGTCTAAATATGTCCCAAACCTTCCTACCTACATGACTGCCTCTCTAAATATGTCCCAAACCTTCCTACCTACATGACTGCCTCTCTAAATATGTCCCAAACCTTCCTACCTACAGTACATGACTGCCTGTCTAAATACTGTATGTCCCAAACCTTCCTACCTACAGTACATAACTGCCTGTCTAAATACTGTATGTCCCAAACCTTCCTACCTACATGACTGCCTGTCTAAATATGTCCCAAACCTTCCTACCTACATGACTGCCTGCCTAAATATGTCCCAAACCTTCCTACCCGCATGACTGCCTCTCTAAATATGTCCCAAACCTTCCTACCTACATGACTGCCTGCCTAAATATGTCCCAAACCTTCCTACCTACATGACTGCCTGTCTAAATATGTCCCAAACCTTCCTACCTACATGACTGCCTGCCTAAATATGTCCCAAACCTTCCTACCTACATGACTGCCTGCCTAAATATGTCCCAAACCTTCCTACCTACATGACTGCCTGCCTACATATGTCCCAAACCTTCCTACCTACATGACTGCCTGCCTAAATATGTCCCAAACTGCCCCCTAAGGTCTTCCACTGCTGGCCTGCTCGCTTTGCCTAAAAAAATGGCAACTCAAAAATACGGTGAAGCAGCTTTCTGCTTCTAGGGGCCGACGGCGTGGAACAAACTCCCACTGTACCTTCGACAGGCAGCCTCTGTAGACATTTTAAAGCACAGCTCAAGACCCACTTCTACACTCTTGCTTTCAATTGATCATTTATTTTTTGTTGTTATTCATGTCCTCACTGTATTGCATTACTGCAATAAAGTTATTATTTTACAAGAAGTCTACACAATTATTATTTTGATCAACGTTTGCATGTTATCTCTCCTAATGGTACCGACATCAACACAACGTGTAAATTGTGGACAATGTCCACATTCCGATAACAAAATACTGAGGCTAAATTGAGGCTAAATCTTGAAATGAAAAGGGTTGATTGAAAAGCGCTGGTCTAAGTACCTGATGTGTTCTAAATGACGGCTGGTCTAAGTACCTGATGTGTTTTAAATGATTGACCAGTGGTTCTAAGTACCTGATGTGTTTTAAATGACGGCTGGTCTAAGTACCTGATGTGTTTTAAATGACGGCTGGTCTAAGTACCTGATGTGTTTTAAATGACGGCTGGTCTAAGTACCTGATGTGTTTTAAATGAAGGCTGGTCTAAGTACCTGATGTGTTTTAAATGACGGCTGGTCTAAGTACCTGATGTGTTTTAAATGACGGCTGGTCTAAGTACCTGATGTGTTTTAAATGATTGACCAGTGGTTCTAAGTACCTGATGTGTTTTAAATGATTGACCAGTGGTTCTAAGTACCTGATGTGTTTTAAATGGCCGCTGGTCTAAGTACCTGATGTCGTCGTCTGTGACCATGAAGGCCTTGCAGAGCGGCTGGTCTAAGTACCTGATGTCGTCGTCGGTGACCATGAAGGCCTTGCAGAGCGGCTGGTCTAAGTACCTGATGTCGTCGTCTGTGACCATGAAGGCCTTGCAGAGCGGCTGGTCTAAGTACCTGATGTCGTCGTCGGTGACCATGAAGGCCTTGCAGAGCGGCTGGTCTAAGTACCTGATGTCGTCGTCGGTGACCATGAAGGCCTTGCAGAGCGGCTGGTCTAAGTACCTGATGTCGTCGTCTGTGACCATGAAGGCCTTGCAGAGCGGCTGGGCCGTGTTCAGCCAGACGCCAGGGTTCTTCTCCACGGCGGCGGTCAGCTGGCCCGTGACCGGCGTGGGGCTGGTGTGGAGCGCGCTGGCGATGGCCGACAGCAGGGTCTTGTCCGTGCACACCGGGCCCACACCTGGACGACAGCCATGAGGAGGAGGACAACCATGAGGAGGAGGAGGAGGAGGAGGAGGAGGAACACAGCCATGAGGAGGAGGAGGAGGAGGACAACCATGAGGAGGAGGAGGAGGAGGAGGACAACCATGAGGAGGAGGAGGACAACCATGAGGAGGAGGAGGAGGACAACCATGAGGAGGAGGAGGAGGACAACCATGAGGAGGAGGAGGAGGAGGAGGAGGAGGACAACCATGAAGAGGAGGAGGAGGAGGACAACCATGAGGAGGAGGAGGACAACCATGAGGAGGAGGAGGAGGAGGAGGAGGACAACCATGAGGAGGAGGAGGAGGACAACCATGAGGAGGAGGAGGAGGAGGAGGACAACCATGAGGAGGAGGAGGAACACAGCCATGAGGAGGAGAAGGAGGAGGAGGAACAGAGCCATGAGGAGGAGGAGGAGGAGGACAACCATGAGGAGGAGGAGGAGGAGGAGGACAACCATGAGGAGGAGGAGGAACACAGCCATGAGGAGGAGGAGGAGGAACAGAGCCATGAGGAGGAGGAGGAACAGAGCCATGAGGAGGAGGAGGAGGAGGAGGAGGAACACAGCCATGAGGAGGAGGAACACAGCCATGAGGAGGAGGAGGAGGACAACCATGAGGAGGAGGAGGAGGAGGAGGACAACCATGAGGAGGAGGAGGACAACCATGAGGAGGAGGAGGACAACCATGAGGAGGAGGAGGAGGACAACCATGAGGAGGAGGAGGAGGAGGAGCACAGTCAGGGAACACTAATGGGACACATTAACCCATTTAAGCCTGACGTTGACATTTAAAAAAAAAAATCTAAATCCTTTCTGAAATACCTCATGTTTCTGTATCAGTGGTGCTGAATATTTCATGTCAAGGACCCCAAAAATGATATGTAATTGGCCGCCGACCCTCATCTGAAAATATGTTGTTCCAGAAGCAAAGGTTTGAGTTAAAACGTTCGCTGTGAAAGAATATATATTCAAAGATTTGCGCCACATTTTCACGATTTTTCAAAAATTGCAGACCTACAAGCTCGTAGCGCGCCACTGGGTGGCGCGCTATGAGCTTGAAGATCTGCTATTTTTCAATAGCTAAATTGTGGCTCAAGAGGTAGAGCAGGTCGTCCAATGATCCATGTGTCGGCGGTTCGAATCCCGGCTCCTCCTGGCTACATGTCTTAATGTCCTTGGGCAAGACACTGAACCCCAAATTGCTCCCGATGTGCTGGTTGGTACCTTGCATGGCTTCCGCCGCAATCGGTGTATGAATGTGTGTGTGAATGGGTGAATGTAATGCACAATCTATGTAAAGCGCCTTGGATAAAGGCGCTATATAAATGCACCATTTACCATTTATAACAATGGTTAAAACACCAAAAGGGGTTCCCGCCCAAAATGGGTTAAACCATTCAGGACGGGAACCCCTTTTTATCTATTGAAAAACAGCAGATCTACAAGGTCATAGTGCGGCACCGAGTGCCGCGCTATGAGCTTGTAGATCTGCTATTTTTAAAAAAACGTTAAAATGTGGTGCAAATCTTTGAATATATATTCTTTCAGAGGGAACGTTTTTAACTCAAATCTTTGCTTCTGGGGGGGGGGGGGGGGGGGTCTCTGGAACAACATATTTTCAGATGGGGGTCGGTGGCCCAATTACATATATTATTTTTGGCGGTCCTTGACATGAACATGTTTGAGAACGACTGACATAGAAACACAGGGTTTTTCAGAAAGACATTTTTTAACCTGTATACTGCCTCCTGCTGGACGCAGAGCCAACCGCAGACTGCCAAGCCGATTTCACTGTAGCACACACTGGACTGACATCCTGTCTGGCCGTCCATCTTTAATGCTAAATAAATAGCGGCAATGCTAACAAGCTAAAATGAAGCCATCCTTGCTCTAGAAAGCACCAATGTTTCCATCTAGAGTCTAGAGTCTAGACCACCGGATAATCAGCAAAGATTATTAAAAGTTTATTCAAAGTTGGTGAAGACTCCATGGAGTTCACCAGCTGCTCTAGATGAATATAAAGTACTCTAGTCTGTACGAATGAAGTATAAATACCCTGTAATCTTTTAGAGTATAAAGTACTCTAATAAAGAATAAATACCCTGTAATCCTTTGGGCAGCTCCATGGTCTTCACCAGCTCCTCGGCGATGTCGAACGCACTCAGACCGCTCAGCTTCCTCTCCCAAAACAGCTGCAACAAAACAACAAAACTAATTATGAATTATTGGCCATGCTGGAGACAGGAAAAACACACAGGAGTGAAGACAGGTCTTCATATGCATCAGATATTAAAATAGGGATCATTTTGCATCCCAAAACGCAGTTTATAGTTAAGGGACGCAATAAAACAACGACCTCTGCATCCACGGGATGCACTACTGTACTGTTTTTTATTCTAGTTTATTTTGCTAGCTTTAGTTATAATAATCATTTATTCTTCTGTTTTCTACATGAATAATATAACCACATTATAACCATATAAAATGAAATGGGAGTTAAATGCTGCAATCTGTAAAATGGCAAAATATGACTCCTAACGTCGTTGAAGTAAAATGTCCCTGGGACCATCCAAAAGACCATCCTTGCATCCTGGGACTCATTTCTAAAAGACCATCCCTGCATCCTGGGACTCATTTCTAAAAGACCATCCCTGCATCCTGGGACTCATTTCTAAAAGACCATCCCTGCATCCTGGGACTCATTTCTAAAAGACCATCCCTGCATCCTGGGACTCATTTCTAAAAGACCATCCCTGCATCCTGGGACTCATTTCCAAAAGACCATCCCTGCATCCTGGGACTCATTTCTAAAAGACCATCCCTGCATCCTGGGACTCATTTCTAAAAGACCATCCCTGCATCCTGGGACTCATTTCTAAAAGACCATCCCTGCATCCTGGGACTCATTACATGGAAAACCTATTTACATCACCGACGTATGTTCTACTGCTGATGCCGTTCACAGAACTGATTATTGAAGAGCCATATTTCCAATTATGCCAGAACTTCACTAGACACGTCAGGACAGTGACACACACACAGAACAGAAGGGACTGATTCCGACTGAATCTATAACTGTGCATCACCAGGATTAATTATATATATATTGTCAATGACATGGTCTAACATTATGTTGTGATATAATAATATAGCAGTGGGTATAGGCTACTTGAGGCCAGTCAACTGTCTTCCGTGTTTTGGTACGATGGCACGTGACAGCCTCTGCCTCGGCCAATTGAGGCCCAACCAATCAGGCTCTGTCAGTGGGCACAGGCACATACACAGATCTCCGTGTGGGACACCGGCTGACAGTTAAAACGGGTGCTATGACAACGTATATCATTAGGTTCCCAAGTTGCATCGTTCCCAAGTAGGCCGGTGGCCGACTGCGACCGGCACGTACAGGTCTAGTGTCTTTAATTGGACTCACCTGTCTGGGTTGGTCCACGGTCTTGTGCGGGTCAATCTTCACCTTGTTGTTGGGGTGGTTGGTTACCTTGGTAACGGGTTGTTTAAAGATGGACGCTGTCTGTCTCACCGGCAGCGTCGTGTTCAAGTCAGGCTTGGCCTTCAACACAAAGACATTAAACAACACAGTTACACTGTTTACTGTGTCAGTAGTTGATCAAACACAGTTTCATGTCTTCATCTATTATATGTTGACATTTTATTAAAAGGGATAAATAAGGCCCTTGAGAAGACGCATCATTCTCGTGTTCTTCTTCATCGTATGATGGTGTCGTTCGCCCCAAAATAGCCGACCTACTAGGTCGGCTATTATTAACACCGGCCGTCCTGCGGCGAAGTATAAGCGAGGCTGTCCTGGAGCACTTTAACACTCAGTGGATGTACCTCTGTACCATCCAGGGTGTTTAACACTCAGTGGATGTACCTCTGTACCATCTAGGGTGTTTAACACTCAGTGGAGGTACCTGGAGTACCTCTGTACCATCTAGGGCGTTTAACACTCAGTGGATGTACCTCTGTACCATCTAGGGTGTTTAACACTCAGTGGATGTACCTCTGTACCATCTAGGGTGTTTAACACTCAGTGGATGTACCTCTGTACCATCTAGGGTGTTTAACACTCAGTGGATGTACCTGCAGTACCTCTGTACCATCTAGGGTGTTTAACACTCAGTGGAGGTACCTGCAGTACCTCTGTACCATCTAGGGTGTTTAACACTCAGTGGAGGTACCTGGAGTACCTCTGTACCATCTAGGGTGTTTAACACTCAGTGGAGGTACCTGGAGTACCTCTGTACCATCCAGGGTGTTTAACACTCAGTGGAGGTACCTGCAGTACCTCTGTACCATCCAGGGTGTTTAACACTCAGTGGAGGTACCTGCAGTACCTCTGTACCATCTAGGGTGTTTAACACTCAGTGGAGGTACCTGGAGTACCTCTGTACCATCTAGGGTGTTTAACACTCAGTGGAGGTACCTGGAGTACCTCTGTACCATCCAGGGTGTTTAACACTCAGTGGAGGTACCTGGAGTACCTCTGTACCATCCAGGGTGTTTAACACTCAGTGGAGGTACCTGGAGTACCTCTGTACCATCCAGGGTGTTTAACACTCAGTGGAGGTACCTGCAGTACCTCTGTACCATCTAGGGTGTTTAACACTCAGTGGAGGTACCTGCAGTACCTCTGTACCATCTAGGGTGTTTAACACTCAGTGGAGGTACCTGGAGTACCTCTGTACCATCTAGGGTGTTTAACACTCAGTGGAGGTACCTGGAGTACCTCTGTACCATCCAGGGTGTTTAACACTCAGTGGAGGTACCTGGAGTACCTCTGTACCATCTAGGGTGTTTAACACTCAGTGGAGGTACCTGGAGTACCTCTGTACCATCTAGGGTGTTTAACACTCAGTGGAGGTACCTGCAGTACCTCTGTACCATCTAGGGTGTTTAACACTCAGTGGAGGTACCTGGAGTACCTCTGTACCATCTAGGGTGTTTAACACTCAGTGGAGGTACCTGGAGTACCTCTGTACCATCTAGGGTGTTTAACACTCAGTGGAGGTACCTGCAGTACCTCTGTACCATCTAGGGTGTTTAACACTCAGTGGAGGTACCTGGAGTACCTCTGTACCATCTAGGGTGTTTAACACTCAGTGGAGGTACCTGGAGTACCTCTGTACCATCTAGGGTGTTTAACACTCAGTGGAGGTACCTGGAGTACCTCTGTACCATCTAGGGTGTTACCATGGCTTCATGCAATAGCATGGATTGCATGTTTAATATAATTATGTTAGTTACAGATCCAACACTCCAGACAGTGAACAGAGATGGACAACCAACTTACTAGTGCATCAAGTGACCTCTGTGAGCGTGGTCAGGTGCTGATTGGTCAGGTGCTGAATCCCTGAACCGTTGTCTTTCTCTCTAGTCTAAATATATCCTTTAAACTTTAAAGAGATCCTACAATCCATCAGATTTAAATCGGACGATATTTACTCCAAATGACTCGATCGTTGATCAGCAACGATCCTATTGAACCATTTCAGTGGTATAAAAGTCAATCAGATATATAGTATAATATTGCTTTAAATCTTTGTGACAGGCCTAAACATTCTCCCCACAAACACAATAATGTATAGATGTCAAGTTGCCATGGTATCTTCTTGCCATAGTATCTTCTTCGCCCCAGCTGGAAAAATCCAACTGAAGCAACCTTCGCGTCCCCCCGACTCCACCCATCGCGCCCTGACAGCCAATCAGCGTCCACCCATTGCGCCCTGACAGCCAATCAGCGTCAACCCATCGCGCCCTGACAGCCAATCAGCGTCCACCCATCGCGCCCTGACAGCCAGTCAGCGTTGATTGTATTCATCCAGTTCCAACTGAACTGACCGCCAGGACTCAGCAAGGGTGGGGAAAATAAACTATATACAAACCAAACAAAGACACAGGAACTAGTTTTGCTGCTCATAAATGTTACAGTAGCAGGAATTATGTTAAATATATTGAATGTCTGCCTAAATTCGGCCATAGCCACTTGCCCAAATGTGTCCAAATGTGCTGACGTCATCACATTAGTGATGACGGGTCACGGCTGTGGCCGCTTTTAGGCCAAGGAGTGTTTTTCGTAAAATCGTAACTAATGCTTGGAATGGATTCAGAATCATGAAAAATCCCTAGTTTGACATGTCACAATTGTCACATGCTACTTAACCCATTTTGGGCGGGAACCCCTTTTGGTGTTAGCATTATGTTATGCTTTAGCTATTGAAAAATAGCAGACCTACAAGCTCATAGCGCGCCACTGAGTGGCGCGCTACGAGCTTGTAGGTCTGCTATTTTTGAAAAATCAAAGACGACTGACATAGAAACATAGCTTTTTCAGAAAACTGTCAGGATGTAGAAGACATTTATAGAATCTGATCTCAGGTCAAAATGGGTTAAAGCATGATGGAATTTGGAAAATGTTGCCTTATATTGTTTGTCTACAGCAGGGGGAGGCAACCTTAGGCACAGTGTCTACAGCAGGGGGAGGCAACCTTAGGCACAGTGTCTACAGCAGGGGGAGGCAACCTTAGGCACAGTGGCAACACTGGCACAAAGGAGGGTGACCAGTGCTGACCACTGATCACTGGCAAGTGTGTGAGAGAGAATTTTAAAAAATGCAGTCAAAAAAATTAAGTCCCTCACATTTGTGTGTAAATTACATCCTGCATTCTACATTCATTAAAACTGAACTCTGTCATTGCCCTGAGTCTAATGATCATTATAACAACGTGAAAGAAAATATTTAAAAAGAAGGAAAAACTTTATATTTGACAATCAAAATATGTTGGAATTTTCCACGTGGTGTCATTAAAATTAATGAATGTTGATATGGCACACTGACGATCTAGAAAACAAAAACTGGTGAAACTAATGATCATTAGACTCGGGGCAATGACAGAGTTCAGTTTTTATTTATTTATCTAGAAAATAGAAACATGGCACTTCATTTAAAAAAGGTTGCAGACCACTGGTCTACAGTATTGGTGTGGTATACAAAAATGTCCATAACTTTTTTTCGCTTTGTTTCCGGCAGAGCAGACCTCTCATTCTGTGGACCTTAATGACCAAATTAATAGAGAAAAGACACAAATGGCATGACATCAGAGGTCCTGTCCCATTTTGGGCCTGTGGCTATGAAGATCCTTCGCAGCTTCGGTACAGCACCTGACGGAGCTCAGAGCGGGAACGGAGGCTTGTGCAAACACATCACTTGATGCAGAGTAAGTTATGCATCTCTGTTCTCTGGAGTGTGGAATGAACTCCCCAGTGCAGTCAGAACTCAGAATCACTCCCTGATGTGGAATGAACTCCCCAGCGCAGTCAGAACTGAGACTCACTCCCTGAAGGTGGAATTAACTCCCCAGCGCAGTCAGAACTGAGACTCACTCCCTGATGTGGAATGAACTCCCCAGTGCAGTCAGAACTGAGACTCACTCCCTGATGTGGAATTAACTCCCCAGCGCAGTCAGAACTGAGACTCACTCCCTGATGTGGAATGAACTCCCCAGTGCAGTCAGAACTGAGACTCACTCCCTGATGTGGAATGAACTCCCCAGTGCAGTCAGAACTGAGACTCACTCCGTGATGTGGAATTAACTCCCCAGCGCAGTCAGAACTGAGACTCACTCCCTGATGTGGAATGAACTCCCCAGTGCAGTCAGAACTGAGACTCACTCCCTGATGTGGAATGAACTCCCCAGTGCAGTCAGAACTCAGACTCACTCCCTGATGTAGAATTAACTCCCCAGTGCAGTCAGAACTCAGACTCACTCCCTGATGTAGAATGAACTCCCCAGTGCAGTCAGAACTCAGACTCACTCCCTGATGTAGAATGAACTCCCCAGTGCAGTCAGAACTGAGACTCACTCCCTGAAGGTGGAATGAACTGCCAGTCAGAACTGAGACTCACTCCCTGATGTGGAATGAACTCCCCAGTGCAGTCAGAACTGAGACTCACTCCCTGATGTGGAATGAACTCCCCAGCGCAGTCAGAACTGAGACTCACTCCCTGATGTGGAATGAACTCCCCAGTGCAGTCAGAACTCAGACTCACTCCCTGATGTGGAATGAACTCCCCAGTGCAGTCAGAACTGAGACTCACTCCCTGATGTGGAATGAACTCCCCAGTGCAGTCAGAACTCAGACTCACTCCCTGAAGGTGGAATGAACTCCCCAGCGCAGTCAGAACTGAGACTCACTCCCTGATGTGGAATTAACTCCCCAGCGCAGTCAGAACTGAGACTCACTCCCTGATGTGGAATAAACTCCCCTGCGCAGTCAGAACGGAGACTCACTCCCAATCGTCCATTTTTCCTCAAGTCGTGACCCATAAAAAATTGTTCCGACTCCGAGCCACAACTGGATCCCAACTCCAGTGTTTGGGACACGGCGGTGTAGTAGCGCATGAATAAAGCATGATTGACATTATATCACACATCGTCCAATCACTCACCTTGATGTGGTGGTTGTTGTTGTCATAGCGATGTTTGTGCCTGTTGCGCTGCACCTTGGTCAGCAGCATGCGGCCCCCGGCCCCGCGGGGGTCCATGGC